>NC_087347.1:75560474-75867881 GCF_030014295.1 Loxodonta africana | reverse complement strand
TTTCTTCCCATTTTTACATTTTAATTAAACACCTCTTTTGGATACAGACCAAGATTGGCAAGCAAACCTTATACCTCAACAACGCCAGTCTCTCTAAATGTAGCTAAGACATTCTCAGAAAAGTAAGTTGTAATTAATTTGTTTTTAGGCACATATTTGACAAATAGAAATCATTTTCAAAATTAAGTTGAAGGTATAAAGTTCTCTTAATATGCTAAGGAAAAATCCTAAAACTTACATTATCTACCCTCTCCACCAGGCGCTCCTTGGAAATTCTATGGGGCAGTTCTACTCTGTCCTGTAGGGTCGCTATGAGTCGGAATCGACTCGACAGCAATGGGTTTAGCATAAATATATTCCAGTGGAATATCTAACCTGACTAATCTTTATAACTTTAATAGGCACTAAATTAAATATCTTCCATTTCCAAATGATATTATTACATAAAGCAAAAATTTGAATCTTTCCTCAATTGTAACTAAGTTAAAGTTGAACAGTATCTTTCAGAGAATAGTAGTTATCTGTGTTTCTTAAATGGTCAGAGGCATTGTTACCATAAATAGTGTCACTTTCTGAAGTGGAAGTCAATAGATTATAATTGAAGAGGTGATTGAATTTTGGGCCTCCGATTCTCTGATACTATGACAAAGCCTACAGGAAATGGGCAAAAAGAGAATATGTATTTTACTATTAAAATAATGATTTGGTCAGTTCACTTCTAGGTGTTTTTCTGGCACGTTCACTTCTTCCAAATAGTAACATTGCATTTGTCTTCAGGCCATTGAGTATGTTGGCTTTCTCAATGTTTATATCATTGAAATTATTAAAAGTATTTCCAATTGTTCAGATAACCAGAACTATACCAGCCAAATTCCATTCCTTAAGGATATAGCTTAGTGAATATATAAATGCCATATTTCATAGATTCTAAAGCATACATATATTTTTCGTATTTTAACATCTCTTACAATTGATGGCATGCTGCTTGGCGCTGTTTTTTCTTTTATTGGTACATAAAACCGTGGTATATCTTATAATAAATAGATAATGATCTTATATTCAATGAAATACTGTAATTTGGGAGGCAAAGTGCACTGAAGCTCTCTTATCTAGATCAGATGTGAGCATATAAATTCTAATAATCATTCATGACAACCTGTGGCATAGTAGAAAATTTACCATGCTGGAAATACAGGCTCACTATGGGTCGGAATCAACTCAACAGCAGTGGATTTGGTTTTTGGTTGAAAATTCAATACTTAAGTGATTTCTCAACTTCTCTCAAGAACAGTTTCTTCTTGGATTCTTTTTTTTCACAGTTGGAAAAGAGCGGAAGGCAGAGGCACAAAAAATGTAAATCATCTTTGTGCATTTTTCATTTCTAGAGAGGGGTTTTGCTTTAGCAGCATATACAGGGGTGTGTGTGTGTCTGTCTGTCTGTCTGTGTATGTGAAGATTCTTATTTCCTCCCATAGTATTGAACAAGCCGTTCAGCCTATTTGCTAAATCAGTGCACAAGACCCACTAATTGAACTGCTAATATTCTGGATTCACATCTCAATGGGGGAAAAAAATGGAGCAACCATAATTTAGGGGGAAAATACTTTACATCTTTTTGTATCTTTCCATGCAAACTGAGCCCTGATGGCTCAATCAAATGCTAACTGAAAAGTCGGCAGTTTGAAACCACCAGCAGATCTGCAAGAGAAAGATGTGGCAGTCTACTTCCGTAGAGGTTGACAGCCTCGGAAATCCTGTGGGGTTGCTGTGAGTTGGAATCTACTCAACAGCAATGGGTGTGGTTTGAGTTTTATGCAAACTAGAAGTTGAAATTTTTTTTTTTTAATTTACAATTTCTTTTATCCATATTTCCACTTGGGGGCCAGGGAGAAATCTGTTCATGCTCTGTAGAGCTTAAAGGAGAATTTAGGGAAACTTTTCTTTTGTTGAAGCAATAAAATAACATGCAAAACTCTCAAAAGAAGTAATTAATAATATGTTCTTTGCAAAGCATGTTGATCCTCTTCCACTGTAGGACAATTTGAGTTTTCTTTGCCGTGGGAATGCACTAGAATTTATCCCAATTTTTTTTTTTTAAATTGTGCTTTAGGTGAAACTTTATAAAGCAAATTAGTTTCTCATTGAACAGTTTATACACAAATTGTTTTGTGACATTGGTTGCAATCACCACAATGTGTCAACACTCTCCCCTTCCACACCCCAATTCTCTATTTCCATCTGTGCATTTTTCCTGGCCCTTCCTGCCTTCTTTCTTGTCATTGCTTTTGGACAGATGTTGCCTTTTTGGTCTCATTATACATGATTGAACTAAGAAGCACAATCCTCACGTGTGTTAATTTTTGCTTTATAGACCTGTCTAATCTTTGGCTGAAGTGTGAACTTTGGGAGTGGCTTCAGTTCTGAGTTAAAAGGGTGTCCCGGGGTCATAGTCTCAGGGGTTCTTCCAGTCCCTGCCAGACCAGTAAGTCTGGTCTTTTTTGAGTGTGTGTGAATTTGAATTTTTTCTATGTTTTTCTCCCATTCTGCCCAGGACCCTCTATTGCAATCCCTGTCAGAGTGGTTGGTAGTTGTAGCTGGGCATCATCTAGTTCTTCTGGGCCCAGGCTGGTGGAGACCGTGGTACTTGAGATCCATTAGTCCTTTCAACTAATTGAATTTTTTAAAAACTTGGTAAAGGAGACATCTTAAAAGATCCTCAAGACCTCAGCAGATGAACTTAGGGTTCTTTTTCCCAGCAAGCCTGGGTGCTTGTCTTTGTGGACAGAGTGTACCACATGAGAATTCCTTGCCACAATGCATTATTTATCAGCATGCTGTTTCAGGCTTAAAGGGTGAAAAGGAAAGTTAATACATTTTTATTTTGGCTACTTATAAAGAAAAAATAAGCTATTTTATATTATTGCCAAGGGTTAATATTAGTGTTGGACTCTCTCCATGGTGTGGTATTTAGCAGTAGCAGGAATTGATTCACAAATTTCAAAACAAATCAACAACAAAAACCCAAGGCTAGTATTTCTTAACTGTTTTTACTCCATCATATCACAATAGTATACTAAGGACTGTCATCCAACTGATTGCTTATATGCTCTATGTTAGGAACTTTGAAAAGATACTAAGAATCTTGACATAATGACAAATTCAAGGTAGAAATAGAATTTTAATCATCAGTAAAAATTATTTTTAATACTTCCCCACAAAGAAGATACTGCATTTTAGCTAGTTTATTGTTGGTATGTGTTTATATTAAATCATGTTGTGTGTTGAATGAAGTGTGTGTGTTAATGAACTCGTATAATGCATAAAAAGAATTGTGACCAAGGGAAATATTCTGTTTTTCACTATCTGCTTTAACATTTAGGAGGGAAGTCTCTTCAGTGAATATTGAGTATAAAGCCACTTTAAAGAATAATGAAAATAGAGTATCATCGAAGAGTATTGGAAATAAAGATACATTAACAAATCTACAGTCTAAGCTGTGGTCGTCTTCATTCTTAAAAGAAGGCACAGGTAATATTATTTGTTTTATTTAATTCAGTAACTGCTGCTTACAATTCAGCCTTCCTTCACCATGACCTCTGGGATGTCAACAGCTCTGTAGGTCTGGAATTGGCTGGCCATGGGAATCAGTAATTTTTTTGAAATTTGTGCACCAGATGATTCTGATAGGCAGCCAGGTGTGGGATCTATGATATACATTTCATAAAATGATAGTGATAGGTTATTAAATTCTAGAATGAGTTAAAGTACCTATGAAAACATTAACAGGTTCCACTCATTCAAAAACTATTTATTGAGTACCAGACACTGATTTAGAAACTGGATACAGTAGTTGGCAAAATAGGTAAGGTCTTTACCTTTACGAAGTCTACATTCTAGTGAGAGATAGACAACAAACTATTAAAAAGAAAAAACAAATATTTTAGTTATCCAGTGTTCCTATAACAAATACAATAAGTGGATGGCTTTAACAAACAGAAAAATTATTTTCTCACAGTTTAGAAGGCTAGAAGTCCAAATTCAGGGTGCCAGATCCAGGAGAAGTCTTTCTCTCTCTGTCCGCTCTAGAAGAAGTTCCTTATTTTTTTATTTTTCTTAAATATTGAGTGAATATTTAAGAAAAAATTCACTTTATTTTTTAAGTTCACATTCATTGCATTTATTTATTTTCTTGTTGAGAGTATACACAACAAAATATAAACCAATTCAACCATATCTACATGTACAATTCAGTGACTGATGATACTCTTTGAGTTGTGCAACCATTTTCACCCTCTTTTTCTGAGTTGTTCCTCCCCCGGTAACATAAACTCACTGCCCCCTAAGATTCCTATCTAATCTTTTGAATAGCTATTGTCCATTTGATCCCCTATAGATAGTTCTTGAAAGAGCATAATGCCCAAGGCAGACATTTTTTTCCTAGTTAAGCTAAACTGTTATTTGCTTTTAAGAAGACTTCAGGGGACATTTTTGGATTAAAGTTTATCTCAGAGCAGTAGTTTCAGGGGTTCATCCAGCCACCATGGCTCTAGAAAGACTGACTTCCATGAGAATTTAAAGTTCTGTTCTGCATTTTCCCCCTTTTGACCAGGATTTTCTTATAGAATCCTTGATCAGAATGTTCAGTAATAGAAGCTGGACACCATCCTGTTCTTCTGGTCTCATGGCAAAGGTGACAGTTGTTCATGGAGGCAATTAGCCACACATTCCATATCTTCCTCCTATTCTTGACTGTCCTTCTTCCTCTGTTGCTCCAGGGGAATAGAAAGACCAACTGTTATGCCTTAGATGGCCACTTGCAAGCTCTTAAGACCCCAGACACTAAGCAGTGAGCTAGAAGGTGGAACAGAAACACTAAACACATTATTAGGCCAATTAACTGGGATGTCCTATGAAACTATGACCCTAAACCTCCAAACGAAGGAACCAAATCCAATAAGGTGTTTGGTTGTACATAAGCAACCTCAGCAACTACTCTTTTTTTTTTGTCATTGTTGTAAGTATAGCTACTATATAACTTTGGCCAATACAGCTTTTTACAGGTGTACAACTTCTTGACACTAATTACAATAATTGGCTGTACAACCCTACCCTTAATTTATATGTTTTTCATCCTGTTAACCACTCTTCCCCCTTCCTTCCTATACCTGGTAACTGCTAATAAACTTTGGTGTCTGTACATTTGCCTTTTCTTGTCTTTTTATGTAAGTGAGGACATACAATATTTGTACTTTTGTCATTGACTCTTTCACTCGGCATAATGTCTTCAAACTCAATCCATGTTGTAGCATGTATCAAGACTTCATTTCTCCTACTAGCTGAGTAGTATTCTGTTGTGTGTATGTACTATATTTTGTTCATCCACTCATCTGTTGATGAGCATTTAGGTTTTTTCCACCTTTTGGCTATTGTGAATTGTGCTGCAATGAACACCTGGTGTACAAGTCTGTATTGAGTCTCTGCTTCCAAGTCTTTTGGGTATATACCTAGGAATGGAATTGCTGAGTCATATGGTAGTTCTTGCTATGAGTCAGAATCGATTCAATGGCAATGGGTTGGGTTTTTTTGGTTATGGTAGTTCTATTTTTAGTTTTTTGAGGAACTGCCATAGTTTTCCACAACAGCTGTGCCATTTTGCATTCCCAACAGCAGTGGATAAGGGTTCTCATTTCCCCACATCCTCACCAATATTTGTTATTTTCTGTTTTTATCTCAGCCATCCTAGTGGTAGTGAAATAGTATCTCATTGTGGTTTTGATTTGCATCTCTCTGATGGCTAATGCAACATGACTAATATTGAACATCTTTTCATGTGTTTGGTGTCCATTTGAATGTTGTCTTCAGTGAAATTTCTGTTCACATCTTTGCTCATTTTATGATTGGGTTCTTTTTGTTGTTAGTCCTTGTCTCTTTTGAGTTTCTGTTTCTTGGTGACCGTCATATGGCTTGGCATCTCTGTTTTCCCATCTCTGCTTGCTTGCTTGCTTATTTAATCTGTTTTATATTATCAATATAAGTATCAATCAATATCAGAAGAGATTAAGACACTCCCTACACTAATTCTGTCTCATTAACATAACAAAGAAAACCCATTCCCAAATGGTATTATAACTACTACCCATTGCCCTCAAGTTGGTCCCGATTCATAGTGACCCTACAGGACAGAGTAGAACTGCCCCACAGGTTTCCAAGGCTATAACTCCTTACGGGAGCAGACTGCCACATCTTTTTCCTGAGGCATGGGTTCAAACTGCTGACTTTTTGACTAGCAGCTGAGCACTTAACCACTGCTCCACCAGGGCTCCTTAACACTACAGGGGTTAGGATTTACAACACGTTTTTTGGGGGGATGTATAACATTCTATGCTTTGACCTCCCAAAGTTTACGTTCTTCCCATGTGCAAAACATACTCACCCCATAACATCGTCTCAAAAGTCTTAATCAATTTCAAGTCCAAAATCTTGTTTTCTGAATTATCTAAAATATGGGTGAGACTTTAGATGTATTCCATCCTGGGGCAAAATTCCTCTTCATCTGTGAACCTGTGAAATCTAAAATACAAGTTATCCCTTCCCAAACAACAGTGGTAGAACAGGCACAAAGTAGATGTTTCCATTAAAAATGGGAGAAATTGGGTTGAAAGAAGGGATAATGGGCACCATGCAAGTCTAAAACCTAGCAAAAGAAACTAATGTTAACACTCAAGACTTGAAAATAATCCTTTTGTCTCTGGGACTGTCTGGGCAATGGCCCTACCCTCTAGAGTCTGGGTGGTGGCCATTCCCTCTAGATTCTGGGCGGAGTCCTCTGGGCCCTGGGCTTCATCCGCACCTTCCAAGCCCACTGGGATGACCACCCTGCTCTGTTGGCTTTGGGCGGCCCTGTTCTCCTAGTCCAAGTCATGACCCCACACCCTTGGCCCTGGTAAGCTACATTCTCCTGCCCCTTGGGCATGGCAACCCCACCCCCTCAGCTTTGGGTGGTGGCCCCATCATCTTGACCTTTGGGCATGGCAGCCCCACGCTCCAGAACTGAGTTGGCGGAGATCTGACTCTGAAACCTAGGAGGCTGTGATTGCACCCATTGAAACTAAGGCAGCCCTGCTTCCTGTGCTCCTTCCAACAGTTCTGCTAATTTTCAAACTGCTCCGGGGATGGTCCTTTTCTTTTCTTGGAGGACAACATATGTAGCTCCTTTGGTCCATTTCCTGCCTGGAGCATTCCAAGGGGCAAACAGCTTCCTTTCCTTTCATCCTATCTCCGCCTCCTTCAATCTTAGCTCACGGGTTTCCTGCTGTGGTAGTTGGTTAGATCCATTAGTCACAGGTTTAATCTCTTTAACAAAAGATTTTGTAGCCATGTCCTTGGTGAAAATTCTAGAACATATATTGTACAACAGAATTTTTCAAACCTTTAAGTTTTATTTTTATTTTGCACAGTTCATTTTTAAGTCCACCTCTTTCACATTATACTATAGATGGTAAAGAAAAACCACACAGCCCTTTTAAGATCTTGCTTAGAAATCTCAGCCAGATACCCGAGTTCATCCCTTAGAAGCTCTACCTTCCACCAAACATTTGGACATAAGTCAGATAAATTCTTTCCCACTGCGTAAAAACCCTCCATTGTCCAATCACATGTTCGTTATTTCCTTCTAAATCCTCACCAGAAGCACATTTGATGAATACATGTCTAGCACATTCTGTTGGTGGCACCATGAATTCACTAAGATGATAGAGATTTTTACTGTGGCTCTCCTCACTTCCTTCTGAGTCCTCAGCAGGATTGCCTTTGGCGTCCATAATTCTATCAACAGTCTCTTCAAGGCAATCTAGGCTTTTACTACTAAAAAACACCTTAAAATTCTTCCAGCCTCCACCCATTACCTAATTCCAAAACCACTTCCACATTTTAAGTGTTTTAGAGCAGCACCCTCATTTCTCAGTACCAAATTCTGTCTTAGTTATCTAGTGCTGCTGTAACAAATAGTACCAGTGGGTGGCTTTAACAAACAGTTTATTTTCTCACAGTTTAGGTGGTTAGAAGCCCTAATTCAGGGTGCTAGCTCTAGAGGAAGACTTTGTCAGCTCAGGAGGAAGGTCCTTGTCTCTTTTGAGCTTCTGGTCCTGGATAGTCTTCATGTGGCTTGGCATCTCTCTTCCTCCATCTCTGTTTGCTAGTTTGCTTGTTTAATATTTTATATCTCAAAAGACTTTGATTTAAGACACACCTATACTAATACTTTTTATACTAATACTAGAGACCTGGTGGCAGTTGGAATCTACCAGCTGCTCCTTGGAAACCCCATGGGCCAGTTCTGCTCTGTCTGACAGGGTCGCTGAGTCTGAATTGACTCGAGGCAACAGTTTTTTGTTTTTAATACTAATGTTGTCCCATTAACACAACAAAGAAAACCCATTCCCAAATAGGATTTTAACCACTACAGGGGTTAGGGTTTACAACACATATTTGGGGGCGGGGCGGGGGGGGAGGGACACAGTTCAGTCCATAACAATAAATAATAGAAAATAAGCAAAATAATTGCAGGTTGTGATGAATGGTATAATTTAAATAAAAGACTCCTGGGGAGAGGACCACTTTGTATCTGTGAAATGAATGAAGAGGTTCTCCTGGCATCACATGAACTCCCTAACTCTCTATTATGACCTTCTCCTGATGACATCAGTGTGATGAGTCAGTGAACAGGCTGGGTACACACTGGAAGATCAGGGTGGTTGTGAGCTGATGGAGACCATAAATGAAACAGAGGCAGGTAGATGGCCTAACAGCCCAGCCATCCTACTCTTGGAAGTACTTGGTATCCCTTTTCAGGGTAGCACTTTATTTCAGAGTCGGGAGTTTTTCCAATTTTTTTTTTTTTCCGGACTGTGTTTTCTTAACATTTTCATCTCTCCAGCTCTCTGAGATTTTCTCATTTTCTTCTTCCTCACACAAGTTATTCTACGTTATTTAGAGTAGCTCATGGCAACACTCTCATCAAAGAGGGCATCTCACAAGACTTTCCAGGCACTCAAAATCCTACAAGAAAGGGGTGGGTGTAATATAAGTTCAGTTTGAAATTGTGAAAGACCTCTATGAAGCCAAAGGAGTCAGCAAGCTCACCCACCAGATCAGTGTTTCCCAAAGAGTTGATTTTAGGAGACACATGGTAATTTTTTTTTTAAGATAGTAGTAGTGTATTATTTTAACGTATGTTAGAAAAAAAGTAATTGAATATGGTTAAGAATATGGACTCTGGAACCAAACTGACTTCCAGATCTACCATTTACTAGCTGTCAGGTCGGGCAAATTATTAAACCTCCCTGTCCTTCAATTTTCTCATCTATAAGTGGGAATAAAAATAGTCCCACCCCATTTGAATGCTGAGAGAATTAAATTGGTTAATATATGTAAAGTATTCAGAAGAATGATGGCATATAGTAAATTTATTATTATAATGATTATTAATACATCCATCAGTTTCATGGCTGATGATATTTATGATCCGGCAAAATTGTGTAAGTTCAAAAAGTAAAGGGATTCAAAGAAAAATACCAAATAAATAGTATAGGCGATACTCAGAAATGGCAAAATGGATAAAGATACTATGTACTGAAGTTTGAAAAATGTTCCAAAAGATTGTGCCATGGAGATTTTACCTCTTAAATATTTCTCTAATCTAGACCCTCTTCTCCATCCCTGTTACCACGGCCCCTTATCATTTACCACATTAATCATTTCTCATCTGGACTTTTTAAAGAGACCTCTAACCTCTCTCCTTGCTCCCCATTTTTGTCCCCCCTCAAAAATACTTTCAACCCTGTGTTGAAAGTTTTTTCAGAAATGCAGATTTGACCTCACGTTTTTCCTGCTGAAAATCTTTCATTAGTATCCAACTTATTCATAAGATAAAGACCTAACTCCATGGTTGCTGACTCACAAGACTCTCCATTATCCGGCTAGCTCCTATCTGCCCATCCAGTCATATCTGCCACGATTTCAGCCCCAACTTGGCCCTTAAACAACACCAAAGTACTTGGAGTGCCATGCACACACACTTGTTTCTGCATTGGCTCATGCTGTCCCCTCTCCTTGGAGAAACTCTGGTCTACTCACAATGGACAGTTCCTGACTACTCCTGAGACTGGGATGAGGTCCTCCTTTGTTCTCCCATTTACCTAGTGCACATCTCTGTCACTGTACTTCCATGCTGTTTTATAATTACCCATTGCGTTTCTGATTCCCCAGTTAGAGCGTGAGTGTGTACCCTTAGGTCAAGGGCTGTCTGTTCACTTTTGTGTTCCTGGGACTCTGCATAGTGCTGGGCACCGAATGGGCAGTCAGTAGTGCTTGTTCTTTATTTTGCTGTCATCTGTGTTTGATCATAAGTACTATGGGTTGACATTATAAAAAATCATTTGAAATGTTATGTAACTTTTGGTTATATCCAAAATACTTTAAGTTTATCTCTTCTTAGTGTGCGTGTGTGTGTGTGTGCATGTAGAAAAAGAGAGAGAAATGACTTTATTCTCATATATCCAAATATTGACTGAATCGCTTAAGAAGAATTATTTTTTAGCCTCTCCAGTCTTACTCCTAACTTTTCAAGCTCTTTATTTACTACAGCATTTACCTTTCTGTAAGACCAACTTGGGAAATATATTTCTGGAGATAGATTAAACAAAACAAAACAAAACCCGTTGGCATTAATTTATTTTTGCCAAACAAAATTATTTGCCCTTTATTAAAATTTCAGGTACAAAACAATTAGCACTAACATCAGCTCAGAGATATTGCTGGAGGTTTTTCCTCTGTCATTGGCAGTTTTGTTACCTTTTTTTGGAAACGGAAATGAGCTAAGTGTATTGCAGGGCTCTTTAGTCATAAAAAAAATAACTCCAGAGCAGAAAGCCATATGTTAAACATGTATATTATGTCATAACTTAGGAGTAACCATTTTTAATTTCTGGACTTTTCAGTGTTTATTGACTTAAATTATGCTATTTTATTCTGTTTTAGGTACAGTGGGCAAAGATCCGATCATTGCAAAACAGGAGAAAAATAACAAGTATTGCCTTCAGGACACTAATGATAAATTGTCAGAATCAACAGATGACGATGGGGAAGATGATACCAGTGACAAAGATGATGAAAACAGTAACCCTAATAAAGTTACTCGTGCCCCATTAGAGTTAATGGCCGAAGTAAGTTTTACTTGTGCATTATAATTTAAGAAATCTAAAAATATGTAAATAACTAAATTGTATACAGCCTTGAAGACAAAAAAAAAAAAAAGTGAAAAGGCTTGCCCACATACAGATGCTTACCTGGCTACTCATCTTTCTTGCTACTTTTGCCAGGTGAGAGGTGAAAGATAACTCTGAAAGTGACATACAGGGTTCTGGTAAGGCAGAGGCAGAGTAAGAGAAGCTTTGGTATGAAACTCTTAGGTGACCTTCATTGAATACTGTCCACATAATTAGCACCATGCTAGTTGCTGGGGATATAGAGGTAAATAAGGCATGTCTTTGCCTTTGAGAACTAACAGCCACACGTATATATGCAATGAAATACATGCTAGAAAAAATATTTACAGTGTTCTCCAGGAGCAGGGAGGATTAATTGATGGATTGGGAAAAGAAGAAGGAACAGGGGATAAAGGGAAGATTATTCGAGGAAGAGATGTGAGTAGAGGCTTAGAAACTTGAGAGAAGATGGAAGTGAAGGAATTCATCTGGTAAACAAGTGTAAAGGGTGTTCTTGGTATAGGGACAGCATGTGCAAATGCACTGAAGCCTGAAATATCACACTAAAAAATATACCTAAACATCTACTGTTAATTCTGTGGAGAACAAAACAATTTTGCCTCACCGGTTGTGGTATTACAGCCTACCTTCACCTAATATTGTATACTTTCATATATGTTAAAAGAACCTCATAACAGTACACTTTCATTTCCACCTTCTCATCCTTTGTAATATTGTTGTCATATATTTCTACATATGTTATAAGCCCCACAATATGTTATTTTTAAGTGGTCACTCACCTGTTAAAAATATTTTTAAAAATTGGAAAACAGTCTTTTTTTATTTACCTGCATATACACCATTTCTGGTGTTCCTCATACCTTTGTGTGGATCCAGATTTCCATCTGATATTTTTCTTTTTCCTGGAAAATCTTCTGTTAATATTTCTTGTAATGTTTTGTGATGGTAATGGATTCTCTCAGCTTTTGCTTGTCTGGAAAACTCTTAAATTTATTTTCATTTATTAAAGATAAGATAGCTGGGCATAAAATTCTTTGTTGACCTTTTTGTTTGTTTTTTAATACTGCAAAAAATTGCTCCATTGTCTAGTAGCTTGCATAGTTTCAGATGAGATGTGTACAGTAATTCATCTGTATATAATGTGTCGTTTTGTCTGCCTTTTAAAAAATTTTTCTATCATTTTTGGTAATTTGATTATGCTGTGTCTTGGTGTGGTTTTCTTCAGGTTTTCTCTATTCATTGAGATGCTTGAATTTGTTTATAGTTTCCATCAGGTTTGAAAAATATTCAACCATTAATTCTTCAAAAATTTTATCTGACTTCTCTTCCTCCTCTTCGTCTGGAATTCAGTTACTCATGTTAGACCACTTAATATTGTCCCAAAGGTTACTGATAGCCTGTTTACTTATTTATTAGGCTTTATTTTTAGAGCAGTTTTAGGTTTATAGAAAATTGAGCAGATAAAATAGAGTTCCTATATACCTTCTCTCTCCTGCACTCAGTTTCCCCCATTATTACATCTTGCATTATTGTGGTACATTTGTTACAATTGATGAACCAGTATTGATACATTATTGTTAACTAAAGTTCATAGTTTACATTAGGGTTCACTCTTGGTGTTGTACAGTTCTGTGGGTTTTGCAAATGCATAATGTCATGTATCCACCATCACAGTATCATGCAGAATAGTTTCCCTGCTCTAAAAATCCCCTATGTGCCACCTATTCATCCCTACCCCCACACCCCAACCCCCTGGCAACCATTAACCTTTCAACTGTCTCTATAGTTTTGCCTTTTCCGGAATGTCATATAGTTGGAATCATATGGTGTATAGCTTTTTCAGACTGGCTTCTTTCACTGAGCCAAATGTATTTAAGGTTCTTTTATATCTTTTTTTTTGCCTTGATAGATCATTTCTTTTTATTGCTGAATTATATTTCATTGTATGGCTTTACCATGGTTTGTTTATCCATTCACCTTTTGAAGGACATCTTGATTAGTATTTGGGAATTATGAATAAAGTTGCCATAAACATTCATGTGCAAATTTTGGGGTAGATATAAATTTTAGCTCAGTCAGGTAAATACCTAGGAGCACAACTGCTGGATCACATGGTAAGGTAGGCCTATGTTTAGCTTCATAAGAAACTGCGGAACTGTCCTCCAAAGTGGCTGTCACCTTACCTTCCCTCCAGCAATGAATGAACATTCCTGTTGTTCCACATCTTCCCCAGCATTTGGTATTGTCAGGTTTTGGGATTTTAGCCTTTTTTTTTTTTTTTAAATAAGTATATGGTGGTATTATATTATTGTTTTAATTTGTAATTCCCTAATGACATGATGTTTAGCATCTTCTCATATACTTCTTTGCCATCTGTATATCTTCTTTGGTGAGGTATCTGTTCATATCATTGGCCCAGTTTTTAATTGGATTGTTTGTTTTCTTATTATTGAGTTTGAAAAATTGTGTATTTTGAATACAAGTTCTTTTTTTTTTTTTTTAATCAGATACATGTTTTGCAAAAATTGCCTCCCAGTCTGGACTTTCTTTCCATTGTCTAGAACTTCTATTTAAAATTTTTAAATATATATCTCATTTCTCTCCTCATCGTGTTCATGTTTTCATCTGTTTTCTTGAACATATGGTATATATTTATAATGACTATTTTAGCACTTTGTCTATTATTCTATCTTCTTTGTCAGTTGTTTTTTTCTATTATTTGAGTTTTGTTCTGCTTATGGTTCGTAGTTACCTGCTTCTTTGCATAGCTGGTAATTTTTTACTGAATCCCAATCATTGTAAATTTTATGTTCCTAGATGGTAGTTTTTTAAAATTTTTTATTTAAATGTTGTTGGACTTTATTCTGGGGTACAATTAAGTTACTTGGAATCAGGTTTCTCTTTTTGAACTTTGCATTTAAGCTTTGTTAAGGGGGATTCAAAACAGCCTTTATAGTATAGAGACACTGTTATAGTAGAGATACGATAAAACCCTTATGCAGATGCTTCATAATGCTATGTGTATTAGGAGGTCTTTCAAACTGGTTGGTGGGAACCTGAGCTCTTTTCAGCCCTGTGTGAGGTCTGGTCATTGTTGTGTCTACTTATTCTAGGGATTCTTTGCCCACCCTCAGTTTCTTCACACTCATGTGCAAATCAGTGCCAGCCAAAGACTTACTGAGATACTTTGCAGATCACTGGAGCTCTCTTTCTCTCTTCATGCAGCTGCCTTCTCTTTGCAAATTGTAGCTACCTTGGCCTCTCTGGACTCCAAATTCTGTAATTTCAACTCAGAGAGATCACTGGTCTCTGTTGGGATTCTCTCTCTCTGTCTACAGCCTGGAAACTGCCTCTAAGTAGTAAGTTGAGGCAATTGTAGGACTCACCTTGTTTGTTTTCCTTTTCTCTGAGATCGCTGTGCTGTGATACTTATTGCCCAGTGTCTGAAAACTGTTGTTGCATACATTTTGTCCAGTTTTCTGGTTAAGAAGGAAGAGTAAATCTGGTCTCTTTCACTCTGTCACTGCCAGAAGCCTCAATTCGATTTTTAGCTCATAGAGAATGCTAACATGCTTGCTTTCTTAGGCAGTTTAACCCAAATGCTAGCCATGGAATCGTATGAGAAAATCAGAAATATTTACTATTTTTTCCTTCTATAATAAAGCAGATGTAGGAAATTTTGAAACTTCTCTAATTGTATAAGGTGCTTTTAACAAGAGAAAAAAATTGATACTAAGTGTTGGAAAAATTTCACATAACTAATCTTTCCGTTGACTATACATCTAAATCATTCATGAATTATGGAGCATTCAAAGGCCTTATCTGCCATAACCAAATTGCCTGAGTTGCTCATTTGCTTTCTCTTCTTTTACTTTTTTGACATTTAATTATAAAAGTAATCCATGAATTCGTTTTCATATAAAAATTCAAACAATATAATCCTGAGAGTATGACCCCTGGACAACCTTTTAGTTTAGTAATGAAGTCACTTCTGAGGTTCACCAGGCCCATAAAACAAAACTAGACTAAAGGGGCACACCAGCCCAGGGACAAGTACTAGGAGTTAGGAAAGCTGGTAATAGGGAACCCAAGGTTGAGAATGGAGAGTTGACGTTTTGTGGGGTTGTTAGCCAATGTCATAAAACCTTCATCTAAAGTACAATTTAAAAAAAAGACAAAGAAAAAAACATTTGAACAATATGAGTTTGCTTATTTTCATATGTTGTGCTGTCCCTGTGCTAAAGATCTTTTGTTTTCAGAACGCATCCCATTTTTATTTTGAAAAATTTCAAACCTAGAGAAAAGTTGAACAAATAGAACAAGAAACACCTGTATACTCTTACCTAGATTTACCACTTATTGACACTGTGCTAGATTTGTGTTCTCTCTCTCCTTTGATTGATAAGGTGTACACACATGTATATTTGGATGAACTATCTGAAAGTAAATTGCAGAAATCATAAACTATCTCTCCCCTAATACTTGAGCCTGAGTCTCCTAAGAATAATTTAATTCTTCAATGTAATGGCTATGCCATTATCACCCCTAAGAGAATTAACACTAATTCTGTAATTTAATATAGTCCCCAGTTTCATATAGTATCCAGTCCAAATTCAAGTTTCCAGTTTGCCTTTAAAATGTTTTTTTGTTGCTCAACTTTTTTTCCTATTCAGGATCCCATCAAAGTTCACGTTTTATGTTTGGTTGTTAACCATCTCTTTATTTTGAATGTCACAAATAACTTAATATAGGACCAAAAGTTTTTAGCCTTTCTTCAGGTTAATTTTTGTGGTCTTAAATAATTCTCTTGAAGGACTTTGGCTAAATCTTCATTGCATGAATTTCTACTTTGACTGAGTTTTGAACTGTTAAAATGAAATATATTTTATATTAACAATAGCAAAAAATAGTTCAACGCAAAGAACCTTTAAAATTGATTATATACTCCTTCTCTTCTGATACTAGTATTAACATAATGGTTCTTATTAGATGGTATTAATACATTCTTGTTAATTTTGTTAGGTGTGATAACAATATTGTGGTTGTGCTTTTATTTTAAAGTGATACATAGCAAAGTATTTATGAATAAAATAATATAGTATCTGTGAACTACTTTGAAATAGTCGAGGAAATGGTTAAAGAATGCATGGTAACATTGATGAAACAAGATTGGCAAAATGTTCACAATTCTTGAAGCTGAGAATTGGGTACATAGGTTCCTTTATACTATTCTCTCCTAAATATATGCAGAAGTTACATGCTAAAAAGATTTTTAAAATATAAACAGGTCACATTCTCTAACCATGATCAATTAAGCTAGACGTTAATAACAAAAATGTAACAATAATAAGTTAAAACCACTTAGAACTAAAAGATATTGTCCCAATAACTCTTGAGTTAAAAAGGAAAACAAACTATTTAGAAAGTAGTAACCACAGCACTGAATATTGAAACTTTTAAGAAATTAAAGCTTCAAATACCTTGGTAATGATGATGATGGTGATGGTGATGGTGATGATTCAAGGAAGTGTGAAAATGAATGACCTAAATATTAGTGCTGGAAACTGGAAAAAGAGCGAAGCAAACATAAAGAAAACAAGAAAAAAAATCATTAAAGAAACTGAGGTGAGTTAAAGTAGAAACCAAGTTAATATGTCAATTCAAGAACCGGTTATCTAGAAAAAAAAAAAAGATAAACTACTAGATATCATAATTAATATGGAAGAAAACCACAAACTGGGATGAAAATGAAGACAACCTCAGACAGGAACAGATTTTAAAAGTAGAAGAGAATTCTGTTGCATGTGTTGAACAGAGCATTTGTTAATATGTGAGTGAGAATTGTGATGAAATGTAGGATTGTGATGATTTATAGAAAAGTCTCTAGGAGAGTTTATGTACATTAGAAAAAAGCAATTCAGTACCTGTGGGGAGAAACTGAGAAAGCTGGCAGAGAACTATTTCTTAAAATAGTTCCTGGGTATTGATCAAATATTTGGAAATGTGTGAGAAGTATCTCTCTTGTATGACTTCATGCTCCATCTGTTGCATGGGGGAAATGAGTGTTCGTGCATATGCTTCAGAATATGGTGCACACAAGCAAGAATAATCTTCAAAGTATAGTTTTTATTTTTGATGAAAGCGATCTAGCTAATAATACACAATTATTTTAGTAAATTGTAGCCTAAACAAGTAAAAAGTACTGTATAGAGTTTTTTTTAATTTTTATTGTGCTTTAAGTGAAAGTTTACAAATCAAGTCAGTCTATCATATAAAAATTTATATACACCTTGCTATATACTCCTAGTAGCTCTCCCTCTAATGAGACAGCACACTTCTTAGCCTCCACTCTGTATTTTTGTGTCCATTTGGCCAGCTTCTGACCCCCTCTGTCCTCTTATCTCCTCTCCAGACAGGAGCTGCCCACATAGTCTCATGTGTCTACTTGATCCAAGAAGCTCACTCTTCACCAGTATCATTTTCTATCTTATAAAAAAAAAAAAAAAAACTTATAGTCCAGTGTAATTCATGTCTGAAGCATTGGCTTTGGGAATGGCTCCTGTCTTGAGCTAACGGCAGGTCTGGGGACCATGACCTCTGGAGTCCTTCTAGTCTCAGTCAGACCATTAAGTCTGGTCTTTTTATGAGAATTTGAGGTCTGCACCCCACTGCTCTCCTGCTTCCTCAGGGGTTCTCTGTTGTGTTCCCTGTCGGGACAGTCATCGGTTGTAGCCGAGCACCATCTAGTTCTTCTGGTCTCAGGCCGATGCAGTCTCTGGTTTATGTAGCCCTTTCTGTCTCTTGGGCTCATAATTACCTCATGTCTTTGGTGTTCTTCATTCTCCTTTGCTCCAGGTGGGTTGAGATCAATTGATGCCTCTTTAGACGGCCACTTGCTAGCGTTTAAGACCCCAGACACCACTCTCCAAGGTGGGATGCAGAATGCTTAGAAGAATATTTAATGCCATGGAGAGAAAATGATCATGATGCATGGTTTATTTTTTAAAAGTTACTGAATAATCCTGATTCTTATAAACCTGTATGTGTTCATTTATGGAAAAAATACTAAAAGGATATACATAAAAATGTTAAAAATAAAGTCTCTAGATGGTAGAACTATAGGTACTTTTTAATTGAGCACAGAGAGGAAATTTAAAATTAATTTTCATGCATACAAAAAAAGTATTACTTGTAACAATAAAAATATAATAAAAATAGTATTTAAAAAAACTAGATGATATAAAAACAATGCTGGAAAATATTGAATAAGCATAGTTGTAAGTCTAACTTTTTTTTTCCAACAGTTTTCAAGGTAATTATAGACTAAGTTCACAAATGAAGGCTGAATCTGAACCAAAGAGATATTAATATAAAGTGATTGTCTTTACTATCCCAGCCAGTTGAATCAACCTGCTCATTCTCAAATTGCTAGGTAGTACATATACAGTATGACCGCAGAAAAGCAGAAAGTATCATACTTATTCCATGTTACCTTGCCATGTTGCCGTTAGCTGCTGGCAAGTTAGTACCAGACTTGGTGATTCCATGCACAGTGGAACAAAACACTGCCCAGTCCTCCACCATCCCCACCATCGGTTGCAGATTGGACCATTATAATTCATATGGTTTTCATTGGCTGATTTTCAGAAGAGACCACCAGACCTTTCTTCCTAGTCTTTCTTAGTCTGGAAGCTCTGCAGAAGTCTGTTCAGCATTGTAGTAATATTCAAGCCTCCATTAACAGGTGGGTGGCAACTGCACATGAGGCACATTGGCCAGGAATCAAACCTTGTGGATTTTACATTCTGCATGGAAGGCAAGAAGTCTACCACTGAAACACTAATGCCCCTCTTACCTTGCCATGTTATTGTTGTTGTTGTTGTTACGTGCCATCCAGTAGATTTCAACTCATAGCAACCCTATGTGACAGAGTAGAACTGCCCGGTAGGCTTTTCTAGGCCTTAACCTTTACAGGGGCAGATCTCCAGTCTTTCTCCTCTGGAGAGGCCGGGTGGGTTGTAACCACTAACCTTTTGGTTAGTAGACAAGTTGCAAAGAGGTCCTTAAATATCCTTGATGATTGATTAGAGACTCACTCCTGGAAAACTGTGTAAATATTAAAAACAAAATAATCATTAATGGGATATTTTCTAGGGTGTTCATAACTGACATTTAAATTCTGTCTGAAACAACTTATCCAAAGAATTTCTTAATGTTTTCCAGTTCTTGAGAGCAGAAATGGACCGAGACTACCATCTGGCGAAAAAATTATGTCAGATGAGTAAGTATAAAATATTTTTATGTTTTCCAATCTTAGTCTATAGACTAATGCCCACCATTGAAAAATAAGTCAGATTCTTTACCCTCCTGATAATGGGTTAGTAACTGTATGTCTTTAAAGAAAGCATAAGGAAGTGTCAGGTAACACAGTAGTCAACCTTACATAACATGTAATTATTCCACAAATATTTGAGCTCCTGCATGTGCCAGGCTCTGTTCTAGGCACTGGAAATCCAGCAGTCAACAATCTCATATTTGTGGATTTTACATTCTCGTGTGAGACAGATAATAAACTAATAAACACACAGTGCAGTTGAGTCATAAATTATAGGTGCTGTGGAGAAAAAATAGAGAAGAGGAGATATAAAATACTGGGAGGAAGCAGAGTAGTTTTAAATAGGATGGTCTAGGGAGGTTTTGCTGAAAGACTTGAGCAAAGACTTGTAAGCTAACCATGTCTGGCAGATATGTGTTTCAGGCATGGCGAATCACAAATGCAGATGTTCTGAAGTGGGAATGTACCTGATGAGGAAAAGCAAGGTCAGTGTCACTGGAACAGAATGAACAAGATAAGAGAAAGGAGACGTCTGATAGGAGATGGGGTCAGAGTATGGTTAGGGGGTGGTGCAGATTTTAAGGACTGGCTTTTTCACTGAGTGAGGTGATAAACCATTGGAGGGCTTTGAGTAGATAAGTAACATGTTAGTTTTCTTTCTGTCCTTGATTTTTAGTGGTCTGACTTGATGTTCAAAATAGTTGTAGTTTTCTTTGTACTTCTACTGTTTTAGGATTTACTGAGTTTTTTAAACTTGTGAGTTAATGTTTTTCATCAGCTAAGAAAGTTCTTGGCCATTATCTTTTCAAATATCACTTCCGCCCTGTTCTCTTTCTCTTCTCTTCCTGGGTCTCCAATTACAAATAAGTTAGACTTTTTCATGGTGTTACACTCACTCTGTTGTTTCCATATTTTTCCTCTGTACTTCATTTTGGCTATTTTCTGTTAGTCTATTTTTGAGTTTGCTTATCCTGGCGTCTGCTCTGCCCAATCTGCTATTAAAGCTATTTAGTGACTTCTTAATTTCAAAGATTCTATTTTCCAGTTTTAGAATGCCCATTTGATGATTTTGAAGGATTCTCTTTTTCTGTTGAAATTCGGCATCTTTTCATGTGTATTAATCATAGCTATTTTAAGGGTCTTGTCTGTGAACTCCAATATCTGGATCAAATTTGGGTGAGCTTCTATTTTCTTTTTTTTTTTCTGTTGTTACTTTTTCTTCTTGAGTATCAGTCCCCTTTTCCTGCCTATGAAATGTTAGTAATTCTTCATTATATGCCTGATACTGTTAATAAAAGAACTGTAGAGACTGAAGTACTTTTTTTTTTTTTTTAGCTCTACTAGATGAGGTGTGCAGTTGTTAAGAGCTCGGCTACTAACCAAAAGGTCGACAGTTTGAATCTACCAGCTGCTCCTTAGAAACTCAATGGGGCAGTTCTACTCTGTCCTATAGGGTCACTATGAGTCGGAATCAACTTGATGGCAATGGATGTAGTTTTTTTTGTTTTGTTTTTAGATAGTGTAAGGTACTGATCACTTCAAACCAGTTATGAATTGGGCTGGATAACAGCATGGGTACAGCTTTAGTAAGACTTTTCCCACACTTCTTCCTTATCACTTGGATATGTCCCTCCCTAGATTTTGATTGAGAGCTTGGCAGGTCTCTTAACTCCTCAGCTTAAAACAATAGAGGGAGATTCAGCCTGTCCTTTGAAGTTTTTGAGCTTTGTGCTTTTGGCCGGTCCCCTATACCACTTCCAAATTTGGTAAAGTTCTTGAGTAGGTGACTTTGTCTCTTAAATACTGTAAAACTATAGGAGATTTCAGTTACCTTAAAAACATTTCTTAGCCTCCCCTACTGCCCTAGAATTCAGCATATGTACTATGGGGGAACCACCTGTGCATTTGGAGCCCCTGAAGTTTCTAAATTGTTGCTTAGCCCTGCATGACCACCATTCCTCCGTATGACCAAGCGTGATCCTCAGCCCACACTCCCAACTAACATAAACCCCCCTGGAAGAAAATGGCTGGTGGCAGACTCTACCACTGTTATGGATTGAATTGTGTACCCCAAAAATATGTGTTGTAAATCCTAATCCTTACACCTGTGGTTATAATGCCATTTGAGAATGAGTTTTCTTTATTATAATTACACAGTATTAGTATAGAGTATGTCTTAAGTCAATCTCTTTTGAGATACAGTAAAACCTGCGAAAGCAGTAACCTGTGTAAGTGGAAACCTGTCAGAGAAGAAAAACTCAAATATTTTCCACCAAGTAGAGAGCAGTAGAGCCCTGGTGGCAGAGTGGTTAAGAGCTTGGCTGCTAACCAAAGGCCAGCAGTTCTAATCCACCAGCCACTTCTTGGAAACCCTATGGGGCAGCTCTCCTCTGTCCTATAGGGTAGCTATGAGTTGGACTCAACTCATGGTTGAGTGGTGGGTGGGTAAAGTGTTACCACAGAGACTAATATTGTTATTAATCTGTTGTGGTCATGTCAATTCCAACTCATAGGCATCGTATAAGACAGAGTAGAACTGCCCCATAGGGTTTCCAAGGCTTTACGGAAGCAGACTGACACATCTTTCTCCTGTGGAACAACTGGTAGTTTTGAATTGCTGCCGACTTTTCAGTTAGCAGCCTAGCACTTAACCACTGCACCATCAACCCAAACGGCCAAACCTGTTTTGGTCGAGTTGATTCCAACTCATAGCAACCCTATAAGACAGAGTGGAACTGCCCATAGAGTTCCCAACAAGCAGCTGGTAGATTTGAGCTGCTGACTTTTTGATTAGCAGCTGAGCTCTTAACCACTGTGCCACCAGAGTTCCTAATAATCATAGAAAGTAAGAAAAGGGAGCTGAGACATAACATAAAATAACTTTTCAAAGTCACATGACTGACAAGTGGCTGTGCCAAACCCGGAAGGATGTCCGTCTTCAAAGCCCTTACTCTTAACTAAAGTTTGCCATAAAGCTGTGTGCTGAGTCTATTCAGACTCATAGTGGCCCTATAGGACAGAGTAGAACTGCCCCGTAAGGTTTCCTAAGCAGAAATCTTTATGGGAGCAAATTACCAGATCTTTTCTCCCACAGAGTGGCTGGCGTGTTCAAACCACTGACCTTTTGGTTAGCAGCCGAACACTTTAACCATTGCACCATGAGGACTTCTTTGGCATAAAGTAGAATTGTATTAAATGAACTCTTTTCTTATCAATTTACCTTATAAACTAAGAGGTGTTTCTCTAGGAAAAAATATTGGCCCTTGGAGGTAAAATGATCACACTTAATAGAAAAGGGAAGAACCCTTTTAAACTTGTGTTTGTCTGTAAATATCTTAATTTCGCCTTCATATTTCAGAGAGAGTTTTGCTGGATATATGATCCTTGGTTGGCAGTTTTTCTCCTTCAGTGTTCTGTATATGTCGTCCCATTCCCTTCTTGCCTGCATGGTTTCTGCTGAGTAGTCAGAACATATTCTTATTGATTCTCCCTTGAAGGAAACCTTTCTTTTCTCCCTGGCTGCTTTTAAAATTTTCTGTTTATCTTTGGTTTTGGTGAGTTTGATGATAATATGCCTTGGTGTTTTTCTTTTTGTATCAATCTTAAATGGGGTTCGATGAGCATCTTGGATAGATATCCTTTCGTCTTTCATGATGTCAGGGAAGTTTTCTGTCAGAAGTTCTTCAACTATTTTCTCTGTGTTTTCTGTCCCCCCTCCCTGTTCTGGGACTCCAATCACCCGCAGGTTATCCTTCTTGATAGAGTCCCACATAATTCTTAGGGTTTCTTCATTTTTTTTAATTCTTTTATCTGATTTTTTTTTCAGCTATGTTGGTGTTGATTCCCTGGTCCTCCAGATGTCCCAGTCTGCATTCTAATTGCTCGAGTCTGCTCCTCTGACTTCCTAGTGTGTTGTCTAATTCTGTTATTTTATTGTTAATCTTTTGGATTTCTACATGTTGTCTCTCTATGGATTCTTGCAACTTATTAATTTTTCCAGTATGTTCTTGAATAATCTTTTTGAGTTCTTCAACAGTTTTATCAGTGTGTTCCTTGGCTTTTTCTACAGATATCCTAATTTCATTTGTGATATCATTAAGCATTCTGTAAATTAGTTTTTTATATTCTGTATCTGATAATTCCAAAATTGTATCTTCATTTGGGAAAGATTTTGATTCTTTTGTTTGGGGGGTTGGAGAAGCTGTCACGGTCTGCTTCTTTAAGTGGTTTGATATGGATTGTTGTCTCCGAGCCATCACTGGGAAACTAGTTTTTCCAGAAAATCCGCTAAAAAAAAACTGCAGTCAGATCCCTATCAGAGTTCTCCCTCTGGCTCAGGCTATTCAGATGTTAATGAAGCCGCCTGGGGAGGGTGGGGGAGGGAACAGAGAGATAGGAGAGTAGCACCTCAGAATATAGCCAGAGTTGCTTGTCTTGCTTGGAATGACTGTTATATCTGAGATTCCCGCGGGCGCGTCACCTATGTGTGCTGGCTGTGTGGAGATTGCCCCCAGGGGGTCTGGCCCGCTGGAGTCACGGTCAGATCCTCCGCTTCCAGCCCCACGCCCAGCGTCAAGGCTCCCCTACTGGGACGGTGCACTCTCAACTCCAAAATCAGTCGCTGCCTCCCGGGGACTTCTCGTCTCTCCAGCCGTGTGGCCGTGCCGCCCCCGTGAACTAGGTGGGCCCCCTCCCGGGGTTAGTTCAGATGGGTGGAGTAGCTCCCCGTGCTTGTGCCGCGACCGAGTGTCCCGGCTGGAACGCTGTTCTCCCCACTCCAATACCAGTCGCTGCCTCCCGGGGACTTCTCCTACCGGCTGCGTCCCACGCCGCCCGCGCGACCCGGCTGGTCCCCTTCCCGGGGTTAGTTCAGGGGGTGGAGCAACTCTCCGTGTTTATGGCGTACCTGCGTGCAGTCCAAATCCCTGCGGGACGGTTCTCCGGCTCGGATGCTGCTCTTTCTGCTCCAAGATCAGTCACTGCCTCCCGGGGACTTCTCCTACCGGCTGCGTCCCACGCCGCCCGTGGAACCGGCTGGTCCCCCTCCCGGGGTTAGTTCAGGGGGGTGGAGCAGGTCTCTGTGCTTGTGCCGTACCTGACTGGTACTCTGGCTCCAGGCTCTGGAAACTATCGCTGCTTCCCCGTATTAGTTCGTTCTCCGTCTCTAAATCTGTGTTTGTTGTTCAGGGTTCGTAGATTGTTATGTATGTGATCGATTCACTTGTTTTTCCGTGTCTTTGTTGTAAGAGGGATCCGAGGTAACGTCTGCCTAGTCCGCCATCTTGGCTCCGCCCCCAAGAACCCTTTTAAAATGCTACCGTTTGTACTGATTTCCCCAAATCTCTCTAGCTTGGGCTCTGCTTCTGAGCAGCTGTTCAGACCTCTGGTGAGTCATCTCTTCTCTCTGCTTCTGTTTCTTATTTATAGAAGGCACAGACTGAGTGAAATAAAAGATTTGTAAAGTTCCTCTGGCCTTTAGGTCCTTTGAATTCGTTGAAAGAGAAAATGATAAATTTACCATTAAAACCTTGTTGGAACTGCTGGTGGTGCAGTGGTTAAAGTGCTCGACTGCTAATCAAAAGTTTGGCAGTTCGAACCCACCAGCTGGTCCCAGGAAGAAAGATGTGACAGTCTGCTTCTGTAAAGATTACAGCCCTGGAAGCCTTATGGGGCAGTTCTACTCTGTCTTATTGAAAAATAGGGCTCAAAATATTAACTTACACATTGTTGTATAAAATTAAGTCTCATGGTAAAAATTCTTGAAGTGAAAACATAGTATAGCAATTGTGGTGATTGACCATTACTTGTTTCACACAGAATCCCCACTATGAATGGACAATTAAATCATTGGCTAATTTTTTTTTTTTTATTGTTAACACTACCTATTTTATATCCAAGGAAGTCCCTGGGTGGCACAAAAGGTTAAGCACTCAACTACTAACTAAAAGGTTGTCAGTTTGAACCCACCCAAAGGTGCCTCGGAAGAAAGATCTGCTTCTGAAAGGTCATAGCCAAGAAAACCCTGCTAAGTGCAGTTCTACTCTGTAACATACGATATGGGGTCACCATGAGTTGGAATCAACTCAATGGCAACTGGTGTTTTTTTTAATTTTATTTTATATCAGGGTAAGTAATTTACCTTTTTAAATTTCTTTTCAGCACTTTTGACCCCTAGAGCCATCAAATATTTTGGTCAAAAATATTTCTGGTAGTCCACAAACATAAAATTTCCAATCAGAAGAAATCCTCAGAGAGAAATATATTCAGCCCTCTATTATATAAGTAAAGAAACTGGTCAAAGATGTTATGCAGCTTGCTCAGTACCACTCAGGGTGTTAGTGACACAGCCAGAACTGGAACCCAGGCTACTTCCTTTCCCCCTTTCTTCCCTGTGATAGCTAAGGTAGAAAGAAGTGAGTGATTTAGTAGATCTAGTTCCCAAGTCTCTGAGGTTGTTGTTTTTTTTTTTTTTTTCCTTGTGGAGCCTAATTGTGGGAAAATTTAGATATTTTATTTCCATATCCATCAATCATTTTAGAAAGCCTTGGGTTGAAACTTACAAAATATATCTACTGATATACCCCATCTGTCAGTCACTTTGGCTGTTTAGCCCTTTGCTGTGCTACATAAACAGCAGGTGCTCAGTAAAATGCTTGTGGACCTGAGTGGACCCAGTGAATATGCACTAAGTGCCAGGTCAGTGGGGATGAAAAAGTTGAAACTGATCTATCTTAATGGGGTTATACCCTTTCAAAACTTCCTCCCTTCGTCCCTCCCTCTCTCTCTCCTTCCTTCCAGCAAATACATATGAAATACCTACTCTGTATCAGACACAAGGCTGAGAGTTGGAGGGAGAGTGGGAATGGAAACACACATGCTCTGAACCCTCTTAGGGCTGACAGCAGGCATGGTTTGGTTTGGTTTTCACCCCTACTGGCTAACTTAGTAACTATTCACTCTTATCTATTAGTGTCAAATAGTGGTTCCTCTAAAACCAAAGATTAGACTATAGGGAAAGGATCTACAGAGGGCCCTAAGACAAGCACCATGATCTGGGGAACCAGTTGAGAAAGAACATTGTTCCCAAGAGGAAGAAGTTGGGCACATAAGCCCAGGGATCGTGGCGGTTGGAGATACCCATGCAAAACAAGACTGGCTACCCCTGAGACAGAGAGACCTTTGCAAGAATGAGAAATTAGGGAGGGCCAAGTTTAGCAATACTGAATAAGGATCAAGGAAGAAGGGAGAGTTGGAGGCAGACTCTGACTTGGGGAAGGACGCTGTAGTTCTTTAATGTTAATGGGAACACTTGGTTGAGTGCTGCCCAGAGTCCGTCTACGTATTTAGAGCAACAGATAAAATGTTTTTTTCAGTCTAGCATGGACTCCAAAATATCTTATATCTTAATGTCTTTTATCTGAGTGTCTTGTATCTAAATGCTTACAGTATAGATATTCTTTTGTCTCTTTTTTCTGTCTTCCTAGCTCCCTCTGTATATTTATAAATTTGTGCTTCCAAAATGGATTATGTGTATGCACGTTTATGTATTTATGTGTGTGTGTATTCAGCACCTATATGGAAGCATTCTTGAATACATTATTTAATCCTGAAAACAATTATATGAAGCAGATATTATTAACCCAGTTTTACAGATGAAGAAACTGAGGTTTAGAGAGGAGAGCTTCGTGACTTGCACAAGGTCACACAGCTATTAAGTCATAGAGTTAAGATTAGAACCCAGGTCTGACTTGAAAGCCTGTGATTTTCCCCTGTATTCTCATTTGTCGTTTGATTAACAAGCTTGTTTTTCTGGCCAAGGAAACAGAGACTTAGAAAAGATAAACTTGTATGGATTGATCAGACAAGAAATGGCACCTGTGCTTGACTAGGATATTTATTTATATCTAAGGCAATTCATTTGTCTAAAATAATGTATCCTTGTCTCTTCAGAAATGCTTTACATATTCATTTTCTTGACTAAAACTGCTGTTTCTGGGTATGTTTTTTTTTTGCTGTCCAATTTCAATACAGTCATTAATATCTTTGTTTGGCTGTAGGGCTTCTGACCTGGTATCCCAAGTACCCCATGGGCTCTTTTTGTTCTGCCTTTTTAAAAATTTATATATGGTTCCCCCAAGAAATTTTATCTGTTGGCATAAGCTTGAATTTTATCTGTCTTCCACACAGGTTTTATATGGTCCTAATATTTCCTCAGCCATTTTCCTGCTGTCTCATGCAGAACTGATATTTCTGCTCCTGCCATTTCCTGCCAGGCATTGGAGGCAGCCTGGAAAAATGGTTTTTAAATGAGACTGAAAGTCAAGAGCCCCAGTACTTTCTGTAGCTCATCTTATGATTGACTGTGAAACTGTGCAAATCAATCTTCCTATTTCTTGTTCACTTCACCTGTAAGACAGGAACCAGAGGCTCAATCCTACAGGACACCACACACTTCTGCTCACAGGCCACCTGAGCATCTACACACAAAACATTTCGACCCTGGAAGATCTGCTTCATTAATTATGATCATAAATGTTTAAGAATAATGGCTTAAAAAGCAAAGTGATTCTTACCAGTCTAAGTCTAATGCAAATACAAGTGTACTTTCAGAAAGGATAGTTCCTAAAAGAGTTTTCTATTTAATCTTAAGTAAAATGAAGCACCCGTTCCTCCTAGGCTACAGTGTTATTCTTTCTGGTGGAAAATAGGCAGCTTCCTACTCAGATGTCTATATTCATTCATTCAAGTTTTTAATGTTCGGAGGCTCCTGCACATGCCAGGCTTTCTACTGAGGATCCAACAGTGAACAAGATGAGCATACTTTCTGTCCCAAAATAGACCCCAGTCTGAGTAGCTAATAGTCCGAAAGGCAGCAGAACCTCCCTGCTTCCCTGCTCCAGCCCTTCAACCAAACAAAAACATCCAATGAAAGCTGGGGAAAAAACGAAGCCTTTCTCTAACCCAGAATCATTCCAGGAAGAGTAACAATTAGTTGTTTTTAGGTGCTGTCGAGTCGATTCCGACTCATAGCGACTGTATGTACAAAAGAACAAAACGCTGCCTGGTCCTGTGCTATCCTTACAAACATTGCTATATTTGAGTTCATCATTGTAGCCACTGTCTCAGTCCATCTCATTGAGGGTCTTCCTCTTTTTCGCTGACTGTTTACTTTTGCAAGGATTATGTCCTCCTACAGGGACTGGTCCCTCCTGGTAACATGTCCAAAGTACGTGACATGAAGTCTCTTGTCATCATTACTTCTAAGGAACATTCTGGCTGTACTTCTTCCAAGATAGATTTGTTCATTCTTTTGGGAGTCCATGGTATATTCAGTATTCTTTGCCAACACAATAATTCAAAGTCATTAATTTTTCTTTGGTCTTCCTTGTTCATTGTCCAGCTTTCACATGTACATAAGGCAATTGATATGATCAAAGTAATGATAACCAACATTCATTCAACACTTTACCGTGCACCAAGGACTGCACTAAGTGCTTTATCTACATTATTTCAGTGACCCATCAAAATAGCCCAGTGTAGTAGATGGTATGATTACTGATAGGGAAACCATGGTAAGAGATACTAAATATTTTCTCTAAGGCCACCCAGCTAGACGCTGACAACAAGGATTCACATCTGGCAGTCTTTTCTCCAAGGCCCATACCTGGGCTCTGCTTCCTTTCATGGAGCCAAGGTTAAGGAACAACCTTCAGCATGTACAAGAAGCTTCTCTCATGTTTTTGCAAACCCTACTAGACTGTCAAAGTGTAACAAGAATTTCTGATTTGTCACCTAGAATGAATATTGTTGGGCTAAGGTACCTTAAACAGGTACCTTTCCCCCACTCTGAAAATTGACAATAGCCATTAATTTTTGTTAAACTGTGGAATTACCCAATCCGGTACTCCAATCCCATGGGACAATCCTAATTCCAACGTGAAATTTTCTAAACTGTGTTCCAAACAGTATTAGTTCAAGATTTCTAAATAAGTGCTCTGCCAGAAAGGAAATGAGTATATTAATGGTTCTATAAAATGCTGCAGTTACCTCTGATTTTAAACTTCACCTGATTAACTTTATTTAACCTAGGTTTCCAGATACTGTTAGCATCTTAAGAAACTAGTGTCTCAAGGAACAAGTTGAAGAAGTTCTGTGCTAGAGACTTCTCTCTGAGAAAAGTTTAGATCACTCATGATAGGTATACCTTAGTTTAAAATGTATAAAAAGTTACTTTATTAGAAACCTTAAAGATGTATAAAATACCTGTTTTTTAAAAAAAAAAACCCCAAACCCATTGCCGTTGAGTTGATTCCAACTCATAGAGACCCTATAGGACAGAATAGAACTGGCCTATAGGGTTTCCAAGGCTGATATCTTTACAGAAGCAGACTGCCACATCTTTCTTCTGTGGAGCTGCTGGTGGGTTCAAACTGCCAACCTTTCAGTTATCTGTCAAACACTTAACCACTGTGCCACCAGGGCTTCTTGAAAATAATATAGAATCCTTAAAAACGGCGTCTTAGTAGGCGCACAATCGTGCTAACCCAGATTGGTATCAAGTTGTTAGTTATGTTCTTGGGTTGGGAAGTAGAGATACTGGTTTAGTGTGCCAGGATGAAAGCCATGGGGTAGGGTCACATGAGCCGGTGGGGCCTAATGGAACCATCCACATTTACCTCCTTCAGCCTGGTGAATAGCACACTTGATGTTTCAGTGCCCCCTGGGGGCCACCAAGATATCACACAGGAGTTACTGCATTAAATGGATGATGCACAAAATGGATCCCTGGTGGTGCAGTGGTTAAGAGTTTGGTTGCTAACCAGAAGGTTGGCAGTTTGAATCCACTAACTGCTCCTTGGAAACCCTGTGTGGCAGTTCTACTCTGACCTGTAGGGTCACTATGAGTCAGAATCAAGTAGACGGCAACTGGTTTGGTTTGGTTTATTCGTAGGAAAAAGGTAGAAAGAGATCTATACAGCAAGACCTGAAAGAATAAATAAAATAGTCCAAAACACTCTGAAACAAAATCTGTAAATCTTTCTGGCAGCTAGGATGCTGGTAGCCTACCAACTAGCCTAAAAAATCTATTGGTTTGGTCCAAAGGAAAGATGACACAGTGTGAAGATGGCTTGGAGGCAGTGTCTGACCTCCTCTAACTTCACGAGCGGGGAAGGAGAATCAAGATCAACAGCCCAAGGCTGATCCTTTGAGGCGGAAGCCAGACACCCCTCCTCTGTCCACCGTCTTTACTAATTCTGACACCAGCCGTCCCTCACAGAGCGCTCTCTACTTCTCTGCTGGGTTTGATTATTCATTGCAGTGGCTACACAGAACTCACAGACCATGCTCACGATTATGGCATTTATTAGGGAAGTAACAGTTACAGTTCAGGCTCAGCAACACTCAGGGTACAGTTCTTCCATCAGGAACAGCCTCTCTGTAGCTCTACTGACAGGCATGACTTTCCCTGGCCGTAGGCCTCTGCCCAAAGCTGCTGGGTCTCTGCTGATGGGTCTCTCTCCTGCTGCTGGGTCTCCCCTCCCTTGGTGGTGGTGGGCTCCTTACTCTCTGCTCTGAAATTGGCTCTCTTTTAAAGCAGAACTGACCAATCCCCTTGGTAGGCTACAACTACCCTATCACGCAGTCACCTCAGTGAGAGTTACAAGCCAATGGCTAGAAAGGCCATACACAAAAGTAATTAATCGCACCACACACAGTCACATAAAGGATCAGCAAAAAGGAATAGTGTTAAAAATATGGGTCCAATGAAGAAGGGGAAACCCTGGTGGCATAGTGGTTCAGAGCTACTGGCACCAACCAAAAGGTTGGCAGTTCAGATCCCTGCAGACGTTCCTTGGAAACCCTATGGGGCAGTTCTACTCTGTCCTATAGGGATGCTATGAGTCAGAATTGACTCATGGGCAGTGGATTTTTTTTTTTTTTTTGGTGATGAAGAGGGGTGGACACTAAACAGGTGATGACTAGAATGTAGTCTAGGGTAAAGGTTGTCAAGATGAAGAGAAAGAAGTAACATCCGTTTTCCCTATTTGAAAGATGAGTTTTTTAAAAAATAGCATCTCCACTGTGGAGGGGTTGCATTAAAAAACTTTGTTCCTTTATATTCACATGAAGCCTTTGGTAAAGGGTGTCACATAGACCACAGGTGGGTGAGAGGAGATGAAGGATTAACAGACCTCTGGGTACACAGCGTTACTAGCCTAGTCTCCGTATTTTGCAGGATTTGTTCCTTGTTGGGAAATGATTATATCCAAGAAATAGCTGGTTACTAGCCTATAGGGAAACCATATGGAGATTGCATTCTTTGAATCCAAACCCATTGCCATCAAGTAGATTCCAACTCAGAGCAACCCTATAGGACAGAGCAGAACTGCCCTATAGGATTTCCAAGGCGGTAATCTTTATGGAAGCAGACTGCCACATCTTTCTCCCATGGAGTGGCTGGTGGGTTCAAACTTCCAGCCTTTTGGTTAGCAGCCAAGCACTCAACCACTGTGCCACCAGGGCTCATTGTTCAGATGTTGTTGTTGCTGTTATGTGCCTTCGAGTCAGTTCCAATTCATAGCAACCCCATAGGACAGAGTAGAACTGCCCCGTAGGGTTTACTTTTGGTTAGCAGCTGAGCTCTTAACCATTGCACCACCAGGGCTCCTATTCTTTGGCTAGGAAGTAGTAAGTACAATGAGGACTGTTTCTCTTACTAAGCACTAAACAGGTAATCCTGTACTTAAAACAGGGCTCTGTTCTGATGACTCCATCATAAATTGGTTCTGATGTAAGTCGAATACCTCTTTTTTTTTTTTTTTAAATTTTTGTCATTACTGCCTTTTTATTATCAGTATCTTTATAAATCTGATCTTTGTATTTGTCGGTTGGAAAAATTACATATAAACATCTGCAAATGAACATCTGGGAATAATAACATCAGCAAATCATGTACTGCAACATGTGTGTAGTACATATTATGAACAGTAAGGTGTACAAAAAAACCAGATGGTCGTAAGTGTGGCTCATTGTAACTCAGATACATCATAAGTCGGGGACTGCTTGTATATATAAGTGGAGAATTTTCTCTGTTTGCATGTAGGTACACCTGCGGTGTAATTGTTGGTGTTCATCACTTTGTATATTTTCACTTGCTCTGATTGACAGTTTCAATCTCATTCTAAGAGCCTGTTTGCTGAAACACTTTGACCAATAATAAACACATTCTCTTGTCCATTTTCAGTCCTTATCTATGAACCAGAAAATCCTGAGGCCAAAGAGTTTTTCTCACTTATTGAAGAAGTGCTGTTGATGGGTAAATTTAAAAATTGAAATTCTTTCTTTCTTATAGAACTATGAGCAGTCGCTACTTAAAAACCCATTATCCTGGGAGATTGCCAAAGTGCGTCTCCCTGAAGCAGTTAAGAAAAGGGTCAGTGGCTGCCTTGGATGGTTTAATGAAAACTAGGTTGTCCTCTGTGGATATAACCATGATGACCCCCTTCTGTCTCTGGAATGGAACTGCCCAAGCTAAGCAGGCTCCCCAGGCACCAAGCACCAGGACCAGAGTCTCCAGAGGAAGCAGGGCATGTTAATCACCCCCATGTTCTAAGGGGTTACCCACAATTCCAAGGAAATACCCTATGAACTACTGTAAATCTCACTTCCTCTTATTCTATTTAAGTAAGAATTACATTGACGATAAAAAAAAGAAAAAATTATAGATCTAGGTTCTAAATAAACTTTAAATCCATAAACATCTTTATGTCGGCAGGAATATATTTCTGTATATTATTTCTTTGACCCTACATTCTATTAGCAAAGTTCAGCTTAGTTTTATCATGTTCCAAAAAATACGTATTTCTTTGTGGGGAGGGCAAGGGGAATTCTGATTTTTCAAAGAATGGAAATATTACAGAGCCTTTTAAGGAATTCTGTTCTTTCTGTGGCAGAGAAAACTCAGAGCCTTGAGGAAGATGATGAAGACAGTGAAGAAGACAGTAGCGTTGAGAGCGAAGGAGAAAGCAGCGAGGAGCCTAGTGAAGAGAGCTCTGATGAATGTGAAGATGGGTGATGAATGCTGATTTAAGCTCTGTGCATTTTCATGCTTCATGCATGTACACCATGGAATTTTCATTAATGTATACCACGGAAATATAAAGAGAACTATATATTGTCTAATTGTTCCGTATATGCTGCAGAGTTCCTTTAATTTATCCACCTCCTTAGTTTGAGCTCCTTCTTAATAATTAGTCATCAGCTCAATGTGAGTTCCTCAGAGAGGAAAACAGTAATTGCAAATACTGACAGCACCAACTACATGCCAGGTACTGTTCAAACGGCTCTACATATATTTAATTAATTCAGCAACCCCAAGAGGTAGTACTGTTATTATATCCACTCTAGAGAAGACGGAAGTTCACTGGCACAAGTTGAGTATGGGAAGTGTATTAGTTTTCTGTGACTAACAAGGCACGACAAGCTTAGTGGCTGAAAACAATGAAAATTTATTTTCTTACAGTTCTGGAGGTCAGAAGTCCAAAATCAGTCTCAGTGGGCCAAAATCAAGGTGTCAGTAAGGCTGCATTCCTTCTAGAAGCTCTAAGGGTGAACCTATTTCCTTGCCTTTTCTGGCTTTTAAATAAAGCCCAACCTTCATTCTTTGATTCATGGCCCCCTTTCTCCGTCTTAAAAGCCAGCGAAGTCTGGCCAAGTCCTTATCATGCTTCTATCTCTCTGCTTCTCCCTCTTCTGGCCTCCCTCTTCTACTTTAAGGACACTTAAGATTACACTGGTCTACCCGGATGCTCCAGTATTAGCTCCCAACCTTAAGGCCAGCTGATGAGCAAACTTAATTCCATCTGCAACCTTAATTCCTCTTTGCCATGTAACCTAACATATTCACAGGCTCTACAGATTAGGGCGTGGGTATCTTTTCTTTTGGAGAGGGGGATAGGGAGAGCATTATTCTGCATATCACAGAAAATGATGGGTAAATGTTAGCTAGTTTTTTGGAATTCATGGTATGGAGCTTGGAAAAGACATTTGGGCTGAAGATATATACCTTTATTAGGAGTCATCAGCTTAGAGATAGTAATCAAAGGTGGGAGTGAATGGCCCACAGAGAGAGTGCAGTCTGACAAGAAGAGGACCAGGGATAGAATTATGATCACCAACATTTAAGTGTTAGTCTAAGAAAGAGAAATGCACAAAGGAGACAGAGAACAACCAGGAGGAAAGTCAGGAAGGAGAATATAGTGGCTACTCGTGGTTGCCTACTCAGCATCCATTCCTTTCCTCTTCTTTGCTAAGAGAGCCCTGACTCTGTTCACATATTCACTTCACACACATGGCCATGGAACTCAGGAAATGTGACATCGCCCTCGGTCAGTCAGTACATGGCATTTCTCTGGCGACTGTTATCCTTTAGAGGAGGACATGTGACCTACATTGGCCCCATCAGACAAGGACTTTATTTCGTGATTATGAGGAGAGATTGCTCCGCTTCTCTGGAGAAGAACCAGGAAGCATGCTGTCTCAGTTACTGCTGGCAGCTGTCGTCTGATCTTGAGGAGAACTAGTCTCAGGATAAAGCTGATGCTGTGAGTGCTAGAGCAGAAAGAAGCTAGGTCCCTGATCATGTTCAGCCAGTGAAACAGCTACCCCATTAGCCAAACTCCATTTGAGCTTTCTGTTACGTGAGATAAACTTTCTTATTGTGTAAACCAGTTTGGATTAAGGTTCTTTTTACTTGCTGTCAAAAGCATCTTAACTGATATTGAGTACCACCACAGAAACCTAAACAAGAGCAGGTTTCAAAAAGCCTGGAAAGATCTACTCAGCCAAAAGTTGCAGAGAGGACAAGTAAAAAAACTAAAATATGTAATTGAATAGCAACAAAGAGGTGGTTGTTGACTTTAAGGAGTGTAGTGTCAGTTGAGTGTGGAAGGGGGAAGCCATATTTCAGTGAGTGAGTAAACTGGACATGAGAAAACGGGAAGGAGTTTGACTATGAAGGAAATAAGAAGAAGTATTGTTGGAGGAGAAGATAGGGTAAAAGATGTATTATTTTTGAAATGTTTAAGGTGAGCATGTTAAATTGAAAGGATGATAATAACGTAGTGATAGCGTGTTATGTGTTAGACACTGTACTAAACATTTAATATGTCAATGAATTTAATTTTCATAACACCTGTGTGGACTAGACATTATTATTTCCAGTTTACATATGAGGAAACTGAGGCCCAGAGCGATTAAAAGTAACCTTATAAAGGGCACATAGCTGATAATTGACAGATTCAAATCCAGATCATTCTCCTCTAATGCCCTGGTCTTCACCACTGTGCTTTCCTCCCTTAGATGCAAGTAGAGAGGAAGAGATTAAAGAAAGGAGGATAATTTATGAAGTGAACACTGTCTAATAACTTAGAAAATGTGTATAATATAACAAAGTAAATTTTAAAAGCAGATAACAAAACTGTATCCATGGGGAAAAAAAAGAAAAATTGTATCCATGGTTTATGTGACATTTGGACCTCTGCCCCAAGGAGTCCCTGTGTGGGAGCTTCTCCTTTGTTCTCCAGTGGTGGTCCTTTAATAGTCTTCAGTTACATTTCCATGTATATTGAACAAGGTGATAACCTGCATTCTGTTTAATCGAAATGTGCCTTTTCCTTTGAACTTTACCCTGGTTGACGTGTAAGATGTATGTAATTGTGGTATTTGCCTGAAGTATTGATGTTGATCAAAGGAGAGCACCTGAACAGTATGCATGGTGCCAGATGTGAAGTAAAGTCCAGATCCATTGGAATTGTTTTGGGGTTCTGGGCAAGTGTCCTATATCATGCGGTAATGAGAATTCACAAGAGGCAGGTAAGATGAGGCCACCCCAGGCCAAACTGAGGAGGGCAAAGTTTTCTCTGATCAACTGTCATCATGAACTCCTAGCTTGTCATAGCATGTGAGTTGCTGTGGTAACGGGGAGGGGGAAGTGTGCAAAACTTGGGGAGGCTTGTGAAGTGAAGCACTGGGAGATAAGATTTGTTATAGGCTTGTTTAAAATGTACCCTTTTGAACCAGACAGTCTATACCAGACAGCACTGTGGTCGTCTGGTATAGTCTAAAGTAAGCATGCTAATCCCACCCTCCTTGCCACTAGTTTTTGCTACACATTTTAGCTGGTAAAGCATGAGGAGGAGCTAGGGGTGAACAAGAAAGTATGTCACCCCAATGGCTACTAGCAGCCATCTTAGCACTTTGAGTAGGCCTTACGCTGAAGCCAGTGCTAGGATAGCAGAGCAGAAGGAAGAACCTGATCCTTAATGACATTTTTTAGTGGTTGAATCAACCAACTCTAACGTAGTGCCTGTGCTATGTCTCAATATCTTATGTAAGACAATGAATTTTCTTATGATTAAGCCAGTTTTTTTTTTAGGTCTTATTTTTAACTGAGAGTGACCTACATCCCCTAAGGGTGTGTAAGCCAAGTCCCCAAGGGTTCGTGGCCACTGAAAGCCAGGGAAGGGCAATAGGTGGTTCCTTGTGGCAGTAGCAGTATGAGTGAAGTTACGAATTGAAACTGATCAGAATGGTTATCTCTGGGGCATGGAACTTAGAGTGGGAAGTAGGAAAGAAGAGTTTTACTTTTCATTTTACACCTTTTATTTATTCCTTAATTTTTTTTTTTTTTAATCATTGCATGTATCATTCTTGTAATTTAGAACTTTTAAATTATCCTATACGTGGAAAGGGAAGGATCAGGAAAAAAATTAATAAAAATGCTTTCCGTGGTTGTGCTTGGGTGATGATAGTTCATTTTTCTTCATTTGAAAATCTTAGGCTTCTTTAACAACCTAACATTACTTTAAAGGGAAAAAAAAGTACTTTTTTTTTTTTTTTTTTAATAAACTTTTAAAAAGCGTTAAGGAAAAACCTTAGGAGCAGAAGAAGTCAACGCAAGGAAAGAAAAAACAATATTCACGGAGTGCCTATTATATATAAGGCATTTTCATGGGCTTTGGTACCCATTTTGGTATGCTGGAAGCTTCTGATGAAGGTAGACATTAATAACTAAGTAAATAGGTCATTAAGTTCAGAAAAGAAGTGTCATCTGAGAAAGAAACTTGCTGATCCTTACAGAACATTAGCCAGTTAGTACCCTTACAAATGTGCTTATCCTTATTCCTAATTGGATGATTGAAGTAGGGATAACTGCAGTCCACAGCCAGTAGGCCCAAATGAGTTTTCTCAGCATTTATTATGTAGTCCCTATGGCTGCATAACTCCATACTAATATGCTTTTAATAGTTGGTTAACGTCATGAATTCCTTTCCCCCTTTTTTAATACTTCAGTTTTCCTCCTACTCTGCAACAAGCCTTTTGATGTTTCATGGCCTCAGATCCCTAAGTGCATCTTCACCAGTAATAAAAATTATTCTAAATATCTTTCTACAAAAAGGACTACCTGAAAATGACTGTTCTGTAAAGATCAATTTTTACAGTTCCCTGTCCACCACTGGAAGTATGTTCTAGAAAGAAAACCTCTTCCCCATCATAGCAGACACCAAATTCTAGACACCTGTTGTCATCAGAGGACCTCAACCAAAGTTGAGAGCAGAGTACTTAAATCAGCAGACATTGCCATCCTAAAGCCACCTTCTCTTGCTCACTTCCTGCCAATGAAAGGAAATAAGAGGGAGAATAGTAAAAGCCATATGCCACTGAATGAAATTAAGAATACTTTGAGGAACTTGCCTCAAGCTAAAATTTCTAAATCGAGCTCTCTTTTGTTGTTGTTTGCTGACTGTTAAAGCAATGGTTTGAATACTAATATAACTGGCTGCTCCTTTGTAGGCCCCTTGGGGTTGGCTAGGTGGCTCTGACTTCTTAAGACTCTTTTCCTCCTTCTCTCCTTCATCTGCCTCCTCATCTGAATCCAGATGTAGCAAAGGAACTGTTGCAAAGAAGCTGAACATTCTGCAGTTGCCAGGTTTCTTTCAGTTCTGCTTGCAAACCTAGAGGGCCACCTAAAGATCTTTGTTGTTGTTAGGTGCCATCAAGCCGGTACCCACTCATTATGACCCTATGTACAACAGAACGAAACACTTCCTGGTCCTGCACCAACTCACATTGTTAGGCCTGAGCCCATTGTTGCAGCCACTGTGTCAGTCCATTTCATTGAGGATCTTCCTGTTTATCGCTGACCCTCTACTTTACCAAGCATGATGTCCTTCTCCAGAGACTGGTCCCTCCTGATAACATGTCCAAAGATCTTAAGAATAATTTTTATTAGAGATGAACATACACAATAACTAAGTAAAATATACAGTATGACAAGTGGTAAAAGGTGTTATGGGGAAGAGCTGATAAGAGATAGGGAGTGCCATGGGAGAGGTGGGAATTACAATTTAAAGTAGCAGGATAAAGGAAGGCCTCACTGAAAAATAACATTTGCATAAAGACCAGAATGAGATGGAACAAACCCTATGGGAAGAGCTTCCTGAGCATAGAAACAGTAATTGCAAAGTCCCTGAGGTGGGAGCATGCCTGGAATGTTCAAGAAACAGCAATTCAAGAAACAGGCCAATGTCACTGAGGTAGAGTAACAGAAGAACTCAAACAGGTAGCCAGACCAGACGATGTAGGGCCTTGTAGGCACTGTAAAGACTTTGGCTTTTACTCAGTGAGATGAGGAATCATTGGAGGGCTTTAAGTAGAGGAAAGCCATGCTATGACTATGACCTAATGTTTTACACTGTGTTTGTTGGGGAAGGGGATAGGGAGTAGGGCAGAAACAAAGAGGGTGGTATATTTTGAAGGAGGAGCCAACAGGATTTACTGGCTGACTGAAAGAGAGGAGTCAGGATAGCTTTAAGGTTTTTGGCCAAACCCAGCTGGAAGGAGAGAGTTGCCTGAGTAGATGGTAAGAAGAGCAGGTTTAGGGGAAAGGACCATTTCAATTTGACATGTTTGAGAGGACTATTAGAAATCCAAGTAGAGAATTCAGTTGGAATGTTGGGGAGCAATCTAGAGTGAAGATATAAACTTGGGAGTCAGCAGTGCATAAGTGGTATTTAAAGCCATGAAACTGATGAGATCACAGAGGGAGGGAATGAAGGTTGGAAAAGGGAAAAGGTCTAAGAATTGAGCCTTGCAGAAATCCATAATTATGTGTAAATGCCATCCCTTTCACCCCTTCTCAGGTAAGTCTGAATATTTCATCAAAAAAGTTTCTCCAGTAGGAATCAAAACTTCTCTGTGGGTTTAAAAAAATGTCTGAATCACTAAGGAGGAGGGCCTCGAGTCCGATATCGGGAAGTGATCAGCACCTGTACTGAAATAAACGGGCAATAAAATAAAACAAATGTTATGCTAAACTTCTACAAGCAAGGAGAAAACATTAAAATGGATCAACATCATTGAACTAAGGGAGAGGAACAGGTGCAGGAATTAACATTTATTGAACACTGTAAACCAAAGTCAAATTTGCTAACTTGGGTTTTATGAGCATCAAATAAGAGAGCCCACAAATCTGGTGTTAGCCTCCACTTTACTGATGAGAAAACATGCTGAGAGCAGTTCAATGATAGCTGATAAACAGAATCAAGATTTGAATTCAAATCTGAATGCCTTTAAGTTTTTGCTTTTCCTCCTGCAACAAGCTGCCTGGAGGACCACAGGTGGTCCTTGAGTCCATAGCATTCACAACATGAGAAGACCCCCCACTGAGAAGATTCACAAGATACTAATTACTTCAGATGAATGAAACCTCATCTGGTCTCGTCTGGTGTCCTCCTCCCATTGCGGGCGGGGCGGGGAGGGGGGAGGTCCAGAGAGATTGAGTGACTTACAAGGTCAATGGTTGTTCATGACAGATCTGGGAGGCCTCACTGTGCAGTGCACAGGGCACTGGCACTGAAGTAAGAAGAAAGGGTTCCCAGCCCACTTCTCACTAAGTTCGTGATCTGGAGGAAGTCCTGTAAGCTCTCCGGACTTCAGTTTTTCATTTGTAAAAGACAGGACCTCAGTATAGTTTGTGATAATTGAACGAGAATTCATACAATCAACAGGGTATGATAGTTACTAAGTACCATCCCACATAATTTCCATGAGACTTATTTCCCACCTCAGTAATAAGAGGATAACTATTTCCGTTAGTCATATTTCTGAAGAGAGAAGTCTCTAATGCCCCACCACCATTGAGCCAGAATGACCCAAAGTAAGCAATCCTGGGTAACCTGTGCCAGGAAATTTCCCTGGGTTCCTTCTTGGTTCCTTCTTGGATTTCTTGGTTGGGTTAAGAGGGCATATTCATCAGCTATTGGCAGAAGATGCATAAAGCATCACTCCAAAACTCAGTGTATGTGAGCTCCATTCCAGTGGCCAAAGCAAATCACATGGCCAAACGCAGCATCAGTAGGGTTGGGGTGTGATTAGGTATACAGTCCTGATCTACAGAAATGAAAACAAAGTTTTAATAGTTCAAGACTCCCCAAGTTCTGATGCTTGTCCCTGGCTTATCCCTGCCTATAGCCCTAGTGAGAAGATAACAATTCTTATTTAATCCTCACACTTAAGAACTGCTTGAGATTCTAAGTTGTTTGGATCTAAAATGCCCATGGCTCACCTATGGGCAAAAAGAAAAAAATGGACCTCAAACTTGCAACTGAGGGTAAGATAGAATGAACTCCAGATGACCGACTGCTTTCCGAAAATTCCCTGGTACTGATTTCCAAATGATACAGTGAAAACACTGGGCCTGAATGCATCCCAGTGAGCTCTTAGATGTAAATTTTTGGCATGAAGGGGACTAGGCTGGTGTGGCAATACTGAATTGCTCCTGGTAAGTTTCCAGTTTTCTCTTCGCCATAACTGGTCAAGGTTATGAAAGGAAACTGGTCTGAAGTTTATCATTCCCCACAAGTCAAACTTCCAGACCTAAGTCTGAAAATGGGTTGTTATTTTAACTAAAGAGCTTTTTTTTTACCTAAAGAAATGGATAAAATATTACTGTGCCTGGACTCCCATTAAATACACTTACTCCACTAAAGCATGTCATGTGGGAAATGATCTTTCTTTCATCCCACTCTTCTGGGAAAGGATTGATTTTGCCTTAGTTTTTGGTGAGAGGACAGCAGAAAACACAAATACATCTCTAAAGCTCCCGGTTAGAATTTCAGTCCAGATTTATTTCCTTGACTTTCAGTTCTGCAGTGAAACAACTTCTTGCCTAGTATAAAGGGGTTCCCTTCCTAAGGCCACCTTTGGGAGGGAGCTGTGTAAGAAAGAAAGTGGATTTCATGCACTCCCTTCTGTTTCATCTAAAGGAGAGGAGACCCAGGGTGTTCTAGGCCACTTCTGGGCAGCATCTCCCAGCATTAAGGGCCCTGCTTTGTGAAATACGGAGGGTCTGAGCGTGAACTGGGAAGAGCCTTCTGTCTTCCTTGAACTGTTGCCTTGTGGGGCCCGTTGTTTCGTCTCAGAAATTGTAATCTAACGCCATCTGGTGGTCACTTTGTCTTCACGTTTGGAATAGCAAGAATCGGGGTCTTAAAGGTTTGCACAATATTTGCCCAAACGTAAATCACTGTCGTCTTTGATTAATTTATTTAATATTAGAATATTTTCATCTTACGGATATCAAGGGAGAAGGGACCCTTTGACAATTATCTGAGGAATTTGACTATCTTCCCTTTGGGACATTGTTGTAATTTCCGGAGTCCTGTCTAGCGTTCTGGCTAGAACCCTGCCGCCCCTGTCACTCTTTTAACCCTTTCCTATGTCGCTGGAGTGAGTGTTGTGCGGTCTGTCAGACTGGGGGTGTTGATTAACTATGGTCTCCCAATGAAGGTAAAAAATGATTTGGGAAACTATCTTTAAGGTACATGAACACATCGAATGAATATTAGCTCCCGCTTAAAAGCCGAATGTAAGGTTAAGCAACCCTTTCCCCAACCTTTGTATCGGGAGACCAAAAACCAAAACCAAAACCACTGCCATCGAGTCGATTCCGACTCATAGCGACCCTATAGGGCAGAGTAGAACTGCCCCATAGAGTCTCCAAGCAGCGCCTGTATCGGCAGACAGCCGTTTAAACGGTGAGCTCTGCCATTTTTTTTTCTTTTTTGATCATAAATTAGAGACTTAAAATAGACTTTAATGAGCCAGCTAAAACGAACCAACCCCGTAGCTCTAAATTACCTTTCCTGAATGCTAAAAATGCTAAATGCTCCAAAAATAAAAAAAAAAAAAAAAGATTGACGTTTCTTATCTACTCACCTTGACGCGGACCATATTTTATACGTCAAAACCTCCCCCTCAGCCCGTTTGGGCGCCTCTTCCATGCCAACGCTCCTCCCAACCCCGTTTTTGCTTTGCGGGAAAGGCTTGGCCCCCCCAATCCGGTTGGAGTATCTTTAAACCTCCTGGGGAAAGGGCATTCTAGGCGGAGGGTCGCGTTCTCAGGTCTCAGCCATCCTTGACCTAAGGGAAGGTTGTCCTTGGAGGACAGAATGGAGCCGCTGGAGCCTCGGGCTATCAAATCCCCAACGCCCGGGAGAGACTGGAAGGGTCGTAGAGCGCCCACTCCTTCTTCTGTCTCTGGTTCAGTGTTCCTATTTCTTCAAAGCACTAAACCTTAGATCAAATGGAAATGAAACAGCTGGGCGGATACCACTCCTTTCCGGCCCACCCTTCACCTCCGGTTCCAGTCCCTGAAGAGGATTTCTTTTTTCCACCCCCATTATCCAAAACAACCTCCCCGCCTCCCCCGCAATAAAAGATAAAAAGAAAAATGAAAACACAAACAAAAAGACGGATTCCAAATGTTCTGAAGGGCCAAAAGACAACACGGCCACCCTTAGCCCAAATCCTAACCAGGGAGCGGAGGGGTAAAACATCGCACTCTCCAACCTAACAAAACAAACGCAGGATCTTCTGCCGGGAGGGAGGTAGACAGGAGCCCAGAGGGTTGGCAAAGAGCTACTGGCGGAAGCCGGCGAAACAGAGGGCTAGACTGAACCGAACAGCGGACGCTGTCCATGGTGCTGAATGAGCTGGGCCCGGCCTCAATGCTGAATAACTGGGATTGGATGGAATTCCAGGCCTCCGTCCCTTCCCATCCCCGCTGAGTCTGCGTTGAAAAAAAAAAAGTGGGAGACAATTGAAAAGTAAATCAAAGCCATAATGTGCCAAGTCTGCCACTCTCCCTGCCTAATTGGAAAGTCAACGTCATGAGTTCAGAGAGCACTAGGGGCAATGTAAGCTCCACGAGAACAGTACCTGGCACATAAAAAACCCAAACCTGTTGCCATGAGTCAATTCCGACTCATAGCGACCCTATAGGACAGGGTAGAACTGCCCCATAGGGTTTCCAGGGAGCGGCTGGTGGATTCGAACTGCTGACCTTTTGGTTAGCAACCTAACTCTCAGCCACTAGCCACCAGGTCTGGCAGGTAGTAGGTGATTAATAAATCGTCGTTTAGCTAACTGATTACTAAGAAACATTTTTAAATTAACGACGAACTAGGGCCTTCATTGCTCCCTTCCCACCACAGCAGAGAAAGAGGGGGGCACTCACTTTTAATCTGTGATACCTACAGCCCTGGTAGCACAGTGGTTAAGAGCTACAGCGAGCTGCGGCTGCTAACCAAAAGGTTGGCAGTTAAAATCCACCTGCCGCTCCTTGGAAACCCTATGGGGCAGTTCTACTCTGTCCTATAGGGTCGCTATGAGTAGGAGTAGACTCGATGGCAACAGATATCTAGCCTTGTGGAAGACTCTCCCCTCGCCCCCCATGAGATTATTTTGCTGGCTAAAACGTTGGAAGTGAGCGTTTGTGACGCTGGGGTCAGAGGAGGAAGTAGTTGAAATGTTCTCAATCTGGTGCCACAGGTGAAGTAAACGAATCTTCCTTTCTGAGGAATCTCAGGACTTGGGAGAAGGTGAGGAGATGGAGGGCAAGCAAGCGTCTTCTAGGGAGAGTGGACACTGAGGGACACCGGGATTGTAGCCTCCTCCGGCCCGTCTCCTTGTCCCTCGCGTCTTGAATGATTTAGCATTGTCACAGGACTCCCTGATTTGTGATTTCTTTTAGGTAAAGCTTGAGAAAGGGTCTTAGGTGTAGGTGAAATTCGGCGCTTCGCTTGGTGGTTAATCGTGCATCTCAAACGACGTGGAGAACCTGGGCGGTTTAGGGGAACGTTTCCTGCACAGAGCGAGCACGCCCACCCTGCCCAGCCCGGAGCTCTGGCGCCCCGGGCTGCGGTAACCCAGAGCCTGCGGTTCAGGATGCATTGGTGTCATTAAAAAGTGCCCGGGCTTTTCTTAAGAGGTGTAGAGAAGGTAACGGTATTTTCCTTAATATCAAGGGCAACGCGGTTATTTCAATCCTCGCATTGAGCTCCCTCTTGCTGATCGGACTGTAACTCCTCAGGGCGGCATCTTCTATCTTCCTTAAGGAATTTTCGGTGATTTGTAAGACTTTCGGCGTTTCCACTGTGTCGTGGTGAAAGGCGATAAGTCATTCAAAGAGAAGGGACGGGCCAGCCGGGCCCCAGATGTACTATAAATAACCGCAGCCTGCTGCACCGCAAAGGGGAAAATCTGTGAAAACGAGGAAAGAGATAATTGGTTACATGGTCTCACCGCCCCGCCCCCCACCACCACTTTGTTTTGACCTAAAGGAAAGGAAACCGAGCGAGAGGAAAAGAGAGAACATATGCTAGTGAAGAGGGTAGCTGAGGGATGAGCGAGTTATAGAGCCCCGCCAGCCTCTCGAGGTGTTGGTTTGGGTGCCCAAGAAAAGACCAGGCGAGCAAAGGGCCTCTCGGTCTCTGGGCGCCTGGCGCCCTCTGGTGGGAAATTTTTCGATGAACGCCTTTTTGTTGCGAGGGGAATTTCCAAACACAACAATGCATTAAATATGTTTAAATATTGCAACAAGAGAATCCTAAAACGGCGTGAAATCGAAAGGGGAGTGAGGGGAGTGGGCCAAGGCGGGAGGGCAGTCCGCCCTCAGGCAGATCCCCGGCGTCACCTCTGTGCTCGGCTTTCTCTTGCATTAGGAGCGGCGCTCGTGCGTGTTATTAACCTTCAGACGTGATCAATCAGGAGGGCTCCTTTCCCCTACCACCAAGGTGGCCAGAGCTAGGAAGGGAACGCACACTGAATGGAAAAAGAGGCCGTTTCTCTGCCGGTGGCACCGGGTGGTTGTCCTCAGGTGAGGCGGCTCTACTTTCTAGAGACTCCAGGTGGTTGAGGAAACGGGGATGAGGAGATGAAGGTTCTCCTATGGTCTGAGCATTTCCCCCTCATCTCTGTCGCCTTTGGCTCTACAACAATTGTGGCTCAGCGGAGAGCCAGAAAGGACACGACCCAGGGCGCGTTTTCGCAGATCTGGGGGAAAGTGATTCAGGCAAACCCACTGCTCCGGTCTTCTGGGAGATATTGGGGGGCGGGGGGCGGGGAGAAGAAGCGCTCAGGTGGCGGAATTCATAGGAATTATCTTTTCCCTCCTGTCACCCGACACCTTGCCTACTTAAAAAAAAAAAAATAGAGCATGTTGAGTACGTACTGGATTACTCATAGGGCCTTTTTCCCCACTCCCCCACCCCCCGGGCGCAAAACCGTGATCTGTATTTATAATCGCCCTATAAAGCTCCAGAGGCGGTCAGGCACCTGCAAAGTACCCCGCCGCTTTGCCGACAAGCGGCCCCCGCAAGCAGCTGCCTCGTGATTCCCCCGCGGAGCGGGTCCCCGCCTCCCCACTCCGCCCCCGCCTCCCCCGAAGCCAAGCAGCCGCCTCTCCGGATCTCTCTCTTCTCCTATTGACGCTCGCGTGCGGGACAGAGCCAGCTAGAGGCAGGCGGCGGCTGGAGGTGACGCCGGGCAGATTACGCCTGGGGCAGGATCCGGCCAGGAGGTGTTGAGAGGTTTTCTGCGCGCTGCGCGGAAGAGCGTCGGGAGCCCCTGGCTGGTGGCAGCCGAGTCTAGGTGGGTAAGCGCGTCGCCGCCCGGACTTCCCCAGCTCCCAGCCTCTGCCATTCGGCTGGGACTTTTTCGCCTGTAGATTCTCGGTCACCCATCCCTATTCCCTAGCGAGGGGAATGCGTCCCGCCCGCCCCAGCCCAGGCTCTCGGTTGGTGCCGGGCTCAGAGACCTCCGCCCCCCGCACTCTTCCTACCCCCGCCCTAGGCAGGATTCACGCCTCGTGCTGACGTAGGGCTAGAGAGATTTTTCCCTGCTTCTCGCGGCTGAGAATGCCGGTCTCGGCAAGGGGCAGCACGCAGCAGCAACACAAGGTGCGTCTCGGAGTGGTAACCTGTTACTTCCCCAGCAGCCGCGATCTGCCAGCAGCCCGGCGTTACTGTAAGCTCTGTACGAGTGCGCGCGCGGGGCTAAGCGTGGGGTCCTGGGCTAGTGGAGGTGGCGGCCCGCCCACGCTCCTCTGCAAGGTCTTAGGTCTACCCAGATTCGCCTGCACTCTCTCTGTCCCGGGGCTTTCGAACGCCATCGCGCCAACGCCGCGCGCCCAAGTGTTGCGCCGCGCACAGTTCTTTTCTTGTCTGCCGCCTCCTGCGCGCTGGGTGCAAGTTCGTTTCTCTGGTAATTCTTCCCTTTTTTGCCTCTTCCACCCCCTTGGGTCTGTATGGCGAGAAATGTGGGGTTCTCGGGGAGCTGGGTGCAGGGGAAAACACTGAAATCAGGGCTGTACCTCGCCCTAGGCTTCCAGATGGCTCAAAGAGGGGTGGGACGAGAGCGAGACGAAGGAGGTTCCGACCCGCTGCTTTCTGGCTGTCTGGAGTGCAGGGTGACCGTGGTTCTTCCCCAGCCAAGTCCAAGAGAGAATGTAAAGGAATCGGCCTTTTTTTCCCCCTCTCACTTGGCCTCACCAAGGTCCCCGGTCCCCGGAGCAGATAGCATCCTTCTTTCCAGGGAATTAGCCAGACACAACAACGGGAACCAGACACCGAACCAGACGTGCCCGCCCTGTGCGCGCTCCCCCCGCCTGCCTGCCAGCCCGCCCGCAGCTGAAAGCCCAATGGGGCTTGTCGAGGCTCGGCTCGAAAAATCGCACACTATCCTCCTTTGCCATCCTAGCCCGGTCCCCCGTACCCACGCGACGCTCACTGGCCTTGGGCCCCCTCGTCTCAGCACTGCGCTCCAGGTCTTCCCGCTGCGCGGGACTGGAGAGCCGCCCGGGGCTGCGTTGCCAGCGCCCAGTCTCCGATCTCGCACGCAAGTCTTCTCCTCCCTCCGGCCCACCCCAGCCCAGCGCACTCGCTGCCTTTCCTCCCTCCTTTCTCTAGTGCCTGGGGACTCCAGCCCGAGCGTCCGTGTCCCCAGCGGCTCAGCTATCTTTCGCGCGCGAATCCCCAAAGCCCTCCACGCACAGCTCTCGTTTCTCTTTGCAGCCTTTTTCTGCGCCCAACCCACCGAGGATTCCGGACAGCAGAGGCCTCGCGACGAACTAGCTGATGGCGTCTTCGACCCCTTCCTCATCCGCCGCCGCCTCGAACGCGGGAGCGGACCCCAATACTAGCAACCTGCGCCCCACAAGTAGGTCCCGCCCTAGTTTCCGGTCAAATGGACTGCGGGAAAGATGAAGGCACTGGGAGTTGGGGAGGCTGCGTTGGCAGAAAGAGGAGGAGCGCGGAGATGATGGAGGCCAGGAAATAAATAGGGCTCTGACCCGAGGCCCGGCCAGAGGTCACTCGGCTGCCGGAGACGCTGGGCGGCTCCCTGGGCGCCCGAGAGCGATAGACGTGCAAGGTCGCTGCACTGGCGATGGTTGGGGGCTCCACTGCGAGGGAAGGACCTGAGGCGTGAGTGTTGTTTTTGTTGTACTGTGTGTGGTTTCCTTGCGCTGCGGGACAACGAGGGTCAGGGCAGGGGGAGGTGTGAGAAGCTGAGAGCCCCAAGCGGGATAAAAAATTTTCTCTCTCGGGCTTTCGCTGGGTCTAGATCTGACCTCCTCCCTTCTCCCAGCGCTGTGCTCACAGTCTATAATCAGCGGAAATGTCGACGTTAATTGCAGCTTTTAGAAAACTCAGAGTCCCTAATTGCTCCAAATTTGCGTTGAGCTATTGACGAGTGAGGGAGAAGCCAGGGGCGGGAAAGGTGCATAAAACGGCTGGAGGCTGAGCCTCGACATTTCAGACAATTAATTACATCTCAGAGACAAAAAAAAAAAAAAAAAGAGTGGGCAGCATACTGAGTGGCGAGAAAGGGGGGACGGGAGGAACAGGAAGGTTTGCTAGGGCGGGCGGAGAGAACTCCCCTCTCCTTTCTCCGGTGTAGGAGACCTGTCAGCAGGAGACACGCCCGGAAGTCGGAGGAAGAGGAAGGGGAGATTTTCGCTGCCCTACCTCTAGCTGAGCTCGTTCTTCAGCCGGTTTCCAGAATGTGTCTTTAATTGATTGATTCCCTACCTCTCTTTAGAGGCCTGGGGATAAGAGGATTGCTTTTCTTTTTCTATGTTAAATTAAAATGTCTTCACACACACACACAAATCTATCAGCTGCAGACCGTAAGGGCCTCAGAATTTTTTTATAGAAAGGGTTTAGGAACAAGCTTGTGGTTTAGAAGGAGCTTATTGCTGTGCTTTTATGTCGCTTCCTATAAACTTGAGAAAATGTCAGTTTTCATAATCAACAAAGGGAGGGGGCTGTTAGCGGTAAGCCCCCTCTCCAGCTCCTTGGCGCAGTCACTGGCTCCCAGGCATAAGGCCTTGTCTTAAGTCCTCAGGCTGCGTTCCAGTTCCCTTTGAGACTGCCTCCCCCTCCCTCAGCCCATAACCCCCAGGCAGGCTAAAATTACCCACACAACAAAGAGGGGCTCCGGAGCGCCCCCGGGCTTGGTGGCACCGGAGGCAGAGCTGGACCGAACAGCCCCAGAAGAACGAGAGGCTTGTGTGCCTTTTGTCTGTCCTCCTCTTTTCCTGTCCTCCCTGCATTTCCCACCCCATTTTTTGCTGCCCGGCAGGGCTTGGCGGCTGCTGCTTTCATCCTTCCTACTAGAGTCATTTCTCCCTTGGTCGTGCGCTCCCACTTCTCGGCGCCCGCCGGCCGCGGCATGTAAATGCCCGGCCTAGGGTTAAGACCCAACAGAGGCACTGACCCTAGTCGGCACGCGGCCAGGGGCGCCTCGGAACCGCCGAGGCGGAGGGAAGAGAGCCGAGGTCCGGCCAGAGAAGAGCAGGCAGCAACCGCCCTCTAATAGCCCACCCCTAGTCGCACAGTAGAATGCAAGCGTATGTCCTGCTCTTCTCCCGCTCCGGCCCTCCCTGCAGACTTACCTTCGCCCACCTAGCGGTCTCCGCTTCTCTGCCTCTCTCAGGTCTCCTGGGAGGTGGCTTTGCTCAGCCCGCACGACCTTATTGGCCTTTTGCTCCAGCGATCATCTGGTTCCGGGACGGAGTCCTCCTTGACCTCGGCCCCTCGGTCTTCCGGACTGTCGCTACACCACGGAAGCTCTCTAGCTCCCTCTGCTCGTCCCCCTTTTTCTCTTGCTGAAGCCCCCAATTCTGAAAGGCAGTGCAATGTGTCTGAACTCCAGCCTCCCAGCTGGGTGACCTTGGAAAACTTACTTGCCCTCTCTGAGCCTTAATGTTATTTGCAAAATAGGTCTTAGATTAACACTCCTCCTACCTGTTTCATAGGGTCGTTAAGAGGGTTAGATGAGGTAGTGTTTATCTGGTGGAAATAGTTCAATACCCGCCAGGTATTATTATTAGGGTTTTGCTTTCGCACCGATTTCCTGTCTGTCGTGGAACCCCATCTGTGACATGCTGTCTTACCGACGTCGGGCTATTTCCTCTCCCCGCTGTGTCTCTGTTGTGCCTGGGATTTAATGGATGTCACTCTCCTTATCACAGTTAACACTCGCGCTGAGCTAGAGGCGCGGGCCGGGGTGGGGGTGGGGATGGGAGTGATTGGAGGCGTTATGAAGTATTGGAAGGGGATTTCGCTCAGGGCCCACCACACGGACCCAGACGCCGACGCAGGCCGTACAGGCATGGGGCTGCTTTCCTTGCTCATTGCTGCAAGCTGAACCCGAAGGCAGGTAGACCCTGAGAACAGCTAATCCAGTCGCCCTTGGGGCCACGGCTCGGCCCTAGAGGAAAATTCCTGCTTTTCTTCGCTTTTGCCTGCTCCGGGCCTGAAATGCTCGAGACTCAGGTCTGGGGCACAGATGCCGGAAGGGTTAATGAGGGGCAGGTTGGGAAGGGAGGTCAGGGATGAGGACCGGAGGCGCACTGATGTCTTCCCGACTCCTGGTCCGACTGAAGGGCAGTCATGCGAGCCCGATTATCTAGTCAAATACTGTTTTTCACCCAATTAATTCTTGAACTCTTCGGCGACCCCATTTCATGCCAGTTTATTTTAAGCTGCCACTCGGCTGGAGACCCGCCAAGAAATTATGAGACGTTTCGGTCCCAGATGCCTCGGTGTTCCCTTTCTGGGCTGCTGTGGTCGTCCTTGGAGTCTGAGGGGCAGAGACCAGGGGGCAGGGCCTGGCGGGTTGGGATTGTGGACCACGAGGCTTGGCGGTTTCCGAGCGGAGTCAGCTCCGCCCCTCCCGACCCCGCCTCCCTGACTCCCCCGCGGGGTACCTTGGGGGCTGGCAGGGGCGTTGAATGTGCCGCCTCGCAGAAACACTGTCGGTACCTGAAGGCGGGAGGAGGAACGGGGTGTGATGAGGGCTCGTAGGGCACGCGTCTGCTCGTCTGCCACAAATCTTATCTGCTCCTTTCAGGAAGGACCTTTTAATAAGGGACAGTGGAAAGGAATCCCCGCCCCCCGAGAAAACCTTTGCCCTTGACCCTGTCCCACATAGTCCGAGCTGCACTGACCGCACCTCTCTCGCTCTCTCTCGTCTTAGCGTATGACACCTGGTGCGGCGTGGCCCATGGATGCACCAGAAAACTGGGGCTCAAGATCTGCGGTAAGTGAAAGGGCCAGCGGGGGCTGGAGGGACGCGCAGGCCTTGTCTGTGTGGAGAGTAGAACGCATGTGGAGGGGGATCTCGGCTCTTGGGTCTGGTTTTCTAAGGTACCTGCAGACCCCACGCCCGACGGAGACGCTCCCACAAGGCCCTGAACCACCTCCGCCCTCCCAAGGCCTTTTCCCCTGGAGCCCAGACCACGTGAGACCCAGTTGAGGGACCACCGGGTGTCAGATCTGGGCACAAAAGCGCGAGGGCAGTGCCCCCGCGCGGTAGCCCAGCTCTCCCTGCCAGTGCCTGGGCCACCCTGGCAGGTGCGCTCGGTCCGCGTCTCCAAGGCTAAATAGAAAACGTGAACTGCTCTGGCTTTCCTGGCGAGCAGGCCAAAGGCGCATTATCTGCCTAAACCGGTTAGTGACCCGTCGCCCCATTCTCTCCTCCGCCAGTTCCACCTCCCTTCGGTCCCCTGTCTGGGCGCATTGAAAGTGGCCTTCCGGACTTGAGGTTTTTGCCCCGAGATGCTGTAACGGATTCAGGTTTCGTTTTGGGGGCCTCCGAGGCAAAGGGAAAAGATAGCCTGCAGTCCTCAGTGGCCTTTTTGGGGGAGGTGGCGGCGGTCAAAGCCCGAGGGTTTGCCAGGCGTGCCCTCGCTGGCGAAGAGAGAAGGGAAAGAGCGCAGGCGGGGACGTGGGGCCGCGGGTCAGGCACGATTTGCCAAGAAGGAAGGAAAATAGATCTGCAGAGCTGGAAAGAAAAAAAACCTCCTGTCCGGAGAAGTGAGGGGCTGAAATGAATATGCTCCGGGGATTTTTTTTTTTTTTTTTTAAAGGAAAAGAGGTTTATTGGAAGAGACACAGATGAGTGGCTCTGGCTGAACAATGAGGACTTGCTTTCTTTGCTACATTTCACCGTCTAAAATTCTCTAGCCTTATCGGGCCAGAAAATACGGCTGCCCCTGGGCAAGGGGTGGAGAGGCGGGGGAAGATTAACGAGGGGCTTATTAAGGACCCATCCGTCAGCTGCTACGCGCGAGAGATAGTGGCGGAGCAGGCGCCGGGCAAGCACCCAGGGGCTCCATCGGCGGAGCTCTTGCCCCAGCCCCTGGCGCGCCTGCGAATCGGTCGGTGAGTGGGTGTTCTCTAGGCCTGAGCTTCCCGGCTTCCCGGGGCCTGTCCCGGGCCGCGAAGGTGGCGGCAGAATGAGGCCCGAAGAGAGAGGGGTTATTGAGCAGCCCCCTGGAATCATCCCTCTAGCCCACTTTTCTGAGTTTCTGTGGCCCTGTCCCCCTGATCCCGGAACCAGCGTTTACGTTGAGGAGGGGGAGCTCAACCCTCAGACCAAGCGATGTTTCAGGGAAAATCCCAGCCTCGCCGCGGGGCGGCCCCGGGGTTTGGCCCTAGCTCCAGCTTGGGTGGCCCACGGGGCAAAGCCGGGGCCACGTCCGCGCAGGGGCAGCTGGCTGCGGCCTAGCTTTGTTCTATAAATAGTCCACTCCCCCAGCCGCCATTCCCGGCTTAATGGCCCGTTTCGCGCCAGGTCTCTTCGGCGGCCGCCGTGCTCGGCTCCTGCAGCCGGCATTGTCATGCAGCCGGGCAAGCAGAACTGAGCCCTGGGCGCCCGCCGCGGCTGAGGACCGGGTGGCAGGGGGCGGCTGTTATGGAGGCTCAGCTCCGGGCGAGGGCTGCTTTCCCTCCTGCGAGGAGAGGGGCGAGAGGTGCGGTACCAGGCTTGCCTCGAGGGGGCGGCCCTCATCCATCTCCGCCTCCTGGCCTCGGGACGGGTTCTGCGTCTTGCTGCCGGGCTACAGGCCCTCCGGGGTCCGCTGGAAGAAACGGTTTGAGCACTCCTTCCCGGGACACACCCGACATATTCTGAGAGAATAAAGTTTGAGCTTCGCTGGGTCCTGGAATAGGATGTCCCGGGATTGGCCAGTCAGTGTCATGGGGGAGAGCTCTTGGGCATTTCAGGGCTACCATCTCGGAGAGTGAAGCCTTGGTGGCGAAGTGGTTAAGCGTTCAGATGCTAGCCAAAAGGTCGGCAGTTCCAATCCACCAGCCGCTCTTTGGAAACCCGATGGAGCAGCTCTACTCTGTCCTTGTAGGGTCGCTGTGAATCGGAATCCATTCAATGGCAATGGGTTTATCTCAGAGAGTTTCTTCTCTGTTCCCTCCCTCCACTCTTAGAACACTAATTTCAGGAAAGTTGTAACCCATGTGACAAGAGAAGAGGGCAGGGCAGTCTGTTGGAGGAAATTGCCTTCCACTAAAGCTTGGGGTTACACCTCAACATAAAGAAAACAAAAATCCTCATAACAGGACCAATAAACAACATCATAATAAAGGGACAAAATATTAAAGTTGTCAAGGATTTCATTTTACTTGGATCCACAATCAGCACCCATGGAAGCCAGCAGTCAAGAAATCAAAGAATGTATTGCATTGGGCAAATCTGCTGCAAAAGACCTCTTTAAAGTGTTCAAAAACAAAGATGTCATTTTAAAGACTAAGGTGTGCCTGACCCAAGCCATGGTTTTTTCAGTCACCTCCGAGGCATGTGAGGGCTGGACAATGAATAAGGAGGACTGGAAAAGAACTGATACCTTTGAATATGGTGAAGAATATCGAATATACCATGGACTGCCAGAAGAATGAACAAATCTGTCTTGGAAGAATTACAGCCATAATGCTTCTTAGAAGTGAAGATAACAATCAGGAGAGACCAGTCCCTGGAGAAGGACATCATACTTGGTAAAGTAGAGGGTTAGTGAAAAAGAGGAAGACCCTCAACGAGGTGAATTGACACACAGTGGCTGCAACAATGGGCTCAAACATAGCAATGATTGTGCGGATGGTACAGAACCATGCAGTGTTTCATTCTATTGTACATAGGGTCACTAAAAGTCGGACCCAACTGGATGGCACCTATCAGTAAGAACAACAACAAAGATTGGGCTACAGGTTAGGAAGCTTCACCTTAGGTTTGATTCTGAAAGAAAACAAAAAGCCAGGAGGATTTATTTTCCGTACTTTAAGCTAACTCTGACTATCCATTTTAACCTAGCGAAGGCAGAGTGCAATTTATGGTTTTATCCCTGGATCCACAGCCCACTCCCCTCCTCCCAGACCTTCAAGGGCCTGGTTGGTACCCTCTTGACCCACACCACTGGGGTTGGTTTGACCTTTTCACCTTAAGACAAACAGAGGAACTAAAGGTCTTCCTTCCCACCTCCAAACTCATTGTCATGGGTAACCCCCATAAGCATCCTCAGTGCCCTTCTAAGATCCAGTATTCTACCTCTCCCCCCAACTAAAAGCCAAGGAGTAAGACTGCTAGGAAGTACCAGGGTAGAGGCAGACTGCCCCCAGGGAGAATAATCAGCTAGAAGAAACCCAGAGTCTTGGAGAACGGGGGTGGCCACAGGCATGGTGGCATGACCTAAATAGAATAAGACACAGGGAGTCCTAACTTCTGGCCCTGAGCTCAGCTAACTTGTCAATATGTCCTTGGGCCTCCATTACTTATCTATGCAAAGGTCCCAAACTGGCTGCCAGTTTCAGCCCCTGAGCTGTTTTATTTAGCCTGCACAGTGTGTGTGTGTGTTTCATTTTTGTATTAGTTGCCAGCTTTTGAAAATAGACTTCAAATGTTCTGTATTTCTGGCCATTCTTGAAAAAAAGGGGGTGGGCATGATCTGGCAGAGTGCTCTTAGCCCATAAAATCGGCCCCTCCTGCAGGCTAATGCAGCGTCGTGCCAGGGCACACCACCCCCTTGGCTGTGGGCCCTTTTATCACACACAACTTGCAGCCCCACATAGAAACAGCTGGCTGCAGCTGAGTGCTGGCTGCCTCCTTCAGGTAGGCACATGTTCTCTCCACTGCTCACTAGGTCTTTTTTTAGGCCTTTGCATTTGGAGGCAGGGGTGAGGAACCAGCAGCAGGAGCTCCCCTTGGCGTAGAGGTGGGGTCATGGCAGGACTTGCCTCCTCTTGTCCCGTGAAGCTGGACAGCATGCTATAAAATGACCAAACACAGCTGCAGCTTTGGCTTCCCTCTGCCTCCCTCTTTACCTCTACAATATTGAGCTTGGTTACTAGTTACCCACAGGCTTAAATCAGGTTTTCACAGCTGGGATGTGGACCCAGAGAGAAAACAGCCTGCCTCAGTCTCAGGGTCCCCTGCTTCTACCCCTTGTCAAAGTTGTCAAGGTGCTGACCCCAGCAGAAATTGTCAAAGTGCTGACCCCAAGGTCATCCACCACCTCTCCACCCCTGGACAAATATCTGGTTCCTTCCAGACCTCCCGGAGGCATGGGTCATTTACCTTTTTTGTGGCTCCCAGTAGTTTAGAAAATAAATACCTTCCAAAACAGGATAAAAGAAATGACGGTATACATGAAATGTTTACATGAGCAAATTAATAGTTTTTTTTTAACTCAAATTGTAATGCAAAGTAATTGTGCTATTTGTAATGTAATTTTAGAGCTTTATAGAAAATATTCATTCCTAGCACCCTGCAGGAAGTGTGGTCCTGGAATGAAATGCAGGTTTAAAGATGTGTGATAATTATCATTTCCCAACCCTATCAGGACATCTCTGTGGCGCCTGTGTCAACACCTCCTTTGGGGATAATATCCAAAGCTTAAATCAAGGTCCTGGTTCCTGCGGCTGCCCATAGGAAAGGGGTTTCTGAAGCTCAAAGGAGAATTAAGGTTTTCCCAGGGAAGTGAGTCAGAAGCCCCACCAGAGGACTGAGACTAGGGAGCGGGGCTTGAGGTAGGCAGGACCTCACCTCCATTAGGCTGCTTGGGTTTGGTCTCTCCAGCCTAGCAAATTCCACAGCTCACTATTCCGGGCCCAGGAGACGAGTCTCAGAACTCAGGAGCCAGATGTTCCTGCCTCCCTCTGGATGCCACTTCATTCACTGGCAAATGAGTGCTGCTGCCTCCTGGTTCTGGACTCTGGGGATTTGGAAGAGGAATTCAGAAAGTGGGAGAAGAGGTGAGGAAAATGATATGACCCCCATCTTTGTATCCAAGTGTGATGTCTATTATAATTTACTTCCTCCCCTCTGATGTCCTTTAGGACTTTAGTGCTGAATTTAGAAGGTGCTGGGAACAATGAAGGGCCTGTGCCTCTGCCTTCCTATTCCTCCTTCCAAAAACAGACATTGGCTCTTGTGTGTGGGAAGATTCTAATCACTGAAACCTTCCTCTCCATCCCTCCTTCCTGCACCCATCACCACTGAATTGCAGTCTGGGGGAAGTTAAGCTGAATTTCCTAGATTAACTTGTCTGCCCTTGCACCTCCTGGGACTTTCATCCAAGCTTGTGTGATGTGTGTAATCCTCCCCAAGGATCTTGGTATCAACAAAGACAGCTTGAGGGTCACCAAGAAGCTTGGAACTTTCCTCTTTTAAGTATGTTGCATTTGGGGCTAAGATTGAGGCCAAATTGAAGGAGATGCTGAAGGAAGGAGCAGGTTTGCAGGCCAGGAGCCCCAGGGAAATAGATGGGGTGGAGGGACGGAGTATGCTCCAGGTTGGCAGATTCTCCAGCCCTTTGGCTCAGTCCTGCATCTCTGTTTGCGGCTGGTATCGTTTGTTGTGTTCTTTTCAGGCGGGAGAGATTTCCACTCCCTTGGAGCTACAGAGGGCTACAAGTTTAGAACCCGCTCTGGACTTCAGAGTTTATCTCTCTCAAGTTCTTCGATCACCTTCTGTCTTTATTACAACCTTGGTCACCATCAAAGGCATATGCATGTCTGTTTTATCTGCTAGACTGTAAGGTACCAGAGGGTAGGGTGTCTGTCTAATTTGTCTTTATCTGCTCTCCCCATCCTAAAAGCTTAGCACAGTGTTTTTCAACACTAGGTGCTCAATAAGTAATTATAGAATTAAAGGTCACCACATAGATTTTAAGCTTTCTTCTCTCTTTCTCCAATATCTTTACTCAAGGAGAGATGGTAATACAGGGAAAACTGCCCTCCAGGTTTAGGTCCAAAAACTTTAACTTATACTCAACTAAAAAAAAAAAAAAAAAAATGTGAGCATTACCTGGTGCCAGAGGAAAGCATCTTCTCTAATCCCTGCTGCTGGTCCTTACCCCATCCTCTCTCTGCTGGTCATCATTCCCTCCTCCCCTTGGCTGCACAGCCCATAAACTCAGTGCTGGCAGCATCCTCTCTGATTGCATCCCTTCCCTTAAAACCCCATCCTGGGGCTGGCTACTGGAGTGGAAACTGTCCAATTGACTTAATTCTGAGTTCACTGTCACGTTCAGAGAGCAGAATGGGCTTCACTGACTGTTTTTCTCTCTCGCATGACTGGGTCTGTGCCACTGATGACACTTGGCACTGCCCCTTCTCCGCCTGAAGGCGAGCAATACCAGAGTCACTATATATAAAATGCAGACACTAGACTTCTCAGGAGAAACAACAGTCCCACTCGGAGAGTCGACTTGGACCCAGCAGCTAACCTTCGGAGGCAGGGTAGCTCGGCACCCTTCCTCTGACCCAGCTTCTTGTGCCACAGGCTTCTTGCAAAGGACCAACAGCCTGGAAGAGAAGAGCCGACTTGTGAGCGCCTTCAAGGAGAGGCAGTCCTCCAAGAACCTGCTCTCCTGTGAAAACAGTGACCGCGATGCCCGTTTCCGGCGCACCGAGACCGACTTCTCCAACCTGTTTGCTCGAGGTAGTCCTTCTCCCTCACCCTGGCCCTAGTGCTGTCCAGTAGGTTCCTTATTTGACTTTCTTTTTCCTGAAATTTTACTGCCTTTACCAAAAAAAGGAAACCGTGGTGGCATAGTGGTTAAGAGCTATGGCTGCTAATCAAAAGGTTAGCAGTTGGAATCTACCAGATGCTCCTTGGAAACCCTATGGGGCAGTTCTACTCTGTCCTATAGGGCCGTAGGGTCACTATGAGTCGGAATCAACTTGACAGCAATGGGTTTTGGTTTTTGGTTTTTACCAAAAAACGTCATTACTGTCTCTGAATCTTCATGAAACTGCTTTCTGGGAATTGGAATATAATCTACTCCCTTCATCCCAACTGCCCGAGCCCCCATTATTTTGGAAGTTGGGTGAGGGCAATCAATAAAATAGTCAACTTATTAGAACAGCCCCTCTAAAGACACTTGGCAATTAGTCAGTTGCAAAAGGACAAATATTGTATGAGACCACTATTATAAGAACTCGAGAAATAGTTTAAATAGAGAAGAAAATATTCTTTGATGGTTACGAGAGGGGGGAGCGAGGGAGGGAGGGAGGAAAAGGGGCATTCACTAATTAGTAGACAAGAACTAATTTAGGTAAAGGGAAGGACAGCACCCAATACAGAAGAGGTCAGCACAACTGGACTATACCAAAAGCAAAGAAGTTTCCTGAATAAACCAAACACTTCGAAGGCCAGTGTAGCAGGGGCGGGGGTTTGGGGACCATGGTTTCAGGGGACATCTAGGTCAATTGGCATAATAAAAACTATTAAGAAAACATTCTGCATCCCATTTTGGAGAGTGGCATCTGGGGTCTTAAACACTAGCAAGTGGCCATCTAAGATGCAACAATTGGTCTCAACCCACATCGAGCAAAGGAGAATGAAGAACACCAAACACACAAGGTAAGTATGAGCCCAGGAGTCAGAATGGGCCACATAAATCAAAGACTACATTAACCTGAGACCAGAAGAACTAGATGGTGCCCAGCCACAACCGATGAGTGCCATGACGGGGAGCACAACAGAGAATCCCTGAAGGAGCAGGAGAGCAGTGGGATGCAGACCCCAAATTCTAGTATAAAGACCAGACTTAGTGGTCTGACTGAGACTGGAGGGACCCCAGAGGTCATAGTCCCCAGACCTTTTGTTAGCCCAAGACAGGAACCATTCCCGAAGCCAGCTCTTCAGACAAGGAGTGGACTGGACTATAAGACAGAAAATGATACTGGTGAGGAGTGGGCTTCATGAATCAGGTAGACACATGAGACTATGTGGGGAGCTCCTGTCTGGAGGGGGGATATGAAGGCCGAGGGGGACAGAAGCTGGCTAAATGAACACGGAAACACAGGGTGGAGAGAAGGAATGTGCTGTCTCAGTAGAGGGAGAGCAACTAGGAGAGCATAAAAAAAAAAAAAATTTTTTTTTTTTATAGGAGAGTATTTTTTTTTTATAGCAAGGTGTATATAAGGTCTTGTGTTGGAGACTGACTTGATTTGTAAACTTTTACTTAAAGCGCAATAAAAAAATTTTAAAAAAAGACACTTGCAGGGACAAATATGAGTCATAGAATCTCTGAATCTGAAGGAATATAAACAAATAAGAAATCCTGTGGTTCCCTTCATAACATTTATTCCTCCCACCCCAACCCCTTCCAAAAAAAGAACCATACTGTTGGGAGACATGTGAATGGGTCTCATAAATAAGGACTATCCTGAAATTCATTTTCCTTTGGGGGCTCTTTAACTGATTACTGCTGGCCCCTACAACACTGGTCTCGGGAGGTGTTTTACCCTTCTCCCTCCAACAGCTCAAAGGTAGACCCCCCCCTTTCCATAGGGCCACAGAGGCCAAACCAGAACATTAAACAAGACTATTAGAAACTCAGAGATAATCCAGGGAATGGACACAGAGCACCATCTGTAGCCAGATAACCTGCTCTTGAGCTATGGCTGACATCAGCAACTGAGGCCACCTACAGCGTTCCTCCCTGGTTAGCTGCCCAGCATGACTCTGCCTAGCAGAGGCTGTAACCCCTGCAACACCAGATGATGCTCAGTCACTTCCAGATGTCCCAAAGTTCAGGCCCAAAAGGATGACGTCAAGAGAGAGGCAGGGATCCACCTTCCAGTTCTAATTTCCTGTCGGAGGATACCACAAAGGGCTACCCTCTTCAGGGGAGAACCCGGCCCCGACCCACAAAGGCTTTACCCTCTGATATCAACAGATCAAGCACATGATAACATCAAACCAAAAGCCCGATGTCTGAACCAGAGGAACAGAGACATGTCTTGTACCAGGGGAGCAAGACAGAAGACTCCTCCATCAGGATAGGTGCCCATCAGCCTGCAAAATGGACAGCTATAGTGGCAGGGAGCTCACAGCTTTTCAAAGCACAAAGGCTGTGAATCCCAGAAATTGTATGCAAAAATTTTGTGTAAGTGCATATCTGCTTTTATCTGGGAGTATGGTACATCAGACTCTCCATGAGTGTGTGTGTGTGTGTGTGTGTGCGCACACACATATATATCCTGAAATGAAATTCCACCTATAAAGATATCATGACTGATTTTAGGAATTTCTGGGCCAGGGAAATCCAGATATGAGTCAGGTAATAATCACTTGTTGGCTTTCCCCCCTCAGATCTGCTTCCAGCTAAGAACGGGGAGGAACAAACTGTGCAGTTTCTACTGGAGGTAGTGGACATACTGCTCAACTACGTCCGCAAGACATTTGACCGCTCCACCAAGGTGCTAGACTTTCATCACCCACACCAGTTGCTGGAAGGCATGGAGGGCTTCAACTTGGAGCTCTCCGACCACCCTGAGTCCCTGGAACAGATTCTGGTCGACTGCAGAGACACCCTGAAGTATGGGGTCCGCACAGGTAAGGGTGAGAGCCAGGTGGACCTGCAGTGGCACCCTTGCGCTCCACATGCAGATTGTGAGGATATCAAACTCTTGTTAAGGGAGAAGCACAAGCCCTGCCCAAGGAAGGCAGCAGAGTGCTCCATGACCACAAGAATGACCTCGGGCAGAGATGATTGGTGAAAGTCCCCTGACTCTGGCAGAAACTTATTACCTTACCATTTATTATTGTAAAGGTAGATTAAGAAGATATAGATACATGTCAAGCTCTGTATAGAGTTGTTCATTCTTGGTTTTAGGCTGTTCACAACCTAAAGAGAGCAGAACAACCCATCCCCTACTTCTTTTCCTTTTCCCTTCTCCATTTACATGCCTATTTCATTCGATAAATCCTACCCTTGCCTCTCCCTGACACAGATTGGGCCCATTTCCCTCTCCTTCTATTGGCTAGCCCAAAAAGTCCACCCTTCTCCTTCACATTCTATTCCAGCCCCTGAAGTTTAGACACCCTGAATCACCGTATCCTATTTCCAACTGCCTTACTGTCTTCTTTTCATGTTACAGGAGCCCTCTCTATCCAGCAATTCTGGCCAAAGTCATTACTTTAAAGTTGTCTCAAGTTCAAATACGTTTTAGTTTTCCTGAGCTCTTGGACAGATGAATCTATAAGAGATGGCCGTCTGTGGCATAGTCACCACCACAAGGGGAGTCCCTGAGGCCACAGCTGGCAGCCGCCTCATTTTTCCTTCTCTCTATTCTTTCTTTCTTTCTCCCTCTCCTTTATATTTCTTCTCAATCTTCTTAGTCATTTGAAGATAAATTTAAGGCAAAAACCATGGAGGATAGTGATAGAGCTGAGTAAGGCTATTGGATGTCAAAAACAAAGTGTTGCAGTGAAATAATGAGGCTGGCAAAAAGGCATTTTGAAATAAAGAATCCCAATAACTTTGATCTGTAGCAGCACCACTGGGATAAATGTGATTTTACTGGATAACAGCTTGGATGGATAAAACTCAATTGTATGTACAACGTCTGTGTTGTTTGGTTTTTAATGAAAAGCACTCTCATTAATTTAGTTACATCTCAGCTTCATCTGATGGCTTCCTTATTCCTGCTGGAGATCAAATAGTGTTATTTAGCTGGGTAGAAGAGTCAGAATTCCCATGTATGTTTTAGCTTGACTTGCTTTGGTCGAGTGTTTTTTATTTTGTGAGTTCTCTTTGCATACACTTTTGCAGAGAGATGGAGACCACACACTTTTATCATTAAACCCAGAATGTTGTCCTTCGAAGAAAAATATATGAATTTTTCATCATAGCATCTCATATTGTCTACATTACTGGAGCCCCTGGGTGGTGCAAATGGTTAACAAGCTCAGGTGCTAACCGAAAGGTTGGAGGTTCAAGCCCACCCATAGAGGCCTCAGATGAAATGCCTGGTGATCTACTTCTGAAAAATCGGTTATTGAAAACCCTATGGAGCACAGTTCTACTCTGACATGAATGGGGTCACCATGAGTCAGAATAAACTCAAAGACAATTGATTTTTTCATTGTCTATAAAATGAAAGTGTCTCATGGTCAGAGAAAGCATGGACTCTCATTAATCCAGTGTATGAGAATCAATGCATCTACCTAGCTGCCTATCTATCTGTCTATCTATTTATCTATCTTAATCTTCATCCACAAGAACTCTTTTTTTTTAAATTGTGCTTTAAGTGAAAGTTTACAAATCAAGTCAGTCTCTCATACAAAAATTTATACACACCTTGCTATATACTCCTAATTGCTCTCCTCCTAATGAGACAGCACACTCCTTGCCTCCACTCTCTCTTTTCCTGTCCATTCGGCTAGCTTCTGACCCCCTGCGCCTTCCCATCTTTCCTCCAGACAGGAGATGCCAACATAGTCTCATGTCTACTTGATCCAAGAAGTTCACTCTTCACAAGTATCATTTCTATCCCATTGTCCAGTCCAGTCCCTGTCTGAAGAGTTGGCTTTGGGAATGGTTCCTATGTTGGGCTAACCATGGCCACTGGGATCCTTCTAGTCTCAGTCAGACCATTAAGTCTGGTCTTTTTACTAGAATTTGGGGTCTGCATCCTACTGCTCTCCTGCTCCCTCAGGGGTTCTCTGTTGTGTTCCCTGTCACAGCAGTCATCGGTTATAGCTGGTCACCATCTAGTTCTTCTGGTCTCAGGCTGATAGAGTCTCCGGTTTATGTGGCCCTTTCTGCACAAGAACTCTTAAAAAAAAAAAAACCCAACCACAGTATCATTGTTGCACCTAAAAAAACTAAAATTTACATTACACTTAATATTATTAAATATTCACTCAGTGTTCAAATTTCCAACTGTCTCATGGATTTGATAAATATTTTGTTTTGTTATAATTTATTTGATCAGAATCCAAGTAAGTCCCTCACATTGCAGTTGGTTGATATGGCTCTTAATGGATTTCTCCATCTCTTTTTTTCTTGGAATTTATTTGTCAAAAAAGTTTATTTTTATAAAAAGCACTCCTTCTTTCTACCCCTACCTGACTTTAAGCCATGTCGCTGCTCAACTACCACTTCTATCATCTGTTATTTTCACTGAATATAAACCAAAAACCAAACCAAACCCGTTGCCGTCGAGTCAATTCCAACTCACAGCGCTCCTAAAGGACAGAGTAGAACTGCCCCATAGAGTTTCCAAGGAGCACCTGGTGGATTTGAACTGCCGACCTTTTGGTTAGCAACCGTACCACTTAACCACTACGCCACCAGGGTTTCCTTATTGAATATAGAGAGTTGAAATTAAAATTTAAACTAGGTCATTTTTTTACTTGATAGAAATTCTGATATAAGATTTTGGGGATATAAGGTAGTACCTACCGTAAGCTAAAAGTAAGGTTTTTGTGGACTTTGTGTCTCTTACATTTTAGCAGAGAAAGAGACAATGGTTTCGTCTTGATTTGTGGGCATTTGTGTCTGTCTGTCCGTCTTTGTTCATCTTTTGTCTCTGCTATGCTATATAGTTTGGATACATTAGCAAGTCGTGTGACTGCATTTATTTATGGTGCAGTTCTGTCTTAAAATCAAATGTTTGTTGTTGAGTTTTAAAATGGGTAGATCACACAGAAATTTTAATGGATTTCAACAAAATTAGTTATGCTGCAGGAGATCTCATAGGTTCTGTTGGTACTGACCAAAGTAGAGTGAAATATGCTAGTTTGAACTATTTATTGCACATGAATCTCTGCAGTCTGGGCCCATACTTATGTTTACTGATTATCCTTCATTATTTAAACATAAAATTTATTATTCATTTTTGAGAACTCTTGAGATGTAGAGATTGGTGTATTCTGATATGAGTCATAAGTAGTCCAGATGTTTTGAACGGGTCCCCATCACATCTAGGAAAGAAGAGACATCCTCAGAGAGGGAGTTATTTCAGAGACAGAGGCAATTTCCACCGGAAACACAGCAGTCAGCATATCTTTCTAACACCAGTTCTCTGTCACATGCCTCTAGATAATTTATTGTGTTGACTCCTTCATGACAGCTGAGCCAAGCCTGCTGATGTGGAGTTGAGTTTTCCAGTGAATGCCAAGTTGGCCAAAACTTAGCAACAATCCTGAATTTTCTGAGAGCAAAGCCTTTTTATTCTATGGGTCACAAAAGGCTTTAGAGTTATATAGTAATAACAATTATTTCACCAACAACTCAGTGAGTGAAGAAGGTGGTGTCTGCCCCTGTTTCACAGAGGAGATTCCAGGTCATCTCAACAATAAATTAGTTTAACACTCAGCTGACTATATGTGGGGAAAACATACCCAGACTCGATGTCGTATTTGACTGGACTAACACAGAGACCCAGGGAATGATGCCATGTCCACAGCCTCAGCATCAAAGCTGGCACTGTCCCCAGACTTGGTTCGGTCCACAAATACACAAACCCTCTCTGAGGCCCGCAGCTTCTTCTTCATCAGCAAAAATTTGATTTGGGGATTGTCCTTGGGATGTTAAATGAAAGACTGAAACCAGTTTTATGGGGAAAAGCAGGACCATCACATTCTGATTTGTAATTAAAATAAGTATAAAAGGGGAGTTCATCTGGAAATCACCAAATAAGATACTGGAAAGCATGATTAGTTTTATGATATTAGATGTTTAAAAATCTTTATGCTTTAGAAACATACAGGTTCAGGGGCTATCATTAATGCTAGGGGTTGGTGTAGAGTGGGTTAACCTGCCTTCCTTCTCAAAGATCCTGGGGCCCCTGTACCAGACACATCATTGAGATGGAGGACCCATAAATGTGGCTCAGTGGGGCAGACCTTTTGTTTTGAAGGTAGCTTGAAAATCAAGGTTTTCTTTTGATGCTTGCCTGTTATTTACCTCTCTAGGTCATCCTCGCTTTTTCAACCAGCTCTCCACTGGATTGGATATCATTGGCTTAGCGGGCGAATGGCTGACATCCACTGCCAATACCAATATGTAAGTCTCATGTAAGCATCCATGATGTATGGCTGTCGCTCATTGCTTTACAAGTCCAATACCAATGGTTTTGTAATAATTTTATTAAAGTTCCCCTGGTCATTTTTTTCTCTTAAAATCTTTTAGGTTTATCACAGTTCTGGTTTAAGAGTAGATGCTCAACACTTTTTGAACTGAATAACGCGACTTAATAATAGCGTGGTTATAAGAAATGATAGCTCTAGCTTTCAGAATTAAGTGTGAAATTTCATGTTAAAAAATTCCATGTCTCTTAATGGTGTGTCTAAAGAGTTAATGTTTTGGGATGTGATCTTGGTTCATTTTCCCATCCAAGTATATTGATTTTTATTATTTAGGTCATATTTCCTCCATAACTAAAGCTGCCAGAAAGCTATAAACCAATTTGACCAAATCAAGCTATTGCTTAACTAAAATTTCTGCAATAAAATTCAGCTGGTACATTATATATCCCTTTCAAAATAACTGTTTTTCTGAATTTGACGTTTTTTTCCCATACTCGTTTGTGTAGTCAAAGCCTTTGTTTCTAAGTTTTTGTAAATTTATATGAAATCGACTCTAAGCCCCTGAGGGGTGCAAGTATTACCTGGGTTTTAGCCACTGTGCAGAGGGCCGCAGTAGTTCAACGGTGACTTCTCAGTTTCCACGTGGGAGACCTGGGATTCCATTTCCAGCTAATACACCTCCTGTGCAGCCACCGCTCACCTGTCAGTGGAGGCTTGTGCGCTGCTCTGATGCTGAACAAGTTTCAGCGGAGCTTCTAGACTAAGACAAACCAAGAGAAAAGGCCTGGTGATCTACTTCCACAAGTCAGCCAGTGAAAACCCTACGGATCGCAATGGTCCGATTCTGCCATGCATGGGATCACCGTGAGTTGGAAGTGGACTCCATAGTAGTAACAACAACAATAGTTGCTTTGGAAATAGTCAGAAAATGCCTACCTGCTTTTTAAGTTTATGATATAATAGATTCAGAAAAGTGAATTTAGGTGAAAGTGTTGTATTATTTAAAATGAGAAATTCTATTTGACATCACTAGAGAATGCAAGTTAATAACTTTATAAGTATTTTATATTTCTGGAACAAACTCCTCCCAGCCACAAAACCTAAAGGATATTTTAAAGTTATGTATTGATTTGTGTGTGTTCGAAAACTCTTTAGTGTGGTGTCTCTAAATGCTTACCCACATTCAGAACAGTTTCTGTTAATTAAGGATCCCTGCTTTGTTTGATGATTTAAAACAACAATGGCAAATTCTGAAAAGCAAATGTGACAAGTAAAGCCTCTAGTGCTAAAAGGCATAAAAGATTAAATCGATTGAAAGATGAAAATGGTTTTCATGCCTCCCTGCTTTAAGTCATGGTTAACTTCACGGAGTGTCCATGTTGGATCACTGAGCCTCCCAAAGTCAGAGAGAATTTCAGGTCAAAGATACAATTGCTTTTTTGGTCTCCTCAAACAAAAAGCACTCCTTTGTGGTCTTTACAGTATTAAGATTTGTAAGATTAAAATGTTGTCAGCAAGCACAGACATCATAATACACTAATTCTAACTTGAGGAAAAAAATGCTAATGCTTAATTATAGCATCTAACACTAAGAAGCAATTTTAATTAGAAAGTGTTTTTTGTTTTTTTTTTTTAACTCAACCACTTAGAAAATAGATGAGAAAAACAGAGTAAAAAGTATATATACATTAAGGCCCAAGTACCCATGTTAGCACAGGCACAGAATTCACCCATTGCCTGTAAGTGTGTATTCTGTGGACCTCTTCGAAGCTATTTCCTAATATATATAGCCAATCTCAAAGTAAATAAAAGGAACTCACCCCTTTGAAACATTTATGACCCAATACCCTCCTAAAAGACTTTTGTTCAACCAGAAAGGTCCCACAAATTTTCCCTTTTGTATGTGTCCATAAAATCAAAGTCTCTTACTCTTCTCTTGCCTCAGCTGAGCCATGAAACACTAAAATATGTCCCAGCCATCTGAGGTCAAGGCCACTCCAACTAAATGGCACATAGTACCTGCAGCTGTACTGAACAGTGGATATTTATAAAATATCATCCGATTCCAACAGATCGATAGAGAAGGTTATTTAAAATAGTGAAATAGTTTCTGTCAATTCCAGAGATAAGCCATTGTCTGAAGAAGTAATAACTATTATCTAGAAATTGTTCTAAGCCAGATCTCCTGGAAGATCATGAAACGTGGCAGCACTGTCAGGAGCTTATGTAGAAGTTTGCTCCCGTGTGACATTTACTTCTCCAACTGGAAACAGTGTTCACAAGAAACCTAGGAAAGAATGAGAAAAGAACCTTTGACAGAGGATTTAATTAGTGATATACTCATTTTGGGGCCGCCGCTATCATTGAATTTTGGTGGCACTGGTATTACAGCATAATAACTATATTCCTAGTATAGTGTTTCAAAAAGAACTAATATCCAAAACGAAGTGACGAATGTTAAGGTTAGACTGTTAGAATAGAAAGGGCATTTATGTTATTGCTTTTATGCCTGCCTGTGCTTACAGATTTGAGATATACTCTTCCAAGCAAGGGCCCAGTGAAGATCCAAGGAAAACTTCACAAGTGTGTAGTTGTCCATGGTGTGTACAGAAATTTTCTTTCAAAACAGGGCTACCAAGCACAATTGTGCAGGCTGAGCAATGTCCAGCTGTAAGAACAGCCTGCCCTCAGACACCTGATAACAATACGTAATCATATTGGTAAGATCTGTCATGGCTCTCGTGTGATGAGGTTGTGATTTCAAGCATCTAGTGCTTTATTTTTGCAGAAATTACACAGGAAAATTTTTCTATGGGAGATATCAGTCATATTATACTCTAGGCAGGTTGTTAGAGAGGAACTTGAAGTAAGCAGTTCTCATTTGTCATAGAAAAGTGACTGTGACATAAAGAACTTAGAATTCTGACTCTGAAACATACTGTGATATCTTAAATCACTGAATTTCTCTGGACTGCAGCTTCTTCATCAGGAAAATGAGGGGTAATCATACCCATACTGCAGAGTTGTTCTGAAGACAAAAATGACTGCAGTCTTAAATGCCTAGTGTATACAAGCTACAGTGATGCACCCAGGAAAAATAGCCACGCTACAGGTCACCATAGCTATTCAAGGCCCCTTCCCTTCAGTTCCAGACTCTTTCCATTCTATCTCTTATCATCCCTGGACACCAGGGGGCACCCACTAAGTTGTCCTCAGGTGTGCTATCCTTTAGGGTAAGGCTAGACTGCCTGCCAGCATCTGTAAAGAGGAAGTCAAAGAGAAGTATCAAAATAACATAGATTATTTCTTTGTCTCCTTAAAGGAATTCCCAGTTTGCCAGTCACCAAGAATCCAGGTTCTTCATGCCTTTCTTACCCATATTGTACTATGTCGTTCTCATCCTCAAAGTCTCCTCATGGTCCATGCTGGTTGCTGAAGTTCTAGCCATTATGTATCTGTTCCAGAACTCAGGAAGGAGGGAGGGAGGCAGACAGGAAGGAACCAAGCAAGAAAGGAAAAGCAAAAAGAAGACACACTCCTTCTTTCTGAGAAGCCTTCTCAGAAGTTCCACACATTTCCCATAATATCTTTTTAGCCACAACTTAGTCCTGTGGCCACATAGGGAGGCTATAAAAATGTACTCTTTGATCAGGGTAAATTACAGCCCTAAATAAAATTTGAGTCTGCTGTTAGAAGGAAGGGAAAGTTGGTATTGGGTAGCAACCAGCAACTATGCTACAGGAGAACCACAGCTTCCTGACAATAATTTGCCTTAGTTCTGAGTGAACGCCACTGTGAAGGTGAGTTGAACCACTAAAAAAGGGCTGACTCACTGCCCTGTTCAGAATATAGAAGGGCTCAGAACTCTCCTTTTGTGTCACTCCGTGGATGTCACCATCCTACTGTTTTAAATCCTTACTTCCAATCCCATGTTCTTACACTTCAATGCAGAGCTTTTTGCAAGTTTAGTTTCCTGTTCTCTGATTCTGAAATGTAATCTTGTATTCTGATTTTGGCATCCAACCAACCTCTTATGCATCTATATTTGACCTCTGACCTCTTGACTTCATCTGCTTTCATCTGTCATGTAGGAAAAGGGTTCCCAATATGGGGACCAGATTGTAAGAGGAGAACCTCGTGCAATTATATATAAAATGATGTGCATATTCTCATTTTCTTCCTGGAAAGACAGATCATAGCTTTCCTATGATTCTATTGTGACCCCAATAAAATTAAGAACCACTGCTCTGGGAGATCTTCAAGGCCCTCTATGAGTTTTAGGGGCAGGCAGACTCCCTGATTGTAAACACAGCCCAGCATGGCAAGGCAGGGCCAGAGGAAGTTTCAGGAACATCCCATTTGTCAGGCCTGGTTTAGGAGCAATAGTCATGGATCAATCTACCAGCTTCCAGGAGACAATGTCAGGACTAAGACCATGAGTCAGGATAAGCCAATGTTAGCTGTGAGATAACTAGTCTTTAGGCCCAGGCAGGGACTGCCTAACAGTATGCAGCCAGGGCCTCAAACCGGTTCATTCAGGTTGGAACCCCTGCTGAGAATCTGCATTTCAAACAAGTTCCTTGTTAGGGACCAGTTCTGAGAACCACTGTTGTATTGTTGTTAGGTGCTCTCGAGTTGATTCTGATTCATAGTAACTCTATAGGACAGAGTAGAACTGCCCCACAGGGTTTCCAAGGAGCGGCTGGTGGATTTGAAGAGTCAGCTCTTTGGTTAGCAGCTAAGCTCTTAACCACTGCACCACCAGCCCCACTAGTAGAACAGCGGTTCTCAAGATTTATCATATATAAGAATCACCTGGGGATCTTGTTAAAATGTAGATTCTGATTCAGTATATCTGGAGCAGAAATGCAAATTCTCAGCAGAGGTTTGAACAGGAATGAACTGGTTTGAAGCCCTAGCAGTTAAGGCCAAGAAGCAGATACTGGATTCATCCTAGCAAGCTCCCTCCTCAAAGTTGTGAAAGGTGCGGTAATTATACATCTTTGTCTCCTTGGTACTTAAGATGTCACCTGGCAGAGAGCAGTAATTCAATAAGTATTTGTTGAACAGAACTGAAAGGAAGGTTTAGGAATTGAGTACCTGCATAGATAAAGAAGTGGAAATAGATAAGATAGTCTCATGATCTAACTCTCTAAAGTCTTTCTCCTAGTCCTGAGAGTCATGGCCATGCTCCTAGTACTTAGGTAAGAAGACTAATTCATGCAAAACTGGGGCCTAAAATTATTCAAATCGTGAAGCACAGAGCTGGGACAATCCCTTGCCTTCAGTCCCATCCCTTATCCTTTTCCTATATGATTCCTGCCTGGCCATCTAACACTGACTTCAAGTTCAACTTTCATCCAGTCCTTGATAAGGCCCTGATATTATGGTGTATGACTCCATTTTACCCTTGTCTTACCTCCATGACAACTCCAGAGAACCTTCTTATTTTGTATTTTGAGATCCTAGCACACATACTGCTGCCAGTACCTCAGCATGCAAACATTTTTTGCCATTAGAACATGTTTTCCGAAAGTCAGGTGGAACCATTGATGAAACATTTGTTCAAGTATGGTTAGAAGCACATCATGAGTTTGCCTCTTGGTCCACTCAGCGGCATAGGCTAAACCAGGAATCCTTCTCTTCTTCTTCCTTTATCAGGCCATCAGACATGAGGGAGTGTTGGTTGCTACGGTGATGGGGCTCAGAGCAGAACCAAAGCATGATTGTGACCTCCAGAGGTGATGGTAATTGAACACATGATTTCCAGGGGTCTTCCTTCTAAATTTCCAGGGGTCTTCCAAGGAAAGTGGACATACTCTTTTGGAAACAAAATTCTTCTATGAACAGATAAACCCTGAGGATCCTCCAGAACCTTTTTGTCCTTTTCTGCAACCATGTGATTAATTGCTTTTTCTCCATGATTAAAAATTAGTAGCTTCACCTGTGTCTTATATACAACAATCGTTATCTCATCCTTGCAAATAGCTTTTCTAAATCACTAAGCCAACAAGAATTCCCATTAGTGCTCAGCACTGGCATTCAGCCCAAACATTATAACCAACGATAAAGTCCCCCCATATCACTTGGCTGAGTCAATCTAGGCATCCTTCTTCAGCAAGGAAGGTCTGAGCCCAGCCACAGGCCAAGCAAAAGAAGAAAGACAAAGAGCCTCAGAGCTTAATAAATAGATTTTTTGTTTTCTGGCTTAATTTTCTGTGGATGGACCTTCCTTGATTTCTCTCAGGCCCTATGCTTGGTGCCACATTCTTGTTTCAATGACTAGGCTTCCAGACTGTGCCTAGGTTTTGAATTACTTTTAGAAGAGCATGGCTTGCTACTTTTTAAATCATTTGGTTAGAAGACAAAAGTAACCTACCAGGATATCTGATGCCCATAGTTAGCTGTGTATGCCAGTTGACTATCTTCTTGTTATTTATAATTGGTAATTAGGAAATCATCAATTATAATTATTCTTGACAGATATTGACTTCAGAGAGTTATAGAAACATAGTTTTCCTTGGGAATGGTCAGTATAAAAACCATGTAGATAATTATATTGAGCTCTTTAAATCCTGGGTCAGTTTTTCCAAGTATCTTCTCAGTTAGCTTTCAGATATTTGCATTATTTTTAAAAGGTAGACTTTGGCTCTGGGTTTGTAGATTCTACAAGTGTGAAATTGGTAGTCAGTAAAAGAAAAAAAAAGTTGCCATCCAATTTTATGTAGAATTTAGAATACATTTTCCTATTGATACTTGCATCATGCTGCAATCTTACATGTAAAAGGGGCCCAGAAAAGTCATTGTCTTTCATTCTGTTTTTCTGGGAGGACCACACCCAAGCCATCCCATTCAGATAAGAACGCATTTTGTTGCTGAAGAATCACAGAGCAGGGACTTTTACCACCTCTCTTGGTAACCCAGGCTGGTTTCTTATATTTTATGATTGGTGACTTAATGTATTTTCAGGGAATAAATTGTTTTAGTGGTTTTGAACATATTTTTTTTAAAGCTCAGGTACAAGTACTAAACTAATCATCTGTGTACCCAAAATAAGTAATTTGTCTTCTTTATTTTCATCCTTTTTTTCACCACCTTTCCAGGTTTACATATGAAATTGCACCAGTGTTTGTCCTCATGGAGCAAATAACGCTTAAGAAGATGAGAGAGATAGTCGGATGGACAAATAAAGATGGTGATGGAATATTTTCTCCTGGTACGTTTCTCTTTGCTTCCCCCTAATGCTCTCAAATATGGATTCTTGGGATCCTTGAAAACATTAAACACAGAATGGGTTTGTAGAAGAATAATGACCTTGAAAAAAATTTCTTTTGATTCTCCTGCCTTCCTGTCTTTGTCAGGATGAAGACTAGCAAGAATGCTACATTCTATGTGTACTCGCTAACAAAGGCTGTGCCTAACCCTGTTCAAACTGAGAAAGGCTGTGTTTGAACCATGCTAAACAACTCTGTTCTATCAAAAGCAGTTTTGCTAAGCTGGGGATCAGTGAATCAGGATGATCAGTTGACTGATACATCTCAGCAAAAATAGTATATCTACTTTGAATCTCTAGTCCCTTGTAGACACAAAGAGAATCTTTAAAACAAGGGCAGATATTCTTGGAGGTAGGGAAGGCTATCTATGGCGTCAAGGACAGTGTAAGTGTGTACAAAGAGAAGAAATAAGAATTGCAATTTTCCAGGCAATTTAAGCAGACCATTGATTTGTCTGTTTAATAATCAGGTAATGGATGCAAAAGTGACTAGTGCCGGTTGGCCAGACATATTGAGATAGTTACTTCAGTTCTCTTTTTGCCTTCATTTAGGTAAACGCAAGTTTGTTTTTATTTTGATAAACTTAGAACTCTCCTAAATGTCTCAGTAACTCAGTTGGGCTGCTCTTGGAGGAGAGCACCTAGGCAGGTAACAAAGCAATGTCATCTTTTCCTTCTGTAGGCTCTATTACTCTCTCTTTCACTGTCTCTCTGACTCAAGGAACAGATTCATCTTTGTTCAGTAAATAGATGGAGCAGAAAGTGGAAGCACAAAGATTGTTACTCACCCATCTTTTTGCAGCCACTGCCACTGCTACATCTTATATTTCTGTCTAGGCTTCAGGCGGGAGGGGCACTGGAATACCTGAATCACCTCCAGCCAAATTGCCTAGATGCTATTGATAATGAATGTTACTACTAGTTTTCCCAGGGCAAACGGTCCAGAGGAAAGCTCCAGCAATAGAGCAGCCAGCAAAACCTATCAGGATAGTATCCTTTCCCTTCCTGACCTCCCTTGTTTCTTGAGTTTCAGGCTCAGCCTTTTGTTTTTAGAAAGAATAACGAAAGAACCACAATGCCTCCCAATGTGTTTGTCTGCTTGCCACTAGGAGGAGCCATATCCAACATGTACAGCATCATGGCTGCTCGCTACAAGTACTTCCCGGAAATCAAGACAAAGGGTATGGCTGCTGTGCCCAAACTAGTCCTTTTCACCTCAGAACACGTGAGTTGGGGGCTCCCACACATGAACTGTATTTTTTTCCAAGGGATTATCTAACTTCCAACCTCAAGCCTCTGTTTATTGCAGAGTCACTATTCCATAAAGAAGGCTGGGTCTGCGCTTGGCTTTGGAATGGACAATGTGATTTTGATAAAGTGCAATGAAAGGTAGGCAGGGGAGAGTGAATATTAGGCTCTTGATATATTAAATGTGTTCATCTGTTAAATTTGTTTTATTGTGCTTAAGGACTGGCTCAGTACAGTGTGCCAAGCTGCTAATGGTCTGTTGAAAATATCGGATTAAATTACTTTTTTGCTGCTGATGAAGTTTTTTTCATGTGCAATCTCATTGATTCTTCATTTTGATTTCTCTCCTTTTTCAATGATTACAGGGGGAAGATAATTCCAACTGATTTAGAAGCAAAAATTATTGAAGCCAAGCAAAAGGTATGTAATTTATGGTACATCTAAACTCTGGTGAATGCAGAATTTTAAAAATACTTTCTGCCCAGGACAATAAAAGCCTTGGATAATATAAGAGATAATCTTATTGTGTTTCTAAAATTCTGTTCTCAGATATTTTCTTAGTTCTAGCTTGTGAGATGCTTTGGCTTTAAATCTGTGTTCCACAATATCAATTTTTTTTTTTAAATGAAAAATTCAGTCATTAAGCCATTCGTCCTATCTTCATTGTGCTAAAGGATTAATCTGATGTTCTTAAATAAATCATCTACCTGAGCATCTTGAAGATACAGCTTAATTGAGCTTTTCACTTTCTTTTAACAAATACCATTTTAGCTTAGGATTCTGTTTAGCAAAGATCTCCCATGGCCTGGCAGGTGGTCATGATATTTAGCAAATCCAGCCTTAACAAATTCTATTAAACTGAATGCTTCGAAGGCCAGCCTAGCAGGGGCAGGGGTCTGGGGACCATGGTTTCAGGGGACATCTAAGTCAATTGGCATAATAAAATCTATTAAGAAAACATTCTGCATCCCACTTTGAAGAGCGGTGTCTGGGGTCTTAAACGCTAGCAAGCAGCCATCTAAAATGCATCATTTGGTCTCAACCCACCTGGATCAAAGGAGAATGAAGAACACCAAGGACACAAGGTGATTATGAGCCCAAGAGACAGAAAGGGGCACATGAACCAGCGACTACATCATCCTGAGGCCAGAAGAACTAGATGGTGCCCAGCTACAACTGATGACTGCCCTGACAGGGAACACAACAGAGAACCCCTGAGGGAGCAGGAGAGCAGTGGGGTGCAGACCCCAAATTCTCAAAAAAAGACCAGACTTAATGGTCTGACTGAGACTAGAAGGACCCCAGTGGTCATGGCCCCCAGATCTTCTGTTGGCCCAGGAAAGGAACCATTCCTGAAGCCAACTCTTCAGACATGGTTTGGACTGGACAATGGGTTGGAGAGGGATGCTGGTGAGGAGTGAGCTTCTTGGATCAGGTGGACACTTGAGACTATGTTGGCATCTCCTGCCTGGAGGGGAGATGAGAAGGTGGAGGGGGTTAGAAGCTGGCGAAATGAACACAAAAAGAGAGAGTGGAGGGAGAGAGCGGGCTGTCTCATTCAGAGGAGAGTAATTGGGAGTATGTAGCAAGGTGTATGTGGGTTTTTGTGTGACAGACTGACTTGATTTGTAAACTTTCACTTAAAGCACAATAAAAACTATTTTAAAAAAATAAAATAATTAAAAAAAAGAAGTGTCATAGAACAGATGTATCCACAAGTCACTGTCAGACAGATGTCAGGCCATATACCAAGCACATTATTGTTTTGGTTCTGTTCTTGTACCTCCTCTAACTGTAGTTGTTTGCTGGGGTCTCTGTAGAGGAGATGGATGGAAATGTTGCTAGAACTGGGCAAGGGGTAGAAGTGTAGCTGAGCTTCAAAAAAGCCTAGGACTTAGAAATTGTTCCTAACCTGTCTTAACTCTATTATCCCACTTCCTCATTTCCTTTCTTCATGTCAGATGTTACTGTGTCCACTGTTAGTGAGTTTTTCAGTTTCCATAATGCATGAACCTGTCTTAAATAGCCAAACAATGCTTCAGAATAATTATTGTATCAATAAACTTAGAACAACACAGCTTCTAAAATGAATAACATCCAGATGATATTCAGAAATACCTGCCTATCACTCTAGACACTATTACTCTTTCCTGATTTGTTTCTCTCACTGAACTTATCACTATCAGAAATACCGTATATTTTGTTTGTTTAATGTTGCTTATTGTTTGCCACCCCCCACTAGAATGTAAACCCCATGAGGACAGAAATTTTCATTTGTCGTGCCCATGGCTGTATCCCCAGCATCTACAACAGGGCTTGGCCTATTAAAGTCACTGAAAAAGTATTGTTGAATGAATAAACTAACTAATGAATACCACCAGATATAGGATATAATGCAACTGCAGCTTAGTTGATCTGTGTTAGAAGTAAATGCTACCAAAATTCTTCTACTACATATGGAAATGAGCGAATAAGAAAGGTTAAAAAGTCTAATCAGCCCGTCTCTCTTACCTTGTAGGGGTACATTCCTCTTTATGTCAATGCGACTGCTGGCACAACTGTTTATGGAGCTTTTGATCCGATACAGGATATTGCAGATATATGTGAGAAATATAACCTTTGGCTGCATGTTGATGTAAGTGCTATAACTCACAGAGCTGCCCAGGCTTTTCGGGGGTGGAAGTAGCTCTGTTTTATGGTTTGCCTCAAGCATCTCCCAATGCCCCAGCTGGCCTTGTCTCCACACCAAATTAGCTCCAGCTCTTGTCTGGCCCCCAGCTAGCCATTCATGACTGGCACATACCACAGGCCTGGTACAAACTCTGGGGCTCACATGGTTCCTTACTGGCCAATTGCTGTCTTCTGTGGTTCATCCAAGAATATGGTCTGGATCAGGTAACAACAGCTGCGGAGTGAAATATAGATTTCAAGGGGAAAAAATATAAGATGGAGCGTATACAAAGTGTGAATGTGAATTCACATTCATGAATGTGAATGCTTGTCTACTTGCCTTCAGTTCAGCCGTCCATTAGACTTTTCTAAAAAATTGCATGTCTGGTACGTACGGGAAAAATCAGGCAGTATATGGAAGGTGTTCTCAATGAAGAGATTTAGCCTCAAATTTTCCCAGGAACACAAAAGTTTTTCGCACGTATGACTGGGTGTATTTTTTCTTTTCTTTCTTTTTTTGTCTTTCTCCTTTCTCATGTGGATTTAACTTCCCACAGCTGGACATGGGATGATCTGTCCTGCTATTGAACAAATGACTTACAAAGACTGTTCTTGTGTCACGAGACATCCCAAGCTATTCAGTAAACACGCTGCATGGTACCCACAAAAATGCCTTGCTCTCCTGTCAGTCATGAGACCTCCAAGCCCAGGAGGGGCTGTGTTCTGATATTTTTAGGATTCTACCCCAGGAAGAGTCAGATGTTAGCCTCCAGTTCTTTGGTAGCTTCCAGAGCTACCCCAGGGGCTCATCTGAGTGTCCCTGGCATTCCATGGTATTTTGGGCCTCTGGGTGTTGGCTTCAAAGGGTCAGACCTGATTTACCTGTATCAGTCACATAGCTATTCTGACACTAACCTGGAGGAACTTTTGAAAAAGAAACGACATGGATGAGTAATTACAACTGCCACTGGTTGGACAATCAATCAGTGTGGGTTCATTTTGTCGGAGGAACTTTCACATTCTCTTACATTTTACATACCTTTTACATTCTCTCTCATGTTTTACTAGAGGTGTAGAGTGACTGGTTTTAGATTCTTAAGTGTCGCCGCTCCCCTCCCTCTTCTTTCTCTGTCCTTACAGGCTGCCTGGGGCGGAGGGCTGCTCATGTCCAGGAAGCATCGCCATAAACTCAGTGGCATAGAAAGGTACAGGCTAGAGTTTGCTTGGCCTCCTCCCATTCAGAACATGCAACCCGCTGTGATGCTGAGCTCTGGGGTGTCGGCCTGCACCTCCCCTTGCCCTGATTCCCATCATCTTATTTAGATCTGACTAATCTCAACAGCCGCTCCTCGGAAACTCTATGGGGCAGTTCTACTCTGTCTTATAGGGTCGCTATGAGTTGGAATCAACTCGACGGCAACAGGTTTTTAAAATCTCAACAGGCATTTATTGAGCGCTTATTGTATGCTTATTGTTGTTGTTAGCAGCTATGGAGTTAACCACAGACTCATGGCAACCCCGTGCACAACCGAACAAAATGCTGCCCCATCCTGTGCCATCCCCATGATCAGTAGTGGATCAGACTGCTGTGATCCATATTGTTTTCACTGGCAGATTTTTGAAGTAGATCTCCAGGCCTTTCTTCCTAGTCTGTCTTAATTGGGAAGCTCTGCTGAAACCTGTTCAGCAACATACAAGCCCCCACTGATAAGGGTGGACCCCAGGGTGGTGGCTGCTCATGAGGAACACTGGCTGGATTTGAGCCCAGGTCTTCCGAATGAAAGGCAAGAATTCTATCAATGAACATGATTTGATTTCCCAATTAATTCACGATTTAGAAGGAGAGAAAGACAAGTAAACAAATAGTTGCAACACCATGTGATAAGACTAACAATAGATTTAATTGCAAGGCGCCCAGGTAGGGGAGAGGAGAGACTAACCAGTGCGGGAATTTGAAGGTTTATTCGGAGGGAGGACACTAATTCATTTCACTCCTCTCTCTCATTAAGCTTACTGCTGGGAAAGGGGTAGGACACTCAGCCTGCCTAACTGACTTAGTTTATTTTTGCCATTCAAGTTCAGTAGGTGTTCTAAGCCAAATATGATTTTGACCTGATTCCTAAGCATTGGTCCATGATGAACTCATGTTGATTCATTTATTCATTCAGCAAATATTTATTGAGGACCTATTATGAGCCAGGCCTTGCCAAAGCTTACATTCCAGTGGGCTAGGCGTTCATCAACATATATATATATATATATAAATATGTCTTGTAGTAAAGAAAAATGAAACATGGTTAGGTAACAGTGAAGGAGCCCTGGTGGTGCAATGGTTAATTATTTGGCTGTTAACCAAAAGTCGATGGTTCAAACGTACCAGCTGTTCCTTGGGAGAAAAAAATTGGTGACCTACTCCCAGAAAGATTACAGCCTAAGAAACTCTGTGGGGGCAGTTCTACTCTGTCATATAGGGTCGCTATGAGTCGGAATCGACTCAACGGCACTGCGTTTGGTTTTTTGGCTTTATGAGTCAGAATCAGCTAGACAGCACACAACAATAACAGGTAACAGTGAGTGATGAGGCATGCTATTTTAGACAGGGTGCTCAGAGGCCTTTCTGTGGAGGTAACATGTCAGCAGAAACTGGAATAAAGAGAGAGGATGCAAGGATGTGGGGAAGAGCATTCCAGGCAGTGGGAATGGCAAGTGCAAAGGTCCTGAGGCAGGATTGTTCTTGGCAAGTTGGAGGACCATCAATGAGGCCAGTGTGGCTGGAAGAGAGTGATAGAGGTAAGAGCGGACAGAGGTCAGAGAGGTGGACAGCATCAGGGAAAGCACACTGGTGGCTTCTCTTGTAACATGGACTCTGGCTTTTGTTACTTCCACTGTACCTCCTCCCTTCTATCTCCATTTTGAAAAGCCAGTGTCATGGTGGGTGAGACTGCCTCTTGGCAGCATAGTTACATGACCCTGTAAGTTGCAGGATAATACATTAGATATAGATGAGCTAGTCCAAACTGTATTTAGTTTTCATTTTCCACCTTTGAGTCTGGGAAACCCTAAAACATTTTGCCCTAGACTTTTTCTCTTGTAGCATTTTAAAGTACATATGTCTTCTAAGGGAAATTGAATCCATGTCATGTCTTATTACTTTGCATTTGTAGCAGCAAAGAATCATTTACTTCAGATCTTTAGGACAGTCAGAAAACCATTTAAGACATTTTATGACCTCTAAATATAATTTTTTAATGACTCAGTGAATGATAGCAGTGAGAAAATTGATTAAATCCACTACCTTTTAAATATGGCTCAACCCTGACACTTTTTACATCAGATAAGCGTTTAGTCAACTTTTCTTGGCTCTTTTTACATGTCTCAATTCACAAAGATTTTCTTCATTATGCATTTAGTGGAAAAATATTTCAGGCCTTTCTCTTTTCTCCTTGAAGCATAGCGCATACCCTATAATCACATGTACACTAAATTATTTTCCCTCTGAAAGACCTTTGCAAGATGACGAGATTAAAAACTCACAGCAAGGGTTTCTCTATAGGAAGAACAGAGGCGGTATAATTCCCAGTCAATTGCTGTGTCAGGGGAAGCATCCTTCACAGGTATTAAAACGCAGAGCCCAGCTGTGGGCTAAGCCATTGTGAAGGAGTCTGTAAACCACTGAAACAAAGTCACCCACGTTGTAATCATCATACATCGCACTTAGTTGTTACTGTAATGTCCTAGCTAGTGTGCTCCGTCAACTATTTGTGTTTTTATATAGTGATGCAGTTGCTAGGAGACCATGCTTGTTAAGCTATCTGTGCAGCTTAAACCAGCAATATCATGCTCATTTAGCATTTAAACAGCACTGCTAGATAGTTAAAGTCTGGAATAGCCCAGCTGATCCTTAATTTTAGCTGTGGTTCTTCATTGTTGTTAGTTGCCATCCAGTCACTTCCCACCCACGGAGACCCCATGTGTTACAGAGTAGACTGCTCTTTAGGGTTGTCTTGGCTGTAAATCTTAACAGAAGCTGATCTCCAGGCCTTTTCTTCCTAGGTACCTCTGGGTGGGTTTGAACCACGAACTTTGGTTAGCAGTTGAGTGCCAGCTGTTCATGCCCTTCATTCTATCCCAGAAGTAGGGAAGTCAGCATCACCAGCTAATTTTAGAAATAAGAACCAGAAGGTAGAAAGAAGCCAAAGTCCATTGCCTAGATGGAGGCAGTCTAGTGGAGTCATTATGAGCTCTGGCTCTGCAATTAGACTCCTTGAACTAGAATTTTGGCTCTAACGTTCCCCAGCTCTGTGGTGGCTGATACTTTGGGTGATGAATTTAACCCTTCTGTGCCTCAATTTCTCCATCTAAAATAGAGGGAATAATAGTACCTACATCATCGGATTGGGTTGCTGTGAGAGTTAAGTATACCAGGAGCTGGTATACGCATTTGATATTTATTAACTCATTTTATTCTTTATTCAACTCTGTGAGGGATTAGTGAATCCCATTCTTCCCTTTTTACAGATGGAAAAACTGAGGCACAGAGAAGTTATGTCACTTGCCCAAGCTAGCAAATGTCAGCACCAGGATTCAGACTTGGACAGTCCAGTTCCAAGGCCTGAGTTCTTAACCACAACAGCATACTCACATAATGCCTATGAAGTTCTCAGAACAATAGGATACATAAGTTTTTTGTTAAGATTAGCTATTATTAATATTTAGAAGAGGCAGTCTGCAACTTAGTAATACCTTGAGGCTACTTGCAAAATATGAGTTTCCTATTTGACTAGATTTAGGACAGTAGGCGTTGAAAACGTTTCCTAACTTGAGATGGGTGGTGTTTTCCTCAGGACAGTTGCGTCTTTCTGACTCCTGCACCTTCTCCTGAAAGTGTCATGTGCTTCTTTCAGGGCCAACTCAGTCACCTGGAACCCTCACAAGATGATGGGCGTGCTGTTGCAGTGCTCCGCCATTCTCATTAAGGAAAAGGTCTGTCCTCCCTCCAGAGAGAAGCTGGCAGCCTGCACACCCTTCAGAAGGCACAGGAAGAAAAGAGCATGGGGCCTCTTTTATGTCCTCGTTGAGAAACTCACAAGCCTGGCAGCCCCATTGTGTGGCTTTTCTTTCCTGCTGTTGTCTGTTAGCCTAGCGCTGCCTCTTGGCTGTTGCTGTGCCACCTTGCTTCCATGTTTGGTACTCAGGCCCTGTCAGCGATAGAAACTTTAAGGGGATTGTATAATTTCACATTCCTTCATGTTTACACAAACAAAAGTGAGAGAGCTTTGGTGAGGCACCAAGTGAAAGTGAGGACGGTGATCACTGGAACATCCTTTTAGTTTTTAGCATGAATTTGTGGTCCCGAGAGCTGAAATAAATTAGGTGAAACAATAACTACAAATATCAACTTAGGGCACAAAGGGATGTTGAACGGAAAGCTTCTGTAAATGGATTAATTCTATATTCCCTTCTTTAAGCAGCTAATAATAGGATCCTGCCCTCCGGTAAAACTTTTTACAGACGGCAGCATTCCAAAAAGTCTGCTGCAGCCTGGAGGAGCCAGAACCTGCAATCTGTTTACTACACTCATAAGCTGTTGTTAGCTGTCCTCAAGTCAGCTCCATGGCAACCCCATGCACAATGGGATCTGACTGTTGTGATCCATAGGGTTTTCACTGGCTGATTTTTTAGAAGTAGATTACCAGGCCTTTCTTCCTAGTCCCTCTTAGTCTGGAAACTCCACTAAAACCAGCTCAGCATTGTAGCAACACACAAAGCCTCCACTGACAGACAGTGGTGGCTGCCCATGAGGTGCATTGGCTGGGAATCAAACCAGGGTCTCCTGCATGGAAGGTGAGAATCTTACCCCTGAACCACCACTCTCCCCACTCATAAATAGAGTACCCACTGGATGCCATAGTACTTCCCATCTTTGAAACAACCCCAGATACCCATACATACTTCCAAGTGCCCTTTAGAGGGACAGTAGGCCGCTATTGTGAGGCATCTGAGACAAAAGATCATTTTCTATTCAGAATGACAGAAGGGGAAGGGCAAAGTTTATCTTTTCCAAGTGTGGTTTCAGGGGGGCTATCAGAACCAGGCTTCATAAAGAACATTAGAAGAAAAGTCCTTCCTTCCAGGTACATGCGCAGCCAGCCCTGTTTCAAAGTAACCCACATTCCTGAACTGTGAATACAGGAGCCCCCATGTCTCTGCTTTCTGTGATAGGGTATTCTCCAGGGGTGCAACCAGATGTGCGCAGGATATCTCTTCCAGCCAGACAAGCAGTATGATGTCTCCTATGACACTGGAGACAAGGCAATTCAGTGTGGCCGCCACGTGGACATCTTCAAGTTCTGGCTGATGTGGAAAGCAAAGGTATGGAGAAAGGACTTCAGGAAATAAAGGTGAAATGTAATTTGCACAGGCCAGCTGGCAATAGGGGCAAAGATATATCACAGATAATTCACTTTGTGTGTAATCAATATCTACATAATTAACTGTATTTTCTGTTTTGTGTGTGTAATTTTATCCCTTATATCAGATTCCCTTGCCTTCCATTCAGTCTCCTCAGTTTGAATTATCATAAGGTTTTCTTATAACTTCCTCTTATATAACAACCAAAAATTATGCCAAGATAAGGACTTCCACGCCAATCCTCAGGGATGCTGAAATTATTTAGTGCTGATGTAGAGAAAGAGAGAAAGGATAAAATTACTGCACTATTCTGAGGAGAATCCTGAATTCCTTTATGAGGCCTCTAATCATGGGCTATATATGGCAGTTTTAAGTTCTCTTGAAATAATGACTTTCCCATTATTTGTACTTTATAAACTGTTCTGGAAAATGCACTCTTTATTGTAAGAAATCCACCTACTAGACTGAAGCACGCTGTCTTGGCATTCATCATTAGCCTTTTGGGGTTCTATATCTAGATTAAACGGTAACTATTGGAATTTACCTCAAAATTAGGTGAAGAGTAGCCATTTAACTCTTTGTTTCAAAAGTATTTTCCTCAATCAAGTAAAGGCAATTTTGATTTCACACATTTATATCACATGTACTGTTTTTATTTACCAACTATAAATGAATTTTAATCATTTCCATGTTTAGGATTGTGTTTACCTAATACCAAAACACAAAGCTTTCCAGAGAAATATCTAGTTCATTTCATATTTCTTCTGTAGGAAGAATTTAACTGATTATTAGTTTTTCTAATGTTAAATCGTTTTATCTTTATATAGAAATGGCCTGGATTTTATTTCCACCATAAAGTAATCATAGATATTTTAAACATATAAAACCAGTTGCCATTGAGTTGGCCCCGAATTATGGTGATCTCGTGTATGTCAGATAGAACTGTGCTCCATAGGGTTTTCAGTGGTTGATTTTTCAGAAATAGATCTCCAGGCCTTTCTTCCAAGGTACCCTGAGTGGCCTCAAACTTTTTGGTTAGCAGCTGAGTGCTTTAACCATTTGCACTGCCCAAGGACTCCCTTTAAACATATAAATAGTCATAAATTTCAACAAGAGAAACTCAAGCCATTAACAGGAGATTCCTATGGTTTTGAAATATAATGACCACATGTAATGTGTCAGTAATTTGCTTTTTCATTTTGCCTAACAATAACCTCTTGAACTCTGCTGGAGGCTAGGCTCATAGTGTGTTGGTTGCTGGGTGAGACCTTGATGTGGACTTCATTCCCCATTCATTCCCGTCAACAATGATACTACTTGGGGAGGTTCATGCTTTGACAGCTTTGGATCCCACCCAGTCCCGTTAGCAATCCACAAGCCAGCCTGGTGCATCTGCTCTTGTTAACATTCAACCCACTTAACAACCCTCATGCTGCTGTTATTAATCAGCCATGCTGGCTTTTGAAACTCGCGCTCAACCAGTTTATCAATAGTTGGGGCTATTGCAATCTCAGGGCATGTACTGAGACCAATGGCTTCCCCGTCTGCCTGCCTGCCTGTCACCAAAAAGTGATAATCCCGTGTGTAGTGGAAGGCTGCCTGCCTGGGAGGGAGTGGGATGTGTTTGCCCAGACTTATTACTGGAGAAGGTGTGTTCTAAAGCAGTGTTTCCCAAACTATCCACGGTGAAGAACCAGCTTGTTTGTTTTTTAACCTGTCATGGACCAATACAGTAAAAATGAATGGCTAGAAAAATGAAATAAAAGTCCATACCAAATGCAACCGCAGTTTTTTGTTAGATTCAGTAGACATGAAGTTACACTGCCAAATTGCTATAAAAGTTTCTTGTCACTTAATGTCGATTTCTGTACTTACCTCATAATGAACTGGTTACAAATAGTTTATGGACTGGCCTCAGTCCATAGATGGCAATTTGGGTAGGACCTATCCTAAAACAAACCAGAAAGATGCTTCAGGTTCAGACTGTGAATAAAGAACAGAAAGCTAAAAGCCCTCTTGAAGATAACTGCCTGGAGACCAGAGTGCCTTCAAAAGAGAAAGCAGGCACACCTCATTTGCTTGCCTGTAGAGCTGGGAAAAGGCTTTACACATTTCATTGGGTGGTTCTTCCTAAGTATCCCCAAGAATATTCTTTTGTGTATTTCCTATAGACAAGGATAGCATAGCCTTTCCAAATGTGCGATCACATGGAAATGCCACCCCTCACCAATGAACCTGACTTTCCTTTTTAAAACAGGGCACAGTGGGATTTGAACATCAGATCAACAAATGCCTGGAACTGGCTGAATACCTCTATGCCAAGATTAAAAACAGAGAAGAATTTGAGATGGTTTTCAGTGGTGAGGTAGGTTGTCATCACAGACTGGATGCAAAGCATTTCTGGAAAACCATTTGAGGGAAACTTTTGAAGCTGTATTATCCCACATTACAAGAAGCTGCTTCTAAATTTTTATTCTTATGTACCCTTTGTTTAATTCTCTCCTTGTCCACAAATTCTTCTTCCTGTAGCATTTGGATGGCTTTCCCTCTTTACCTCTTCTATAATGTGTAGCTCTCAGCCAGCACTTTGCAGACAAGAGGTCTATCCTTGCCAGTTCTGAATCCATCATCGTTGTTGAGTTTGTCTTATTATTGTGTTGAACTTCCATGATAAAGCGTTTCTCAGTTCTAGGAAGCTTATAGGATGGGTATATTCTTCCCAAGACTGGTTCAACAATGAGGTTCTACATAGATTCATTAAGAGGAGAGAAAAATAAAATTATCTTTACCCTGAGTTCACATCCTCATTATAACACTGTAAAGTACTTGTCATACAATATTTACTGACTGCCTGCTGTGTACCAGGCACTGTGCCGGGAGCTAGGTTATATAGTATTGACCAAAACAGATACTGTTCCAGCACTTATGGATCTCACAGTTGAATCAAGAAAGATGGAAGAGGGGCCAGTGTTGAAAAGAAAATCCACTTATAACCCAGTAAAATATACTACCACCTACACTCAGGATTAGTCCATGTATCAGACAACCTAAACTAGGAACACACCTGAGAGTCACCAAGTGAGCATAAAAGAGTCCTGAGCAGTTAAAATACATGATACAATCTTCATGTATTTCAAACATTTTAATAGCAGATTAGAAAGAGCAAGTATGATGTCTCAAGCCAGTTAGAAGCAGACATAATGATGGCAACTGGGAGGAAACTGAAAAACTACACCCACTCCTCACTGACATGGTTAGGTTCCAGAGACCCAGTCGTTATGCAAAAAGTCGTGTTATATGAAAATGGAAGATGACCACATCAGATCACAAAGTGGAGGATGGCTGTATCATTACAAACTGCCAAATTACATCATTATGTAACTGCCAAATTACATCATTACGTAACTGCCAAATTACATCATTATGTAACTGCCAAATTACATCATTATGTAGTTACCAAATTAAATCATTACGTAACTGCCAAATTATGTCATTACATAACTGCCAAACCACTGAGAATCATGTCTCAGCCAAATTGACGCATAACCTTAACCATCGTAGCCAGTATTACTCTTGCCTTGCACCTTCACGTTCGTTACTCCCAGACGTGTGTCATTAATGCACAACATCGTTGAATAGTAGATTTTTTACTATTGTAAGTGCAAAATTTTGGATACGGAGATAGTAGATAAGTGAGGAGTAAGAACACAGAAGAACTCAAAAACCGTAAGAATCTTTAGTGCAGGGACACTAAACAGTTTTAGGCATCTCAGTAAGCCCTGTCTTATGGTTTAAAACCAGTATTAATGTTCATAAAATTAATCTTGAGTAATCAAGACAAGATTCAGTAACAGTAAACTCCATAAAATATTCAAAATTTATAAACTATATTTCAAGCATCTTCTATAGATGAGGTTTACAAAATGGTAAGATGGATAATACCTTTTTTTTTTTAATTACCCAAATAATGTATTTTTTATAAAGCATTTCAGTTTAAAGGTTGTAACTTCAGTTATCTAGAAAATTGGTTATGGGGAGTACCTCCCTTGCCAGTTGTGACTGGATAAACTAGGCATCTTTTTCTCCTGGATGTTCTAGTAGCTTTGCCTTCGAGATGGACGTTAAGCCTTTTTCTTTCATTTGAAAAAATTCCACCAAGGATGCATATGGGTTTTTGCAACAGATTTCTCTTGAGTTCTCATAATTTTCTTTATTTTTTTTGTTTGCTTGTTTGTTGAATCTCTGCAGCCTGAACATACAAATGTCTGCTTCTGGTATATTCCACAAAGCCTTAGGGGCGTTCCAGATAGCCCTGAACGACGGGAAAAGCTACACAGGGTATGGGATCTCTCCTTGTCTCATCCAACCCTCTGCAGTCTCTCTGTCTGGTCAGGATGTCCTCCTCATTCTAATGTGTCTTTCTAATGGGGGAGAAATAAAAAATAAAGACTTGGGGTGAGCTTATAACAGTGAGGTGAGGGGAGCAGTCTTACTACATTGTTCTCCTTGGGTCTAGATTGCCTCCTTGCTGTGGTTCAGATACAGTGGGAACTGCTAAAGGATGCATCTCTACCTTAGGTTGGTGTCCTTCATTAAAGAGGCTGTACACAGAGCAATTGGATAATATACACGTTCCTAAAAAAAAAGAAAAAGGAACAGTTGCCATCAAGTCAGTTTTAACTCATGGAAACCCCATGTGTGTGTCAGAGGAAAACTGTGCACCATAGGGTTTTTAGTGGCTGATTTTTTGGAAGTAGATCACCAAGCCTTTCTTCTAAGGCACCTCTGGGTGGACTCCAACAGCCAATTTTTCTGGTTAGCAGTAAGCAGGTTAACTATTTGTACCACCCAGGGACTCTATAGGAGCCCTGGTGATGAAATAGTTAAGTGCTGGGTTAATAGTTAACCAAAAGTTTGGTGGTTCAAACCTATCAGCCACTCCATGGGAGAAAGATGTGGCAGTCTGCTCCCTGTAAAGGTTACAGCCTAGGAAACGCTATGGGGCAGTTCTACTCTGTCCTATAGGGCAATTCTACTCTGTCCTATAGGGTCGCTATGAGCTGGAATTGACTCAATGGCACATAACAACAACAGTAACTCCATACATATTCCTAGGAACATTCTATTTTAAATTCTGTCTTTGTTAAAATGTCTTCAATTAAGTTTAAGTCTAGCCTAATGTTGATTTATTCTAGTTGCTGATTTCTGCATCTATTTTGGATATTATTCCTCACTGTTGGTATTATATTCAATTTATATTTTATTTCATTCGTTCAACCATTCAACAAATGCTTGTTGAGCATAGTCTGTGTGGAATGCAGTATGCTGGGCTCTGGGATACACAGAAGCCTTAATTTGCATTGTTGCCTATAAGTTTTGTTTTTTTTATTATTATTATCATTGTGGCATGACTGATGTTCTCAAAATTCATTCTCACAGTATTTTCTGAAGGGGCTTATGATTGGGTAGACATTTAATAGTCATAAGATAACCACCGAAGATACTTGGATATAAAATATTTCTTTGCTTTTATGTCAGTGTACATACAAATAGTAATAAGCAAGTTGCTCTTTTTTCCAAACAAGAAATGGGTTGAAATGTAAAAAAGAGAGGGGTGTTAATATCAATCTTGAGTTTTGTTTTGTGTTTTCAATCACAAGGTGGCTCCGAAAATCAAAGCTCTAATGATGGAGTCGGGCACGACCATGGTTGGCTACCAGCCTCAGGGGGACAAGGCCAACTTCTTCCGGATGGTCATCTCAAACCCAGCTGCTACCCAGTCTGACATTGACTTCCTCATTGAGGAGATAGAAAGATTGGGCCAGGATCTGTAATCACCCTCAGAGAACATGAGTTTATGGGGAAGCCTCTTTCCCCTCTAGCACTCTAGAACAAACCTCTATAAGTTGCTGAAACACATAGTCCATTTCAGTGAGGGAAAATATAATATCTTAAAGAATACTGTTAAAACCTTACTTAATCTCGTTTGTTATAGCTAGCAGGAAGTACTGTTCTTTTTAAAAAGTTGCACATTAGGAACACAGTATATATGTACAGTTATATATACCTCTCTCTACAAATATATGTATAGTGAGTGTGGCTTAGTAATAGATCACAGCATGTTTCCCACTCCAAGAGAGTTAACTTTACCTTCGGCAGTTATTGAGGGGCTGAACAGGCTGCCAACCAGCTTGCCCAACAACCACAGGAAAGATGTTGTCCAAAATGTAGAGTCCTAGGGACCAAGGGAAATTCTGGTGGCAGGAGTTGACCTCACTGTCATTGTTTCTCTCACCTGAAGTCATGATGGATGAGAAAAAGCACCACTAGATGACACGTCACACCCTCCCCATTAGTATCCTATTAGGGGAAAATAGTAGCGTTGTTACAGGTGTACCATTGCTGTGCTTTTAGAGATTTAATTTGTGTAGATTGTATATATTACTGTTGTCTGACCTTGGGGGAGGGAAAGAACACATGTAATGATTTCCGTGACTGTTTAATTGTAAGTAAATGAAGCATTTGCTTATTTATATTCAGAGATTTACCATGTTAAAGAGGTGTCTTGTATTTTCTTCCCATTTGTAATGTATCTTATTTATATATTACTGCAGTTAGCTCTGAATACTGTTTATGGTATTTTTGTGAATTTGTGAGCCAAAGAGAAAAGATGAAAATTAGTGAGAATTGTATTTATATTACAGTGCACTTAAAATAATGACTTAAGCATAAGTTTACTGTCTGTAAAAGAATTGATACTGTATATAGAGTCATATATATGGATTCCATTACTTAAATAGCATCTGCTCTTCTATTACCCTCTCTGTCTGGTTGTATGTCCGGTGTTCCCAATGCTTTTTTAGTAACTGTTGAATAATAACTAGATCCCCTGTAATTTTGTAGCTGTTCATGACCAATCTCTGTGACTCGCATAGCTGAAACCTAAGGCAATGTTTCTGAAGACCTTCCGAAGAGCTCAGATAAAATGACCAGGCTCACAACTGTTTTTGAAGAGAAGAAATTCACACTGTGCGTTTTAGAGTATGCAAGAAGAATATAAATAAATAAAAATATTCTCCATAGAGAATTTGAACAAAATTTTCTTCCAGTTTGTGTTTCATACAGAGAGAGGTATTTCCATTTGTAGTTACTTGGATCCTCAGCCCGTTCACTTTCTGCTTACCGACTTTAAGTGATCCTCAGCATCCTTATTATCAAGTTGAGACACAGCCCACCAGCAGAGTCCAGAGCCCCTCATCTATAAAATCATTGTGGTTGTCACTAAAATTTGCAGCTCAGTCCTTGAGCTGTTTCACATTTTTGTTTTGCATTTTAGAGTTTCATTCATTCAATCATTCAGTAAATATATTTTCCTCCTGTGTAGCAGGCACTCTTGTAGGCATTGAAGTTACAGTAATGTGCATGGCAGACAAATTTTCATTCTAGTGGGGGTCTTACATCATTTGGCATCTGTGCTATCTGAACATTTCTAAAATCACAGACTTGTACCTTCCTGCCTCTTACAGGGGCCCTAATTCACTTCTGCAGGAAATGTGTTTTGGTGGTGAATCATGAGGAAATGGGACCCACTTTCTATGATATTCTATTAACCTGTAATAATACTATTCCATTCATTTGGAATACAAAGAGTTCCCTGTTTAGCACATGTAGGGGTTAGATAAGAGTCATTTGTAATAAGCACACTGATTGCATGCGTAACCATTGTTTTAAACAAACTGGACTCCGTAGGAAGTGATCATCATCGTTGTTAGCTGCCATGCAGTTGGCTCCAACTCATGGCGACCCCATGTATAACAGAACGAACAAAACACTGCTCAGTCCTTTTCTTTTTCCCACTGTCCCTCCAGATTCTTTGTGTGGACTGATTCTTTCCTTGTCCCTATTTGAATTCAGGTCACAGGAACTCTCCCACTTTAGTAATTAAATGCCCAGCTCAATGTAAGAAGCAAGACTTCACATTTTAGTACAATATAGAGTTTCTCTCCTCCCTCCATGTATTACTGTATTACAACACCAGTCTGCAGTGGCCAGGGAAGCATTGCCACTGGCTGGGCAAGGGCAGCTTCTTTTTTTTAACACCTTCAGCTCATCCGTAATATATTTATTTCCTTATTCAGAGTCAGGCCTGGGGAGAAGGGATTAAAGTAACGAAGGCACAATTTTATGTGGGCTGTTAAATTATCATCTGACATCAGGGCCCCTAGTGCATGAGATTTGCCCAGGGAGCAAATTTTTTGAGAGGAGGGAAGACTATTTGTTGAGGTAAAAGTTAGATACAGTAAAATTCACCCATTACGGTGTACTGTGTGTAGTAGTTTGTGAGTTTTGGTAAATGCATTCAGTCATGGAGCCACCATCCCAATCAAGATTCTAGAACACTTCCACCACACCAATAAACTCCCCTGTGTCCTTTGTACTCAAACCTTCCCCCAACCCACAGCCCCTGGCAACCTCTGATTTGTTTTCTGTCCCTAGTTTTGCTTTTTCCATCATGTAAATAGAATCATATAATAAGAAGCCTTTTGAATCTGAGTTCTTTCACTTAACTTTGTTGCCTATATCAGTTGTTTGTTCCTTTTTGTTGCTTCCTAGTATTCCATTGTATGGATGTACCACAGTTTATTCCCCAATAGAGGGAAATTTGGGTTGTTTCCAGTTTGGGATGATTCTAAATAAAGCCACTATAAACATTAGTGTACAGATTTTTGCATGAACATAGGTTTTCGTTTAACTTGGGTAAATGTCTAGGAGTAGGATTGTTAGGTCATATGGTAAGAATATGTTTAACTTTATAAGAAACTGCTAAACTGTTTTCCAAATTGGCTGTACCATTTTATGTTCCTACCAGCAATATATGAACTTTCTAGTTCCTTCAAATTCTTGCTGACACTTGATATTGTCAGTTTTGTTTTTTTTTTTTAATTTTAGCCATTTTAATAGTGGTATCTCATTGTGGTTTTAATTTACCTTTTCATGAGCACCTTTAAGAGATCCCATTAGAGTCCTTCCACCTCATCTTCCGTAAGGCAGTCAAGGTTTTGCTTTCTTCAACCATGTGGAGTTAGGACCCTCGGTTCGGGTCCTGGCAGTCTACCCGTCTAGAACTTCTGTTGGGGTTCCTTCCTTTCCAGGCAATACTTTTGGGTGGAGTCCCTTATATTTAAAATCAATTATTGTGAATTACATAAGGAGGGTTTTTAACATACATATATGGAATAAAGAATGATAGTATATTATACTTGATTACCCACCACTCAGCCTGAGAAATAGAACATTATCAGTACCTTAGAGCTCTCCACTGGCAGCATGAACTCTTCCCTAATTGGACGCTTCCCCAGACTCCTCAAGAAATGATCGCAAATGATCACTATTCTGAATTTTGTGCCAATCACTCTCTTATTTTTCTGTATAGTTTTGCCACATATATATGCATCTTATTGTTCAGTTTTGCAAATATACTTTATATAAATAGAACCACACAGAAGATATATACTTCTGTAATTTGTCTATCTATTCAACGTTAGGATTTTATAGGGCCACAGCTAATCCATACCGAGCCTTTATGCAGTTAAAAAAAAGGCACACCTTCCTTCAGAGACAAGCATCCCTGTGCCCATCTGTATGTCTCGGCACATAGAACATGGAATAGATTTTAGTGTCTACTCAGCCCGTTGGCACAATCTACAAGCACAATCTTAACCTTACATGGTAGTCTCTCACGTTTTTGAGATTAGCCTTTGATCACGGTTCCAGCTGTAATTCATTCATTTTTGCCACTGTGATTCTATTCCATTGTATTAACATATCTCAGTTGATTTACCATTCTCCTGGTGGTAGATATTTGATTTTTTTTTTTTGCCTTTAGGAGCAATGCTGCTCTGAACATTTTTTTGCTTGTTTCCTGATGCGCATGTGCAAAAATTATCTAAGGTTTAGATACAGAAGTGAAATTGCAGGCTCACAGGGTACTTCTGAACTTTACTGAGTAACGCAGAGTGGTCGTATCCCATCACACTGCCACCAGCAGCGTGTGAGAGTGCGTATGGCTCCAGAACCTCACCGTCACTTGGTATTAGGCCTAAAATTGTTGCCATTCTGGTGGGTACAAAACAGTCTCTCGTTGTGGTTTTCATTTGTCTTTCCCTGATTACACACGAGGTTGGGCATCTTGTCACATTTTTATGGATCATTTGTGGCCTGTAGTCTGTGAAATGCCTGAATTGTGCCCTTTGTTCAGTTTTCAGGAGTTGCCTTTTTCTTCCAATTTTTAGTTTTCTTGAAAAACATATTCCAAATACTAATTCCTTTTGATTATGTTGGCAAATATCTTCTCTTAATCGGACACTTGTCTTTTTATTCAATTAAGAGTCTCTTTTGAAAAAAGAAGTTCTTAAATTTTGTGTAGGGACCCCCAAAACTGAGGCACTTGGCCCTAGTAAAATGACTAGTCTGGGTCTGAGTCTGGACTCCATCTTAATGATTGCTACTTCTCTAGCACTCAGAGACCTTTGTACAGACTTAAAAGCTTGTAACTAGGAAACAGTTTCTCTTTGTGGTCAAGCCAAGGATAAGGGAATAATGTTCCTGTGAGGGTCCTGATACCCTTAAGTTCATCACACATGTCTAGAGCCGATCATGCTCAAGAAATATATTGTTCCCCTAGCTATTTTTTTAAACCAAATGTTCTTGAGAAGGTATATTTTGTCATTATCTTGTGGTCACCTGTACACCCCCATAGTCACAATTTCTGAAATTGTCTTGTATAACCAATCCCAAAACCCACTTATGTACTCCAAACCAATCCCCCTTTGGATCTCCCGCTTCAAGATATCCTGCTTCCGACTACCTTACCTCACCAAGCACCAATCATAGACTTTGCACTCTTAGTTCCTGGTTTTATCACATAAATGTACTCTTTTTACACTCCCCTTCTTGGGAGCGTTTGTTTTGTTGCCAGTGTCCCTACACCTTCAATTAAATAAGGTTCTTGCCTCTCACTGGTCAAGAATGAGCAGGTAAGTCACGGAGAGTTTTCCACACGAGCAACGCTTTATTGAAGAGGCTTGCAAGCGGAGACGAGGAGGGCCTAGGCAACGAGGAGGGCCTAGGCAACGCTTACGCCATCTCACAGAACAAAAGACTTGCATGGGCTTTTAAAAATTCTTGGGGTGGGGGGGAAGATTCATGTTTATTCAGAGGCATAAGCGGGATTTTCCTGGCAAGTAGCCTATTTTGGGCAGGGATAAGTTAACTAAGGTGCGCATGGGCAGCTGCTTTCTAAGATGGCTTCTGGGATTTGTAGCAGAACTTATTATGGGGTGTCACACCTGCACAGTCACCTGTTCCCCCAAGTTGGATTTCCCAGCTGCGACTGCAGCCCCTCAGTGCCCCTGGTGGAAGGTCACACAGCGGTCACAGGTGGATGTTCTGTGCATGTCCGTGGGTCTGGTTTCATCCAGCTGCTTCTGAAAGAGAACTTTGAAGAAGTTTGTGGGCTGTTTTCTGATACCCTGCCCCATTGTTCTGGAGAATGGCTTTGTTTCTGTGCCCTGGCCCATTCCTGTTACTTTGTTACTTTAATTTGTTTATGTGAATTGCAGATTTGGGGGCCCCTTTGTTCCCTGTCCTAGTTTCACTGTTTTTGAACCTTCAGTAAATTCTCCTTGCTTTTACTTAAATAGAGTATGCGTGTATTACTCTTGGGCAATTTAATATAGTGAAATTTATCAATATTTTTCTTTATGGTCTGCTTTTTTATGTCTTAAGAAATTATTTCCTATCCCAAGGATATAAAGATATTTCCATATTTTGGCTTCTAAGTTTTGTGGTTTTATGCCTTTTGCATTTAAGTCTTTGGTCTACCTTGAATTGATTTTTATGCCCGGTTCTTCTTAATGAGTAGAAGGGCTGTGTTTAGGCCTTTATTCTCTCATATAAATTTTAGAGTCAATTCAAGTTCCACAAAAAATCCTATTGGAATTTTTATTGGAATTTCACTGAATCTGTGGATCAATTTGAAGACTACTAACATATTTTCAGTATTGAATATACCCAAACCCAAACCAAACCCATTGCCATCCAGCCGATTCTGACTCATATTGATTGACCTTATAGGACAGAGTAGAACTGCCCCATAGTGTTTCCAAGGCTGTAAATCTTTACAAGAACAGACTGCCACATCTTTCTCCCTTGGAGCAGCTGATGGGTTGAAGCTGCTGACCTTCTGGTTAGCAGCTGAGTGCTTAACCAGTGCTCCACCAGGGCTCCATATTGAATATAGTAACAGTGAAATAGACAAATACACCATCTATGGATAATGATAGTTTTGTTTATTCCTTTCTGATTATTATACTTTTTTTCCCTTGATGTACTGCAGTGGCCAGGATGTCCAGTACAACGTGAAAAGAAGTGATGGCAGCGGGCATCTTTGCCTTATTCCTGATATTAGAGGGAATGGTTTTACCAGTTCACCATTTAGTTTTATGTTTCCCTTTTTAGGTTGTTTGTAGGTGTCCTTTATCAGGGTGAGGAAGTTTATTTCTATTCCTAGTTTGCTAATAGGTTCTATAATAATATGGGTTCTATAAATAATAGATTTTATAAAAATATAGAATGTTTAATCTCATCAATCGATTTTTCTCCATCTTTTGAGATGATCATATCATTTCTTTATTAATGGGATATTCATAGATTAATTTTTTCATTTCTTCTTGGTAAGCTGTGATTTTTCCAGAAATGTATACATTTTCCAAATTTTCAAACTATGGCATAAAGTTGTCCATAACATCCTTTTAAGTTTTAAAAGTCTGTTGTATCTGTAATTACATTCCCCATTTTTTTCTAATAGCGTTTATTTGTGTCTTCTTTCTTTTTTATTGATTACTCATACCAGAAGTTTGTTAAGCTTTCCAGAAAATGCTTGTCTTTGTCAATACTCTGATTTGTATTATTATTTTCTAGTTCATTAATTTCTCCTTCTGTATTTATTATTTCTTTCCTTTCATCGTAATGGGTTTGGTTTGTTTTTTTATTTATTTTAGTTTAATCTGCTGTTCTTTCTCTAACTTCTCAAGAAGCATGCTTAGGTCATTAATTTTGAGCTTTTCTTCTTTCCTATTAGAAGCATTTAAGGGTGTATATTTCCCTGTACACATCACTTTTGCTGCATAGCACAAGCTTTGACACAGTATTTTGTTATCATTCAATTCTAAATATGGTGGGCTTTTCCATTCTTCTTTATAGCTTATTACTTCTTGCTCTATTACCAGGTACATACAAGTTTATAATTGTCATATTTTTCTGGTGATTTAAAATGTTTCTCATTATGCAGTAACTCACTCTTTTTCTTTTTTGCCTTCTTATCTCATAGTCTGTTTTGTGTGATATTAACATAGATACCTCTTCCTTCTTTTGATTAGTATTTGGCTGATATGTATTTTCTTTGAATCATAATATTTCTGTATCCTTATGTTTCAGGTGTGTCTCTTATAAATGGCCTATGTTGTTGTTGTTAGGTGCCATCAAGTTGGCTCTGACTCATAGTGACCCTGTGTACAATAGAACGAAACACTGCCCAGTCCTGTTCCGTCCTCATGAATTGTTGTTATGCTTGAGCCCATTGTTGCAGCCACTGTGTCAATCCACCTCACTGAGGGTTTTCCTCTTTTTTGCTGACCTTCTTCTTTACCATGCACTGGGTTATTCCTTTGCCAGGGACTGATCCCTCCTGATAACATGCCCAAAGTATGTGACACAAAGTTTTGCCATTCTTGCTTCTAAGGGGTATTCTGGCTGAACTCTTCTAAGACAGATCTGTTCATTCTTTTGGCAGGCCATGGAATATTCAATATTCTTCACCAACACCATAATTCAAAGCTGTTAATTATTCTTCCTTATTCATTGTCCAGCTTTCGTATGCATATGATAGTCTATAGCTGAATTTTATCATTTTTTTCAGTCTGACCATCTTTGTCTTTTAACTGAAGGATTTCATTTATTGTAGTTACTGACATATTTGGATTTATTTCTACCATCCTGTTTTGTGCTATTTGTTCCACTTTTTCTATTCTTTTTTTTTTCCTTTCTTGCCAAAGATTGAGATTAGTTGAGGTTCACTTTTTGTTTCTGTTTTCTTCAGATTTTTTTCCCCTCTGCACATTTAGAAGTTATACTGTCTGTGTCTGTTTTCTATTGTTACCCTAAATATATTAACATGAATACATAACTATTTCTAAAGTTAATAATTTGATGCTCTTCATAAACCGTATAAGAACCTTGGAATACTTTGACTCCAATCATCCTCCTCTCAACATATGTGCCGCTGTTATCCAGTATTTCAGGTCTCTCTTTTTTAACCCCACAAAGTGTACACTATAAATATTGTTTTATTCAATTTTTGCTTAGATATACTCACATACTTGTCATTATATTTGTGCATGATTCCTTCTTTCATCTCAGACCTTTCATCTAGATCATTTTCCTTTTTCTTGATCTGTATCCTTTTGAACATTTCTTTAGTGAAGACTGTTAATAGCCCCTCTCTTAGAATAATGGGTTCTCTGTGTCTGCTTCATCGGCATCGCTCGTGAGGCTTGTTTGAAAGTACAGTAAGCTGGGTGATTTGCTGCCTTGAGGTTGGGCTAGGTACATATTAGATAAGGCAGACTTTGTTAAACAGGCAACGTTCCAGTCACATCATAATCGCTCACAGAACTAGGGGATTCTCTTATCTCTGGCAGATAAAGGAGACCAGGTACATGCATAAAATTTACCTGCAAGAATCTTAAAATCAAAATCCTTTAATCTGAGAAAACTAGGTAAAAAAAAAAAAAAAAATTTAATAAATGGTGCCTCACTGTATTTCAGGCTAAAGAATGGAATTTTTATAATAAATATGGTATCTAAGGTTGCTTTAATATTCCAGTGAAAGCACTTCAAAACTCCTCCTTCTGGCTTCCTCATTCTCTGTAATAGACATCTAGGTTTTTTGCTTACACAGCATCCTTTCTCTCTTCTTCTGATCACATTACCCTAATTTTCCTTTGAGAAAATACCCTTCCTTTATTCTTGCCCCCATGTAATTTGGCTAGATGAGCCCATTCTCCAGCTCCAGAAGTGGTCATCTGACTCAGGTCCAGACAATCGTGGCATTCCATCTCCTAGGCCAGAGGGATGGATGCTTGGCCCTAGTAAGGCTGATGAGGTTATAGGGGTGAGGACATGAAGTTTTCAGCCACTAAGGGTTCCATGAGCAAAGTACCCTATGAGAAATCTAAGCAATCTTGCATAACAGATGCAGTGGGCAGCTCATCTTGAAAGCATGCACTATGTTTACCTGAGCTTGTCTGGAGGGCTGCATTAGTTTCCTGTTAGTGCTGTGTGATGGTTGAGATTGTGTGTCATCTTGGCTGGGCCATGATTCTCAGTGCTTTAGTAGTCGTGTAATGTTGTGGTCACTTCCCTGTTGAAATATGATATGTGATCACCTCCATGATGGGATCTGCTATGAGTACCCAATCAGTTGAAGGGGAGTTTCCTTAGGCGTTCGGCTTGCATGGAATATGGGTGGATGTTCAGGCAGGGCTCAGGGGCTTTTGCTTGCTCTGGATCCTACAGCTGGCTCCTCTTTGTGTGACCTCCCGTTCTTAGGACTTGAGCTAGCAGCTTACCTGCAGTCTTGCCTGCTGATTTTGGGATTTGTTGATATTCACAACCTGTGAGCAACAGCCTTGCTCTCCGACCTATTGATCTTGGGTTTGCCAACCCCTGTGGGTACGTGAATCAGGAGAAGCCTCTATCCTGACCCACAGACTTAGGATGCTACAGCCTCTACAGCCATGAGAGCCATTTCCTTGGTGTAAGTCTCTCTATGTATATATTTATATGCTTTACTGGTTTTGCTTCTTTAGAGAACCCAGTCTAAGACATGCTGTAACAAATTTCCACAAATTTAGTAGTTTAAAACAGTACAAATTTATTACCTTACAGTTCTGATGGTCAGAAGTCCAAAATCAGCCTGAGTGAGCAAAGTCAAAGTGTTATTAGGGCTGCATTCCTTCTGGAGTTTCTAGGGGAGAACCTATTTGCTTGCCTTTTGCAGCTCGTAGAGGCTGCTCACATTCTCTGACTCATGGCCTCACATCACCTCCATGTCTCTGACTATGATTTGCCTGCCTTCCTCTTTCTGTTGTCAGGACCTTTGTGATTATATTATAGAATTCAGCCTAGCCTGGTAGTAGGAAACGGTGAATTCTCCATGATACCTGAGGGGACACTACCCCCACCCACATCCCTGAGGCTCTCTGACCAATTTGAGTAGGACTGGAGGTCCCGCAGATAATGAATGGGGGTAGCCCCGAAGAAATATGGTTTTGCCACCAATCCTGCAACCCCAATAATACTTCCATGCAGATGTGGCCTGCAGAAACATGTGTTACAAAGGATAACACTGTAACAAGGTGCCCAGTGGCAAAACTCTGACCTCTTTCTTCCCCTCAAATTGATTTTAAAATTCACTTTTAAAATACATACTGCTTTAAATTCCCTTCAAAAAGCAATCCCTTTTATTGGCAAAGCTTTAGTTTTCATTTTGTGGGAGCAAGTTCATGTAACTTCTCGCTTCTTCAGCTTAATCACGGTGTCTTCCTGCCTAGACTGACATTCATGCACAACGTAGCCCCTGTAATTAATTCCTGCTTAGTTGCAGAAAGGAAACCCTGATGGGTTTCCCCTGGTGGGTAGTGGTTTGGAGCTATGGCTGCTAACCAAAAGGTCTGCAGTTCAAATCCACCAGGTGCTCCTTAGAAACCCTATGGGGCAGTTCTACTCTGTCCTACAGGGTCGTTATGAGTTGGAATCAGCTCAGCGGCAATGGGTTTGTTTTTAGCTGTAGAAAGTGTTATTGCTCTTCCCTCCAAAGTAAACTTAAAAAGGAACAGGAAAGGGAGGGAGGGAGAGAGAGAGGGAGAGAGAAAGGAAAGAGAAGAGAAAAAAAGAAAAAGAAAGGAGAAGAGAAGAAATGGAAATCTTTGGCTAACATCATAGTTATGGGGTCTTGGAGAAAATCAGCTGAAAGGAAGGAATGGAATGAGGTGAGGGTTACTAGTGCTGGGTGGGTTCCAATTACAGCCAAATAGCAGGTGGAACTGGTTGGGCAATGGTTTCAGACTTAAGATAAAAGGAAACCTGTCTTGCCTTACCCTGGTCACAAAGTCTGAGAGAAGCCAGAGTCCTCCGGGGAGGGAGAAGTAGAAAGGGGCCTTGTTTTAATGTTATTTTAAGGCTGGGAGGTTTGTGGTGGATGGAATAGAAATTAAGGAAAAAGAAAACTTCCTTTGTGCTTTTTAACAAGAAAGCTCTCATTCTCTCCTCAAGCTCAGTTGATGCCACCTAGTGGGCAAGTGACCAGCTCACACTCAGCCAGCAAAGGTGGCAGCTTCCTCAGCCAGTCAGGTGTTTGGCATTTCATAGCTACCTCGCCTCACCTGTCAAATGCAGGAATGTTATAACAGATTAAATTGTGTCCCCCCCAAAATATATGTTGAAATCTTAACCCCTGTACCTGTGAATGTGACCTCGTTTGGAAGTAAGTTCTTTCTTTGAAGATGTTATCAGTTAAGTCAATGAGGTCATACCAGAGTAAGGTGGGTTCTAGTCCTTTCTGTTCTTGTTAGGTGCCAGTCAGTGTATTCCAACTAATAGTGACCCCACATACAACAAAATGCAACACTGCCCAGTCCTGTGCCATCTTCACAATCAGTGCTATGTTTGAGCCATTGTTGCAGCCACTGTGTCAATCCAACTCATTGAGGGATTTCCTCTTTTTCACTGACCCTCTACTTTACCAAGTATCGTGTCCTTCTCTAGGGACTGGTCCTTCCCGATAACATGTCCAAAGTACGTGAGATGAAGTCTCGCCATCCTTGCTTCTAAGGAGCTTTCTGGTTTAACTTCTTCCAAGACAGATTTGTTCATTCTTCTCGCAGTCCATGGTATATTCAATATTTTTTGCCAACACCATAATTCAATGATATCAATTCTTCTTAAGTCTTCCTTATTCATTGTCCAGCCCTTGCTTGCCTATGAGGTGATTGACAATACCATGGCTTGGGTCAGGCACACCTTAGTCCTCAAAGTGGACTTCAAAACTTTAAAGAGATCTTTTGCAGCATATTTGCCCAGTGCAATACATCGTTTGATTTCTTGACTGCTGCTTCCATGGGCATTGATTGTGGATTTTCATTAAAAAGATGGGAAAGAAAGAAAAGACTAAAATGGGTGTCAGAAGAAACTCTGAAACTTGCTCTTAAACACAGAGTAGCTAAAGTGAATGCAAGAAATGATGAAGTAAAAGAGGTGAATAGAACATTTCAAAGGGCAGCTTGAGAAGACAAAGTATTATGATGAAATGTGCAAAGAGTTAGAAAACCAAAACGGAAGAACACACATGGTAAAAAACTGAAGAAAAGTCCCTTCCGAGTGGCTTATAAAAGGGAAAACAGACACGGAGAGTCACATAAGGATAGATGCCATGTGAAGATACATCTACAAGCCAAAGAATGCCAAAAGACACCCAGGTCAACCAGAAGCTGGAAGAGACAGGAAGGATCTTCCTCTACAGTGGACAGAGGGAGCATGGCCCTGCTGTTGCCCTGAATTCAGACTCCTAGCTTCCAGAACTGTGAGGAAATGAATTTCTGTTCTTTAAAGAAACCTACTTTGTGATGTTTTGTTACAGCAGCCCTAGGAAACTAAGATAGTTGTAAAGAGTGCTTTAGTCCCTTGAAGGCTACCCATCACTTTGAAACAGGCAACAGCTGATCAGGACTGATAGAGAGTGACCCAGGAGAGCCAAGGAGCCCTGAGAACTGGGAGAGAGCAAAGGGAAGCTGGGTATTTGTAGCTGCCAGACTCAAGCCAGGAGTCTGGAACCAGAGAGGCAGAAAACTGGCCGGGGGGGGCGGGGTCAGCAACAAGCCAGGGACAACTCAATGCACAGTTGCTATTTTGAAGGTGGAGGGGGCCATGTGAGAAGAAATGCTGGTAGCCTCAAATTGCTGAGGGTTGCTTCCAACTGACAGCCAATAAGGAAACAGAGACCTCACTAGGATACTTTGTGGAATCTGGGGCATCCAGTGATGCAGGTTGGAACCCATAAGTCCTCAAGGCACTCCTGCTTACATTCCACTGGCCAGAACATAGTCATATGGCCAAACCTAGGTGCAAGACAGCCAGGAAGTGTGGTCTTTATTCTGGTAGGCCATGTACCCAGCCAAAATCAGGGCTTCTACTACAATGGAAAAAAAAGACTCCAGGAAAACTATCAGTATCTGCCACAAAGGTCATGGCTGGATGTGGGGTTATAGAAGTTACAAAGGGACATACATAAGTCAGAGTTATAGGGTAATAGAATCTAGGCCTAAGCAGAGGAAGCCAGTGGATGGCAGACTAGAAATAAGTGAACACCAGAGTACAACTGGTTCATGCTGATGGTGGAAACTGAACATGAAGATCCATAAAATCCTGCCAGCAGGATGCCCATAACCTGTGTTTCCTCCAGGATCTGCGAGGGACTGTTACCGGTTGAGTTGTGTCCCCCAAAAGATACGTTGATATACTACCCCTTCACAGGTGAATGTGACCTTATTTGGGGAAATACAGTTTCTCTTTGCAGATCTAATCAGTTAACAAAGTCATACTAGAGTAGGGTGTGTCCTAATCTTAATCTCTCTGAGCGATGTCTTTTAAAAGATAAAAACAGGCACAGAAACAGAGCCACACATATGGGGAGAAGACAGATGCCATGTGATGACGGAGGCAGATAAGCAGCAAGGGAACACCAAGGATTGCTGGCCACCAGAGACTGGGAGGGAGACATGGGACAGTTCCTCTCTCAAAACCCCCAGAAGGAATCGACACAGGCAAGACCCTAGTTTGGACTTCTATCCGCCACAAGTATTAGACAATAAATTTATGTTTTTTGTATCTACCTACTTTATGGTGAAGGAGCCCTCGTGGCACAGTGGTTAAGCACTTGGCTGCTAACCAAAAGGTCAGTAGTTCAAACCTACCAGCAGCTCCATGGGAGAAAGATCTGCTTCCATAAAGATTACAGCCTTAGAAACCCTATGGGACAGTTTTACTTTGTCCTCTAGGGTTGCTATGAGTTGGAATCAACAGAATAACAACAGGTACTTTGTGGTATTTTGTTATGCAGCCCTAGGAAACTAAGATAGGGCCAGGCCTGTTATAGCTCTTAAGAGTTAGATTGCCACTGGATTCCCTTTATTGTACTACATGTCCTTACCACACACTCCTTTTATTGAGCCAACTTGAGTGGGTCTCCGTTCCTTGAAAACCAAAGAACCAAATTAAAAAGTATGCTTGAGAAAATCTAGGGACATGACACCACTTTGAAAACATGGGGCATTACTTTATCATCAGAGCAACGCTAAGGTAGACAGAATTTTGGCCTCCATTATCTTTTCCCCCTGGCATTACACCCATGCATATGTTACCTTATCTGGCAAAAGGGATGTTGCAGATGTAATTAATCTTGCTAATCAGTTGACCTTAAGATAGGGTGAGTATCCTGGATTAGGCAGATGGATCCAATGTAATCACATGAGCCCTTAAAAGCAGAAGGCAGAAAAGGAAGTCATAAGTGCAGCAGAGGGAAAAGCCAGAAAGATTTTAAGCACGAGAAGAACTCAATGCAAAGTTGCTGTTTCGAAGATGGAGGGGGCCATGTGGGAAGAAATGCTGGTGGCCTCAAGATGCTGAGGATGGCCCTTGACTGACAGCCAGTAAGGAAACAGAGAGCTCAGACCTACAGTTGCAAGGAACTGCATTCTGCCAACAACCTGAATGAACTTGGAACTAGATTCTCTCCCGGAGCCTTTAGATGGGAACCCAGCCCAGCTGACACCTTGAATGTGAGACACTGAGCAGAGAGTCCAGCTGAGCCCATCTTAACTTCTGACCCACAGAACTGTGAGATAATAAATGGAAAGGTTGTCAGAGGTTAAGTCTGTGGTAATTTGTTACACAGCAATAGAAAATACAAACACCAACTGAGTCGACAGGAGCAGAAGGTGAACCAGGAGTTATATGGTATAATCATTTTATTAAACATTCTCAACTCAAGGTGGACACACTTGAAATGGTTCTTTCCTCAGCTACTGCCTCCAACTATGCTAAGATACCCACTGGATAGCAGGTTCCCAAATACTATCAGGCGGATTCTTTAACCTCCTGGTCACTTTTGGTTATTAAAAGTATTCGACTCGATGGCACTGGGTTTGGGTTTACCCCAAAAAAGACCAGATTTACTGGTCTAACAGAGACTGAACAGGGCCTGAGACTATAGCCCTAAGAGACCCTTCTGAACTGGAATTGAAGCCATTCCCAGAGGCCACATTTCAGCCATACCATAGACAGGCCCATAAAATAAACAGTAACACCTGAGAGGGACCATGCTCCTTAGAACAATCAATTATACAAGATCAATGGGACAACATTTTCCCAAAAGTAAAGAAGAGAAGACAGGAAGGGATAGAAAATCAGAGAAGCTAGGAGGGAAATGGGGAGAGTGCTGACACATTGTGGGAAATGAAACCTATGTCATAGAACACTTTACGTACAAACTAGTGAATGGAAAACTAATTTGTTCTGTAAACTTTTACCTAATGCACAATAATAAAAAAAAAAAGTTTACCGCATTAAAAGTTCCAAGCTCATATCTGACTGAAATCATTTCCTTGTTTTCTCATCTGACAGCTGGTGACTCCAGGGAATTGAAGTGAAAGGAGATGACATGGATAGCTCTTTTGCTCTTCCTCTCCCACCCCTCCTGGGGTGGAAAGGCTAGGGCATAGTCTGCCCCTTGGACGTTGTCTTTCCCTTTCTTCTTTGGACTGCATCACCTCTGGAGTTTCAGAGCAGGGAAGAGGAAGAGGGGGAAGGAATAAGTGTCTCCTACTGGCTGTTGTGATGTTTTCTATAGTAACTCTCCTGCTTCTCTGGCTCTCACTGCATGAGCTCTTCACAGTTCCCCATGTGGAAGTTCCAGCTCTGGCCCAGGCTCTCTCAGCCTCTTTCAGCTCAACCTCATCTAACCTCCTCAGAGTTTATTTGACCCATGAGAAGGTGATAATTCCATGACACACTCTTATGGATTGAATTATGTCCCCCCAAAATGTGTGTCAACTTAGCTACGTCATGATTCCCAGCATTGTGTGGTTGTCCTCTGTGCTGTAAAACCTCTATGATGTTAATGAGGCAGGATTAGAGGCAGTTATATTAATGAGGCAGGACTCAATCTATACGATTAGGTTGTATCCTGAGTCAATCATTTTTGAGATATAAAAGAAAGGATCAAGCAGAGAGGAGAGGGAACGCCTAACACCAAGAATGACAAGCTGGGAGCAGAGTGAATCCTTTGGACCTGGGGTCCCTGCACTGAGAAGCTCCTAGACCAGGGGAAGATTGATGACAACTCCCAGAGCTGACAGAGAGAAAAAGCCTTCCCCTGGAGCTGGCACCCTGAATTTGGACTTCTAGCTCCTAGACTGTGAGAGAATAAATTTCTGTTTGTTAAAGCTATTCACTTATGGTATTTCTGTTATAGCAGCACTAGATAACTAAGACACACACTAACCAGTGAGAGTGAATCCTGCTCCACTTCTACCCACCTCTCTCGACCCTGCCGTCTTTCTCCAATTCTCATTTCCTCTGCTTAGAAAGGAGCAGAAAATTCTCATATCTACTGCCTAGCCAGACATCCAACCAGGGAATAAAATACCTAACACTGCCTGCACCTCCCGCCCCGCCCCTTTCAAGCTTCTTCACTCTCTAACAGTGTATCTCTTGAAAACCCTCTCTCCATCATTTCTCCAAGGGTTTGCTACTGAGGCACCAAAAATCTGTAAAGTAAAACTGTACCCCAAGAGCTTTCTTAAATTAGTATGCTTAGGAAAATATATGAATATTCTTAATTTATTTCTATTACTTTGATAACCCTTCACTAAAATAATGCTCCTTGTAAAAATCACTGCACTGCACTGTCCACTGGGATGGTGGCTCACACTTCTATATACGGGAAAGGGGTGGAACGGGGGTGGGTACAAGCTTGAATGATGGATGCAAACAAGGGAGCTAGTTAGGCTACCTCTTAATAACCCCAAGGGAGGTGTTTAACCCAATGGTTAGCTCTTTGGAATGCGAGGTTCTTAATGCTCCTTTGTCCTCATCTTTGAGTCCCTGACACCAGTTCTTTGGCACCAGGAAAAGTCTCCCTCAACGTCCTGTTTCAAGAATAGTAAAAGAAATGAGAACTGTCTGAACAAAAATACAAAAGATTTACTTCTTCTTTTGCCTACTGGAATACAATGTTAATAGAAACTTAATACTATCAAGATTGATGTTTGAACCTACATAAACATTGACATACATCAACTATACTAACACAGGATGAGAATGATGAGGCTTAAAGAAGTTCATGAAAAGGAAAAAGAGGGGGTAGAAAAAAGATTAGGGGAGTTTAGAAAACAAGCCTGCAATCAGTGAATGAGCGATTTGGCTGCCAAAGCACTTACTGCAATCTGTGACTGAATGGATCAGAGTATATTGTCCAGCACAGGATGATACTAGCCCCATTGTTTTCAACTCTGTTTGGGTCGTATCTGGAAAACCACATAAAATCCTGGGAACCACCTGGGAGGGATGGAGTGGTAAGCAGGCAACATTGACAATATCCAATAAAGAGCAACAGGGGTGGGAAGGTGTTTTATGACATGCCATATGTGAATGTTTGAACAAACTGGGAATGTCTCATTTGGATATGAGTTGGGGAAAGGAAGAGGATAACCATCACTCTTTGAAGTGTGTTTATAATTACAGATAGCAGAACTGAAGTCAATGAAAATAAGTTACAGGAAGGAAAATTATAACTCTATACAATAAACATCTAACCTTAGAATCACAATAATAGTTACTACCAAGTGTTAAATATGAGACAAGCACTTGATGTGTGTGAACTTATTTAATCTTTACAGCAACCCTATATGGGTTATTATTGTTTTCCCCACTTTACAGATGAGGAAACTGAGTTGCACGAAGTTTAAGTAACTTGTGCAAGGTCACAAGCTCTGGAGTGTCAGATCAGTCAAATCCAAGTTGTCTGGCTCCAGAGTCCACACTTTATCTTCCACCCTATGCTGCCATTCTATGGAATGAGATGGTCCCCTTCATTCCAATGATTCAAAGGGCTTCTATATAGGGGTTTTCTTTAATGTGTGGAAGGCTTGACCAAATGCTCTCTGAGATCTTTTAAAAAAAAAATAATAATAAAAAATGCCATAATAAATAAAGTATGATTATTTTCTATGAAAATAATTTTTCACTTAAAATGATGCATCATTCTTTCATTCAACAAATATATATTGTCCACTTACTATGTGCCAAGCCCTGTGCATAACAGCATTCACAAATGCAGCTCTTCAAAAAGCTAGGTTCTCTTGTGTACTTGAATTATGATTTGATTTACAAGTACTTTGTTTATCTCAAAATTTCAGAAATACAACTATGGAGGAAATAAAGCACATGCGTGCCTTTAATTTTTACAATGCTGATTTGGTTCTTCATACTTACCAGCTAGCATTGCTAAAACATTTCATCACTGTAGAGCTGGCAAGAGTCTTTACAGAAACCAAGCTCTATGACCAAGCTCTATGAGAGACTGACTTCCTGGATTTTCTCAGATAAGCAGCTGTTTATGAATCAGTGCCCAGGGTAAATCTGTGTCTCTCTCTCTTTAGAAATCTCACAGTGCCCAAGTTTCCTAAGCATCCCAGGAACAGAGCCCGGAGTCCTTAATGTGTGTGATATCTATCGTCTCTTCAAGATGTGAAACCCAGTGCATATTCTCTTCTGAAGAGTCAGAGAAGTTCTGAGTCACTTGGACATCATTCCAAGGGGAATAAAAGTTATTTATGTGTTAAAAACTCAAATGGACACCTGGTGGCACAATGGTTAAGGATTTGGCTGCTAACCAAAAGGTCAGCAGTTCAAATCCACAAGCAGCTCCTTGGAAACCCTTTAGGCCAGTCCTACTCTGTCCTATAAGGTTGCTATGGTAACCAGCTTAAATTTGTATCCAAAATAAACACAAGGAATATTTAAACATGAACAAAATTCTGTAACTACTTAATGACAAAATCTTATACAACAGGAAGGGGGAAAAGTTATTTTAAGAGCTGGCGGCAGTTTGAAGAGATTGGCTAGCAGGGAGAGAACTGCTCTTTTGTTTTAGAAAAGCAGCTTACTAGGCTGGTTGGGTTGTGAACAACTAGGCTTCTTGGGGATTAACCTAGGTGGGAGTTGGTTAATGAAAGTTCAATAGCTTTTCACAAAAAAATAACAGAAAATTTGAATCTTCTTCTACTGAGCAGGAGACAAGGACATGGGAGTACAGGAGAGAGAGCTAGAAGAGAAAGGTCTTGGTGAAAAGGGTCTGAGTAAAATGATGATGAGAAGGATGGTTGGTGAGAAATTCCCTAAAGAGAAGTGGCAAACATCTTTAAGAATAACAATGTTTATGGAGGAATCTGGAAGGCATTATGCTGAGTGAAATTAGTCAGGTGCAAAAGGACAAATATTATATGAGACCACTATTATAAGAACTCGAGAAATAGTTTGAACAGGGAAGAAAATATTCTTTGATGGATACGAGAGGTGGGAGGGAGGGAGGGAGAGTGGGAGAGGGGTATTCACTAATTAGATAGTAGATAAGAACTACTTTAGATGAAGGGAAAGACAACACACAATATAGGCGAGATCAGCACAACTGGACTAAACCAAAGGCAAAGAAATTTCCTGAATAAACTGAATGCTTCGAAGGCCAGCATAAAAGGGGTGGGGGTTTGGGGACCATGGTTTCAGGGGATATCTAAGTCAATTGGCATAGCAAAATCTATTAAGAAAGCACTCTGCATCCCACTTTGGAAAGTGGCTTCTGGGGTCTTAAACGCTAGCAAGCGGCCATATAAGATGCATCAATTGGTCTCAACCCACCTGAAACAAAGGAGAATGAAGAACACCAAGGACGCCAGGTAATTATGAGCCCAAGAGACAGAAAGGGCCACATAAACCAGAGACTCCATCAGCCTGAGACCAGAAGAACTAGATGGTGCCCGGCTATTACCGTTGACTGCCCTGACAGGGAACACAACAGAGAACCTCTGAGGGAGCAGGACAGCAGTGGGATGCAGACCCCAAATTCTTGTAAAAAGACCAGACTTAATGGCCTGACTGAGACTAGAAGAACCCCGGTGGTCACGGCCCCCACACCTTCTATTGGCCTGGGACAGGAACCATTCCCAAAGCCAACTCTTCAGACAGTGATTGGACTGAACAATGGGTTGGAGAGGGATGCTGGTGAGGAGTGAGCGTCTTAGATCAGGTGGACACTTGAGACTATGTTGGCATTTCCTGCCTGGAGGGGAGGTGAGAGGGTAGAGGGGGGTTAGAAGCTGGCGGAATGGACACGAAAAAAGATAGTGGAGGGAGGGAGCAGGCTGTCTTATTAGGGGGAGAGCAATTGGGAGTATGTAGCAAGGTGTATATGGGTTTTTGTGTGAGAGACTGACTCGATTTGTAAACTTTCACTTAAAGCACAATAAAAATTAAGAAAAAAAAGAATAACGATGTTTAAATGTTCTGTTCTTTAAATAATTTCTATTAACCCAAATCTTCAGTAAAAAGTCTGCCATGCCAATTAAAAATGAGCAATACCAACAACAAAATGGGCAAAGGGCTTGAACAGATATAACTCCAAAGAAGGTACACTAATGGCCAATAAGAACATGAAAAGATGCTCAGTCATTAGTCACTCAGGAAATGCAAATTAAAACCATACCACTTCACACCCACTGGGATGGCTATTATCAGAAAAATGGAAGATAACATGTGTTGGCTAAGATATGGAGAAATTGGAATCCCCATTTGTTATTGGTGGGATTGTAAAGTGGTGCAGCCACTTTACAAAATCGGTTTGGTGGTTCCTCAAAAAGTCAAACATAAAATTGCCCAATGACCCAGTAATTTCACTCTAGGTATATACCCAGAAGAGGTGAAAGCAGGGACTCAAAACAGATACATGTTCATTGCAGCATTATTCACAATAGCCAAAAGGTGGAAACTACACAAGTGCCCATCACCAGATGAATAGGTAAACAAAACGTGGTATACACATACGATAGGATATTATTCATCCATAAAGAGAAATGAAGTCCTGATACATGCTACAACATGGATGAACCTAGAAAAAGTGATGATGAGTGAAATAAGTCGTATACAAAAAAATACTGTATGATCTCACTTATATGAAATATCTAGAATTAGGTAAAGACATAAAGGCCAAAATTATTAGCAGTTAGTAGGGGCTGCAAGGACCCTGGTGGCACAGTTGGTTAAACACTCGGCTGCTAACCAAAAGGTCAACAGTTCTAACTCACCAACCTTTCCAAGGGAGAAGGATGCGGCAGTCTGCTTCTATAAAGATTACAGCTTTAGAAGCCCTGTGGGGCAGTTCTACTTGATCCTTTAGGGTTGCTGTGAGTTGGAATTGACTTGATAGCCCCTGGTTTCTTTTGGTTTGGTTACCAGGAGCTGCAGGGAGGGGAAAATGAGGAATTATTGCTAAAGGAGTACTGAGTTTTGGTTTTAGGATGATGGAAAACATTTGGAAATGGATAGTGGTAATGGTGGCACAACGTGGTGAATGTAGTTAATTTCACTGAATCATACACTTAAAAATAGTTTAAATGGCAAATGTTTAAAAAAAAAAAAAAAAGTCTGCCACATATGAACAGCCCTTATGTTAGTGGTACTTTGGAGAATGTGATTCTCTGAGGACAGAAACCCACTCAGCCCCCTTGGCCCACTTTGCCTGCTCTCAAAGCAATCCCGGAGAGTTAATGCCCCCAAAGCATCCCTTGGCCATTGCTAGATGAGGTATTGGTGGGTAAATAACCCAGCTTCCTTGCCCCCTGGTTGGGGCCATTTCACAGTCTCCAGATTCCCCAGTGGCATCAAGCTGCTGTTGCCCAGGGTGATAAAAAAAAAAAAATGTGTGCTTTATTCACTTCCTGACCTCACTTTCCCACTGCCCAAATAGTTTCCTGAGATCGCCTTCCAAAGAAAGTTCTTGCTGTCCTTAGCTGCCATCTAGTCGGCCCTGGCTCGCAGAGACCCCAGCTTACAGCCGCCTCATGCACGATGGAGCAAAATGCTGCCTGGTTGTGGATTGGACCATTGGGATACGCAAGGTTTTCACTGGCTGATTTTCTAGATCACCAGCCCTTTCTTCTAGACTGAAAGCTCTGCTGAAACCTGTTCAGCATCATAGCAACATGCAAATCTCCACTGACACACAGGTGGTGGCTGCACGTGAGGACCTTAGAAGGGATTTGAACCTGGGTCTCCCACAGGAAAGGTGAGAGTTCTACCCTGAACCACCTGAGCCACCAACGCCCCCATCCAAATAAACTATTTGTAAGCAAATAACCCCTGCCCCAGAAAGTAGTATTGTATCAAAAATATTATTGTTTCAATGTCTCTTGTTTTATTCATGGCCTTTCAGCATTGAATTTGAAAAGCTGGAAAACAACGAATGATTGTCTTTTCTGAAGTTTATTTTCATTTTGCTCCCTCCTTGCACCTTAAAACAGATGGTATCCATTCAAATGAAAATGAGGTATAAAATGATTTTTATTAAGATTAACCTCCAATTTAGGTTTTGCTTTACTATGCATTCCACAAATAACTGTGTAAGGTGCCTGTAAATAGGTTGTATATATGACATAATTCGTAGTTATTCATGCTCTACCAAATTATGTTGAAATTATGACTGGAGTTATCACAGAACCTCAGTAATAATTACCACATAATTTGCAGTTTTCCGGATTGGGGAACTCTTTAGAAGCTATGAGTAACTAACCGATCGTTTTTAAAGAGTACAGTAATGACTGTTATTACTGAGGAAGTGAATGAAGCTCTTTTTTATGCCCTGAAGATTACTTGATAATCACACTTGATGCTATCATCTTGAAAAAAAGAAAACAACAGATAAACAGACTGCAAACTAACTATATAATGGTCCAATAATGTGGGCCGACAGTGTTGGCTGTGAAAATTAACACAGTCTTCCATTGATTTTTATTTCTTTAATGGGAACACCTGCCTATACAAGTATACTTAATTAGATGGATTCCCTGGATTCATGAACAGCATTAGAAGAGTAGGAAGTGAAATGAAAGGGAAGATTTCTGAAATTTTCTTTATTATATGAAAGTACAATAGACCTGAAAGATGACTCAAACTAACTTAACCCCCCTCCCAACACCCAAGAGAAACCTAGCTCTATCTTCCCTTCAGAGTTCCTTGAATATGGTGCTCAAACCCACCACCTCTGCTTCCTTTTAGTAACCTTACCCTGGACTAGAATTTGTTACTACAGCCCACTCTGATAAAAATCTCAGTTTTCTGTAGATGAAGTCCATTCAAAGATTTTTTTTATGTTTAAGTATTTGAAAACAACATTTCTCCTCTACTTTTCTCCCTTCTAAACTAGGCCAGGAAACCCTGGCAGTATAGTGGTTAAGAGTTACAGCTGCTAGCCAAAAGGTTGGCAGTTTGAATCCACCAGGCGCTCCTTGGAAACTCTATGGGGCAGTTCTACCCTGTCCTATAGAGTTGCTATGAGTCAGAATCGATTTGACGGCAATGGGTTTGTTTTTTTTGGTTTAAACTGGGCCATTTTATAGTAGACTTTCTTCATACATTTTTTGTGTATGTATGCAGAGAAACACAATTCTCATTTAGAACTGACCCCAGGCTAAAATGTTAGGCATTCAAAGTTTGCTTTCAGTCACATTAACCTCCTTTTTCTCCCCTTCTCCTAGACTTTAGGTGTTCACTACGTGCCTGAGGGAAGTTTGCTTTAATGATGGTATCTCATACCAGCCTGTGTGTTATCTTCTCCAGGGATGAGTTCTCTGTAAAATTACCTCTGAGGATTGAATAAAAGATTTCTTTCCCCAAAATGTGCAACAGAATTTAAAATTCTCATGGAATCCAGACTTTCTGGAGCCACAGAGGCTGGATGAATCCCTACAATTACTGCCCTGAGGTAATCTTTAAGCCTTAAACCAAAAATATCCCCTGAAGTCTTCTTTAAACCAAACAATAGTTCAGCTTAATAAGCAAAGAATTCCTGCCTTGAGCCTTGTTCTCCTTTTAATAACTATCTATATAGGACCAAATTGACAACAGCAACTCAAAAGCTTAGAGAATAAACTTGGTGGGGGGAAGGGAATGGCTTTATGTTAATGGTGGAGAAATAATTTGGAAAAGGAGGATGAGAATGGTTGCACAACTTGAAGAAGAATGTAATCAATGTCACTGAATTGTACATGTAGAAATTGCCGAATTGGCATATGTTTTGCTGTATATATTTTCAACAACAACAAGTAAATTATTATAAAAATATTTTTCTCCCCCTCTTAAAGTACCTCAGCCAGTTGAGCATGGGAAGTCATTTGGGGAGGGCCAGGTGTCCCCTGAAATCACTTGCCACAGGCTATGCCTTGTCAAGTTACCTTCCTGCAGCTCTGGGTATAGCCAGTGAAACTGCCCAGCATCCTGATTTCCATCCTGGAAGAATGGAAGTGCTGGCCTGAAAACAGCCACAATTACAGTGTCTTAGTCTTTGATGCCCTCATTTTCTGCAGCAGCTATTCCAAAATAAAAGCTCCTGTCTTTCACTGAGGGGTTGCCCTGGGAACCACTTTAATAAGCCTATTAAGATCTTTGTTCATGCTCTGTTTCACTGCTATTATTGGGCTTCTATTTCTAATGTGAATAAGATGTACACTAGCCAACTCACTGAAATTGCTTTCCTATATTTTTATTCAACTGATTAACTCCAATGGTTTTATGACTAAGCCGTTTTTATTTAACAGTCTCCAAAAGCACCCTGTAAAATGCTTCATGAATACCTTCTTGGAACTATTTTAATGAGCAGGGCCTGCTATGCTTTCAAAATTCCTGTTAGCAAATTCTCATCCATTCTAGAAGACTCTAATAGATAAAAATCCCACCTGTAGCAAATCTATTGCCTTTGTGGAATGAAATGACAGACTGACAAGACCGATAGAGTGGCTGAAGTAGACACATTTGGGGTGCTTACCCAGCTCTCCCTTTCTCAGGAAACTTCTCACTTCCCCAGCCTTTCCATGAAGTTGGGCCACTGGCAGCTATATGTGTGCTATACATTCCCATGGCCCTGGCCGCAGTTGATTGGACCTGAGGAAAACAACTAACAAACTTCAGGTCAATTTCTACCCAGGAATTTGGAATTGAGACAGAATCCCTTTGGTTTGTGTGTGTTTTGCAAGCACAAGAGCTGGGGATTGACCGGGGGAGTGGACATTACCTGTTGCCATATGGATTGGGAAAGCAAGAAAGTCAATCTGAAAGAAAGGAGAATGAAGTCAACAGGTGGAGAAGACTACAGATAAAGGGTAAAGTGTTTCAACAGCATTCCATTCCATGGGTCCAGCCCTTCCCGAGGCTCGACTTCATTTCTGCCTGCTCTAGAGTTCTGTGAGCCACACTATAGCCGTATGACAAAGCCTTCAGTTCTGCTTAAACCGGCCTTTTACCAAGTCCTAGGTGGTACTTTTTTTGAAATATATCCACAAATTTTTTGATACTCATCCCTTCAAAGCTGGAGCCTAATTTCCTTACCCTTCTATGCAGGCCATGTTTAGTGACTTCATTTGTAACAAATAGAATGAGGTGAAAGTGACAGTGTGACTTCTGAAGCTAGGTCATAAAAGGCTTTGCCACCCCTGCCTTGCTCTTCTATGTCACCCACTCTAGAGGAATCCAGTTGCCATGTTGTGAGGACACTCAAGCAGCCTGTGGAGAGGCCCAAGTTGAAAGGAACTGAGGTCTCTCACCATCAACCAGCGCTTCTCATCAGCATGTGAGTGGGCCACCTTGGAAGTGGATCCTCCAATCCCAGCCAAGTCTTCAGATAACTACAGCTCTGGCCAACATCTTGACTAAAACCTCACGAGATAGCCCAAGACAGAACCACCCAGCTAAGTTTGCTTCTGACCCACAAACTGTGAGGTTAATAAATGTTTACTGTTTTAAGCGAATAACTTTTGGGATGATTTGTTTCATAGCAGCCTTCAAGGCTCCACATGATCCAGCCCCTTTCAGTTCTTACCTCTGGCCCCTCCCCTCCTTACTGGCTATGCTCCAACCACCTATTTTCCTTCTTAAGGCCTTAGCACATAGTATTCCCATTATCTGAAATCTTCTTCTTTCAAATAGCACATTCTCATCTTTTTCAGTCTCGGCTTAACTGACAATGCCTCAAAGAGACCTTCCCCAACCACCCAATCTAAAGCCCATCCTTCTGCTCCCACCCCCTCTACTCTCTCACGGTAGCTTGTTCTTATTCATAATTTTGAGTATAATTTATAATTATGTATTTATTTGATTGGGGATTTTCCTTTTTATATCCATCTTTCCACTGTAGATGTCAAACAGTAGACTCTCAATAATATTTGTGGGATAAATGTAAATGAAGTGGGTTCCAATTGCTACGACCAAAGAGTTCTAATGGCCTATGATGGTTAAGACTGTGTATCAACTTGGCTGGGCCATGATTCTCAGTGGTTTGGTAGTTGTATGACATTGTGGTGCCCCCATGATGGGATCTGCTGAATCAGTTGAAACGGAGTTTCCTTGGGCATATGGCCTGCATTGAATATAAGCAGGCATTCTGGCAAGGCTCATGGCTTTCGCTTGCTCTGGATCCTGCAGCTAGCTCCTGTTCATTAGACCTCCAGCTCTTGGGACCTGAGCTAGCAGCTTACCTGCAGTCTTGCCTACTGATCTTGGGATTCATCAATCTTCCTAGCCTATGAGCAAGGGTACTGCTCTCTGACCTGCTGATCTTGGGTTCACCAGCCCTTGTAGGTACATGAGTCAGGAGAAGCCTTCAGCCTGACCCATAGACTTGGGACATTCCAGTCTCTATAATCGTGTGAGCCATTTTCCTTGATATAAATCCCTATATATAGATTTATATGTTTTACTGGTTTTGCTTCTCTAGAGAACCCAGCCTAAGATATAGCCCAGCACATAAATATTGGGCCAGGGAACTCAGATTCTATTTCCTCATTTATAGTAAGCTGAATGTCCTTTTCTGGGTGATTTTAACTCTTCAAAGATATCTGCAGGACAAACAAATGCTCATCTAATGACGAGGACTTCTGAGCCCTGGTTGTTAGGCTGTCAGAGGAGAAACAGTTAAAGGAGTGACAACGAGCTGGCTGGCCAGTAACTGAGAACCACACGCACCAATCAGCTTGCTCCTGACACTCAGACACTCAGCAAGCCCATTCTGCCCTCCCACAGACTTGGCATACCTTGCTTCTCAGCTCTTTCCAGAATGACCAGTACTTCCCTAATCCTTGGGGTTTACAAACACACTGAGTCTTTTGTTGCCTGGATTTACTCAGGGAAACACCAACATAAGAGATATGGGTCTGTTTCAAAGTTTCCAGAGTATTAGAAAGGCCTCATTGTCCCCAAATCTGGTGTGGAGCTCCCGATTTCCTTTCTACAAGTTCTGGAAGGTCTTTGCTCTCCTGCTCTCCTCTTTTACCCGTAGAATGGAGTTTTTCTCCCCTTGCTGTCATTCCAACTCCACCATACTGGGATCACACAGCTCCCCTCCTCACCGAAGGCCTCATTCTCCACTGCACTCTCATACTCTATCTGGTACTAACGGCAATGCCTCCAACTCCTACTTTAGGTCTGTCATTTAGCCCTTAGGGTATCTGCAACCTCAATGACCCTAAATTTCAGTGTACTCACAGGTAAGGTGTTTTTCCTCAGAACTGCCCTGGATAGTAAGCGGGGCCTAAGTCTGAGGAGGACACAGTTATGACCCAGGAGTAGCTGTTTCATGGGCAAGTCTCATGGTTAATGTTGCCAAGTAGGCAGCCATCACTTTCAGGGTCTCTCCATGTGGCCCTTAGATCACCTGCTTCAGAATCATGTGGGATTCTTCTTAAAGTGAGAATCCTTGGGCTGAGAGTCCCTGGCTTGAGATGAAGTCCGGGAATCTTCATGTTTAATAATCTCCCCAAGAGCTAAAGTCAGACAACCACATTCGAGAAATGGGAAGGTCTCCCAGATAAAACCAGCCCCTCAGAATCTTGGGTTAACACCTTGAGTTCCCACAAGAAAGTTCACTTCAGGAGAATGACCCTTAAAAAAGGCCTTCTTCTGGAAGGCCTGTCCCAGTGATCTGGCTGCAGCCCAGGCTCTGAATCTTGGGGTGTGGAGTCATGTCAGGTAGTAGGGGAGAGCTGGGTACAGAGGAGGAGTGGCACTACCAAAAAGTCAGGTAGGGTTCACCTAAGGCAAATTTTAAACATGCCTCTATTTTTTTCAGAGTCAATTTCACTTCTCATAGATGCCAACAGGCCTAGAGAACCCAAGGAGAAGGAAAAGTTAACATTTTTGAGCAGTTACTGGACACTTAACATCCTCTTCACTTATATTTATCGTTTTTATTTTACAGATGAGGAAACTGGGACACAGAGAAGTTTAGTTACTTGCCTGTAGTTACCCAGCTGATAAATGGGAGACCTCAGTTAAACCGAGGTTGCTTCTGTTATAGGTGATGGAAAAAATTGGAAACAGTAATGGTTGTAGAATATGATGAATGTAACTAAGGACATTAAATTATACATGTAAAAAAGGTTGAAACGGCAAATATTTTGCTATGTATATATAACCCATTGCTGTCAAGTCAATTCCAACTTATAGCGACACTATAGGACAGAGCAGAACTGCCCCATAGGGTTTTCAGGGCTATAATCTTTAGCGAAGCAGACTGCCACGTCTCTTTCCAGGGGAGTGGCTGGTAGGTTCCAACCGACCGCTTTTCGATTAGCAGCTGAGTGCTTAATCATTATCCCACCAGGACTCATATATATATATTTACATCTATATTTATATGCATGTACCACAATTTCAAAAGATAAAACCTAGTCCAAGAGCCCACCTTTTTCCACAATGCTGCCTCTCTGATTCTTGGTTAGGTCTGCAGATCTTGTTTGTTTGTTTGTTTGTTTGTTTTTCCCCCTCAAGATATTTCTATAAATCAACTTTTAAAAACCGAGTATCAAGGACCTCAGTCTGTGGCTGCCGGAAATGGAGTGGCTGCCACAGCGCGTCTCTGATAGCTGTGGTGGCGACATTTGCTGTCTCCAGGCAAGCGGCTGAGGTGGCAAGCTCAGCTGCACCTGCAGCCGCTGTCCTCACCCTGGCTCCACCTTTGGAGCAGCTTCCACCCTTGGTGGCGGAGCTGTAGTTGCTGGTGCCTAGGGTGCGGATCAGCAAAGCCCAGGAGAAGTTTAATTGGAGAAGTTCTGGAAAAGTCTCAGTGAGGCAGCTGTGAAAGTAGAGAGGGAAGCCACAACTCTGACCGTAGCATTCTCCAGACTCCCACTTCACAGAGGTTCTGTGAGCCAGTCTGTGTTGCCATCAAGGCAATCATTGCAGTACACTACTCGCTTCCCAAGGCTCAGGGGGTGCCATTCTGGACATTGTGGATGGCATGGCTTAGCTCTTGAAGTGCTTTTCATCTCTCTGTCTCAGAGCCCTGAAAGCAAGGGCCCTATTTTTTCTGCAACACTGTTTGGGTTATCTGCCAGCAGGTACCTCTGATACCAAGAAATAATAAAGCTGCAATCCTTTTAATGTTGATGAAGAGTGTAAATTTTGTGAAGGATGCACATGAGGAGAAAAAGGGGGCTGTGGAAGAATGTGACCCTTACTCTGGCCACTTGAATAACTCTGAGGAAGACAGCTTGGGGAATGACCATTATATGGACCCTGATGTTGAGGAGGATGCATTGGAGTTTCTAAACAATCAGGATTATACTGATCAGAGGAAGATCAGGAGCTCATAATCCCATGCATTTTGCTGGTGAAAGCATCCAAAGCCAGCCTTGTGAAAATCCGGATCTCAGTGACAGAGAATGGGAAGAAAGACCAGGAGGCTCAGCTGGATGACGTTGTGGATATTTCTGATGAGATCAGCCCCAGTGTGAATGATTTGGTTCTGAGCATATATCCATCGATGTGCCACCCGACTGTGTGAATCAACTGTGTGAAACTTGCATCTGTTTTAAAGAAAATATAATTTAAAAATTTTATTTTATTTTATTTATTTTAAAGAAGGCACTTGAAATTACAAAAGCAAGATATATGTAACCTGACCCCTCAGCCAGAAGGTAGTTGGATGCCTTTACTCATTAACAGCGTTGATCATTGCATGAGCAGAATCAAGGGGCTCCCCCAGAGTGAACTTGAATTATGAGTTTTCAGGCTCATTTGTACTCTCCTTCTCTCCGTCTCTCATTGTCACAGACAGGCACTGATATTTGCTTTTAAAATGGGGCCAGAATGCTTTCTGGATCAAAAGGGAGTTCCTGTCTATACTTAAGAAGAGATACTACTGCAAATGTTGTTGGTTAGACCAGACTGGCTATTATTTATAAACCATGTGAGTGTGGGATATTTTTCTGTGCTAGATGCAAAATATAATTGCATGACTTTATGTTCTTGAATTGCCTCAGAGGTTCCTGGGGAAGCTGCCTCATGTGTTTCTTATTTGCAATACAGTGTGTTTTATTGCTAAAGATGCTTATGGTCTCAATAAAATAGTAATCTGCCAATGATTAAATAAGAAAAAAAATTGAGTATCAAATGCCAGCTTCCCCTTAATTGTTCAATTTCACTATATTTTCTTAGGGGTATTTAAGCAATAAATTGTTCCCTCATTCCGTCTCCCTTGGTACAGTAGACCTACCTGTTCCTGCTTCCCTGCAATTCCAGTTTCTAAAAAATCTAGCCAGAAGACAAGGGTAAGGGTTGTTTCCTTCTCCTTCTGTTCTCTCTCTCTCTGCCTCTTGATTCAGAGTCAAAATTCTTGGTCACATATACATTCAAAATGGAAACGTTTACAGGAAGCTCCTTGCCCATAGTTTGGATGAGGTCAAGATTAATGTTTTGGCTTGTCCAAGGCAAGGTCATGGAATCTCCATAGATACATCCAAACCCCCCGAGGGACCAAATTACTGGGCTGAGGGCTGTGGGGACCATGGTCTCAGGGAACATCTAGCTCAATTGGCATAACAGAATTTATAAAGAAAACATTCTACATTCTACTTTGGTGAGTAGTGTCTGGGGTCTTAAAAGCTTGTAAAGCGGCCATCTAAGATACTCCACTGGTCTCACCCCACCTGGAGCAAAGGAGGATGAAGAAAACCAAAGACACAAGGGAAAGATTAGTCCAAAGGACTAATGGGCCACAACTACCACTGCCTCCACCAGACTAATCCAGCACAACTAGATGGTGTCCAGCTACCATCACCGACTGCTCTGACAGGGATCACAATAGAGGGTCCCAGACAGAGCTGGAGAAAAATGTAGAACAAAATTTGAACTAAAAAAAAAGACCAGACTTACTGGCCTGACAGAACTGGAGAAGCCTGAGAGTATGGCCCTGGACACCCTTTTAGCTCAGTAATGAAGTCACGCCCGAGGTTCACCCTTCAGCCCAAGGTTAGACAGGACCATAAAGCAAAGTGAGACTAAAGGGGCATGCCAGCCCAGGAGCAAGGACTCAAAGGCAGGAGGAGACAGGAAAGCTGGTAATAGGGAACCCAAGGTCGAGAAGGGGAGAGCACTGACGTGTCACGGGGTTGGTAACCAACGTCACAAAACAATTTGTGTACTAATTGTTTAATGAGAAGCTAGTATGTTCTATAAACCTTCATCTAAATCACAATAAAAAAATTAAATTAAAAAAACAAGATTAACGTTTTGGTTAAGAAAACTTCAGTTACAGACAGGGCTTCAAACTGGTTCATTCTGGTTTGAACGCCTGCTGAGAACTGCATTTCTAACAAGTTCCCAGATGATGTTAATGTTGCTGGTTACGCACCAATTCTGAGAACCACTAGTAAAGTGGTAGTTCTCAAAATTTATTAATGTAGGAATCACCTAGGGGTATTGTTAAAATGTAGATTCTGATTCAGTATATCTGGGGGTGGAAATTCTCAGCAGTGGTTTCAACCAAATGAAAGGATTCAAAGCCCTGGTTATAGAACAGAGAGCTTCACTCAATATATCTCCAGTAAACAATGAGGCAGGGACAAAAAATACCAGATACGAAATCCACAAAAAAGCAAACATCCAGGTTTCTGGAAGGGCAGACACTGAAGCAGCTGCAGGAACAGAAATTCTCTCGTCTTCCCAGATCTCTCTGTCTGTTCATGTCCTTTCTAAGGCCACTGGTCTCATCCTGTCTGTGTCTCTGTGTTTCTCTCTGTGCATCTGCTTCGTTCTCCTTTCTGCCTTAATCAGCTCCCTCTGCTTACTCACCTTATACAAGGCCCACCCTATACTCCATTTCTACAGGGCCATACATCACAGCATCCACAGATCACTGGGATTTCCCACTTTGTCCTTCAGTTCTAATTCATAAGACAGCTTCTAAGAAGCTCAGATCATCTTTTTAAGCTAAGGTAACACTGTTAGAGGGTATTGGCCCACCTCTGCGTGGAGGCCTAGGCCAATCATCTGGGGCTGTAAGAAGGGCTAGAAATACAGTCCCCAGCAGACCGTGGGCAAGCATTCTTTTAGAAGGGTACAGGGATGGGCAGGCCACCTGAAATGCCATCGAGTCCTGCCTCTGAGGAGGTTAAGTGTGATTTCAGGGTTACTCAAAAACTCAAATACCTGCTCCATCAAAGCTTGGAGTTCAAGGAATTTTCTTCAGAAAAATCCTGCTGCTACATAATATGTTACGCACAAGTACAGCTTGGAGTCTTACAAAATTGGACTTTAGAAACCATCTAGTCCAGGAATAGCAAGCCTGACTCATTTCACGTCAACTCTGACTGCCTGCAGGCTTGTGAAGAATTGTATCAGGGTCATTCTGTGACATTGGGGTGTGAGGATTTGGTGGATAATGAATATTTTGAGTCATTCGTCATCATTTCCTGGGGAGATCTGTCCCACCCCTGCTCAGTGTGGTAGAGTGGGTGTCCCTCATAGTGTACATCCCTTTCATCCTCAGTGGTGGGTGTCTGATCCGGGCTGAACTATAGCCCCAGGGTGGTGCACTTAACACACTTGGCTGCAAACCTAAAGACTGGCAGTTCAAGTCTACCCAGAGGCATCTCAGAAGAAAGGCCTGGTGATCTACTTCTCAAAAATCAGCCATTGAAAACCCTATGGAGATCACAGGAGTTTGGGCTCTGGAAGATTACAGGTCAGCTTTGTTCTTGTTTGAAGATACCGGTCATGTTTTCAGGATGTCATAAGTGTTTCCACACCTACACAACGAATGGCAGGTGGATCAGGCCGTAGTTTCCCAGAAGGACTGCATCATCGTCATTGGTTTGGAAACAATTGGGATCCTGCTTGTATGAATATGGATGAAGTTCTATATAGCATAGCTGAAAAGAAATGGCAGAGGAGGATCGTCCAATCATGTAATGAGCCCCGTTTGGATATCACAGCTGTTTTAAAGTTAAAAATTTTGCAGTTATTTATCCCGTAGGTAGTGCAGAAGTACCAGACTTCAACAAAATGTGTGAGTTATTTGATCCTTGCACTGTCATGTTTTTCTTCAGGAACACGCACATAGTGATTGATTTGGAGACTGGTAACAACAGCAAGATTAACTGGGCCATAGAGGACAAACAAGGGGTGATTGACATCATAGATACCAGTTTACTGAGGGGCGTGCTAGGGCTAGCGGCTGGTGGTGTCTCCAAAGGACCGCTCCACCAAGTACAGTTACTGCGTTCTGCTGGTCGCCATGTGTCCTGAGCTCTCACTGTTCTTTCTGTACGTGAGTGTTGTGGAATCACTTCCGTGTGGAGCATCTTAAACTATGTAAAGCCTTTGGGAAATTGCTGGAAAAGTAATGGAGGCTGGAGTGTCTTTTTGAAGTAAGGATTGCATAGCCTTCAATTTTCAGTCTGCCTGTCTGTTGTATTTTTATACTGGCAAATATCTGTAAATACTTAACTGAAATAAATAAAAGGTTATGAACAGTTATAATCGTTAAGAAACTTGATATATGGATTACTGATTTTGGTAGCCAAAATTAATTCTTTATCATTTAGGTGAAATTATGAGGCTGATAGGTTTCACATACTTGGCAATGGGAATCCAGAGCCTTGAGTCCAGAAAGAATACACAATTAGGATGAAAGTTTTCTTATATCTTATTATTGAAACAATATAATTAAAAAAAAAAAAAAAAACTAAAGAAAACCGTGCGGGGCACAGTTCTACTCTGACACGCATGGGGTTGCCGTGAGTCAGGGTTGACTCAACAGAAACTGGTTTAGCACAGTATGAAGGCTTCTTGATTTAATTATCTTGTCCCTAGAAAAACACTTTCCAGTTCTCATGAAATGTACCCTATCCCTGGTTTTGTAGACCAAATCCCAAACACTGTCCTTGGATGTAATTTGTGGAGTCAGCAATTTACAGTCTACTACCTCAGTACAATGTTCTTCCCACGTTACGCAATGTTCTTCCCACACAGGTATGATTGATCCCATTATACAGATGAAGAAACCAAGACTCAGATTAAGTGACTTATACAAAGCATACAACCAGTAAATAACAGAACAAGGATTTGAATTCAGGTCTCCTTGGCTCTAAAGCTCATACTTTTTTTCACTACAGTATGCCTCCTAAGGTTTTTTTTTTGCTCCTAAGGAATTTATAAAAATTAAGATCTTAAGTATGTAATACTTGGACTAATAGCTAGAGAGAAGTAGATGGAATCGAGACAATCTTTGTTATAATTACTTAGGGGTTACAATAAGGTGCCCCACCAAGTATGGATGTGAAGGAAATGTTAACTTTTAAAGGCGCAAATATGTTATGGACCAGAGTAGGAAGGATCAAGTTCACCAGAGAAGATGGGGTACCTCCCAGGCTAGCAAGGCTTCCCTACAACCTGTTTGAATGTAATTTCTGCTCTTCCTTCTTCCTGCTGTCTGGAATAAATTAAGATGGCTAGAGCTCTCTCAGCTACCTTAGGTCATGGGATGATGTTTAGAAGCCACTTTGTTGAAAATAGCAAAGAAAAAACATAGTAGGCTGAGTGTCTGCTATACAGAAAAACTGCTCTAACACTGCACCTAGAGGGCCCAGTTCCAGATGAAAGCCTGTTATCAGTTTAACCTAGACACTATGCATTTTTCTGTTATATGCAGCCCAGCTTAATCTGATCTAATGCAACTGGGGTTCACCATTTGGGTAAATTCTTCAGACACATAGTAACATGAGCCCTCCTAGCCCACGACCCCCTGGAAAGCAAGAAGATTAATTCACGTAAGACTGAATAAACAAATAGACAATAACCAGGTGCTATATAAAAATAGAACTTTGACCCATTATCTGCAGCATCCAGCCCAGGAAGTCAAACCACTCTCTGCAGCTTCCAGTCCAGGAGACCAAACAAAAATCCCTGTATCAGTGGGTCCAAAATTGCCAGGACTTGATTAATAATTTTTGTCCTTAATTTTTTGCCCCTGCTTCCAACTTAGGGCCAATCAGAAAGCCAGATATGCTCCCCTAACCAATCGCATAAAATGCCCTGCTTCTAGTTATCCCACCTATACCTTCCCCAATCAAGGCACACCTGAAGCCTTCTCACTCCTTCGTTAGAAAATTTACCTACTCCCCCTCCCTGTCTTTGAATTCCCCTGTCAAACGAAAGTGAAGGTGGCTGACTCCCTTGCTACAGCAAGCCCTTAATAAATAGCATTTGTTCCTATATGGGTGTTCTTCGGTCATTTCCACACAAGAAAAAAGCACAAAAAAGCAGTGCAAGTACAGCTTTCAGGTCAACTCAGTAACATAAGGTGTTAATGTTGTTGAGCTGAAAATATTCCTCTCACCAGCCCAGAGATAGAAAGATGACCCTTTGCCTGACCAGAAGAAAATGGTTTTAAATCTTGTTGGATTTTGGTCCAATTCCTGGAGCAACCCAAAGAAGGTTAGGAGGAATAAGGAAGGTGGCAGAGGGTGGCTGGGTAGATGGAAGAGGGGAGGGCATATCCTCTAAGGGCTTTGCCTGCATACAGGCCAATTGTCCCCTATATAGATGTCCAAAATGTCACCCAGATCCCAAAGCTGTACAAGTGAGGCCTTTCAGATGTCACCCCAACAACCTCACAGCAAGGGCAGCACTCATAACAGCCTCTGGCTACTTTTTTCTTTTATTGATCTCAGCTGATCTATTAATTGGGCCCAACCTGCACTAAATGAGGCTGGTCGCTTTCATCTCCTTCTAGCTATGAGACTTGCTTAATTATCTTGGCATCTAGCTTAGCACCTTCGAGCCTTCCTCATGAAAGACGTAACCAACATCGTGGAGAAGGGAGTGCTTTATAATATAGCATTTTCTGGAGAGGCTTTCACCTGCCAAATGGGAAAATGTCAGGTTGACTGGTGGAAGCATTTTTCATGCTCTGGGAGTTTTCTTTCAGCCATTTAGCAGGCCATGGTCTGAGCCATTTTCAAGATCTACTGAGAGCCAATGAATGGATGTGCCCACAGACAGGGCTGCAAAAGCCAAACAGCAGTCCCGGCAACACTTCTGTGAATGGATCCCCTTTGGTTCTTCAGAAGCACCATGTTGCTTTAAAAAAAGCAATGAAATGCTGTTCTGGGTTCAAATTCTGGCTCTGGCTCTGGCTCTACCTCTGCCTCTGACTATGATGCGAGTCAATGATATCTTTGAGCAAGTCAGTTAATTTCCCAGGGCCTCAGTGCATTTGTTTGTAAAATAAAGGGTTAAAGTATTGGTTAAAGTCTTAAGAGAGCTTTCTATTCATGGATCGAATTGTGTCCCCCCAAAAATATGTGTCAGCTGGGTTAGGCCATGATTCCCAGAATTGTGTGGTTGTCCTCTATTCTGTGATTGTAATTTTATGTTAAAGGGATTAGGATGGGATTATAACTCCACCCTTACTCAGGTCACATCCCTGGGGTGGGGCTTGCACCACCTTTTTTCTCTCAAGAGATAAAAGGAAAGGGAAGCAAGCAGAATTGGGGACCCCATACCACCAAGAAAGTAGCACCAGAAGCAGATCACCTCCTCTGGAAATGGGGTCCCTGTGCCTAAAAAGCCCCTTGACCAGGGGAAGATTGAGGACAAGGACCTTCCTCCAGAGCCAACAGTGATAGAAAGTCTTCCCCTGGAGCTGACACCCTGAATTTGTACTTAAATTAATTTCTCTTCGTTGAAGCCATCCACTTGTGGTACTTCTGTTATGGCAGCACTAGATGATTAAGACACTCTTAAAATACTATAATTTTATGGTTTTCTTATTAGAAATGGAAACATGCAAACTTCTCTAAATATTTTCCACTGCACCTGTGCAATTTTTTTTTTTTTTATGACTCGGCACACATACTTTGCAAAAATTACGAATACATTGTCTTAGGCTGGGTTTTCTAGAGAAGCAAAACCAGTGAAGTGCCTACAAATATATGTATAGAGAGTGAGGGAGAGATTTTATCAAGGAATTTGCTCATGTGGTTGTACAGGCTGGAAAGTCCCAAGCCCGTGGGTCAGGCTGGAGGATTCTCCCAACTCACATAGCTGAAGAAGCTGGCAAACCCAAGATCCAGACCACGGAGGCTAATGAATCCCAAGATTGGCAGGCAGGCTGCTAGCTCATGTCCCAAGAACAAGAGGTCAGATGAACAGGAGCCAGCTGCAGGATGCAGAGCAAGCAAAAGCCCTTGAGCCTTGCCAGAAAGTCTTCTTATATTGAATGCAGGCCACACCCCCAAGGAAACTCCCTTTCAACTGATTGGCTACTCACAGAAAATCCCGCCATGGAGGTGGTCACATTATATTAGATCTCACCATGGAGGTGATTACATCATTAAACAGACAAACTACATCCTAACTGCCAAACCATTGAGAATCATGGCCCACCCAAGTTGACATACAACCTTAACAATCACATACATACAGGCAGAATGACTTTTCAAATGTGCATCTTTCATAATCTCATCACAGTTAGTATTTTACATATATCCTTCCAGACTTTTATCTAAGCATAGATAAACAAGCCAAAAATATTTTTATAAGAATATGATCACATTTAGTATTAGTTTCCTAAGGATACCATAACAAAGTATGCCTGAGTGGCTTAGAACAACAAACATTCTCTCATAGTTCTGGAGTTTAGACGTCCAAAATCAAGATGTCACCAGGGCCATACTTCCTCTGAAGGTTCTTGGGAAGGATCTTTTCTTGCCTCTTCTAGCTTCCGATGGTTGCTGGCAATCATCAGTGTTCCTTGGCTGATAGCTGCAGCCCTCCAATTTCTGCCTCAGTCTTCACGTGGTCTTCTTCCCTTTGTTGTCCTCAGTGTCCCTGTATCCAAATCTTCTTCTTCGTCTTATAAAGATACCAATCCCTGGATTTAGGGCCTACCCTAATCTAGTATGTTCTCATTTTTAACTTGATTACAACTGCAAACACCTTATTTCTAAATAAGGTCACAATCACAGGTACTGGGGGTTAGTACTTGAATATATCTTTTGGGGGGACCCAATTCAACCTACCACACATACCATAAACTGTTCTGCTTTTTTCACTTAACACAATATTCCAAACATCTTTCTATGTCAACAAATATATATATACACATCATCATATTTAATGATCAACTTCATATTCTATTAAAATATTATAAGAATGAGCCATAATTTATTTAACCAAACTTCTAGTTGTTGTTGCTGCTGTTGTTTTTCACCATTATAAATATTGCTGTATTGGGCATTTGCTTATCTAATTTCTTTGTTTCCTTCAGATAAATCCCTTGAAGTTTCTGAATTTAACGTTATACCTCTTCTTAAGGATTTTGATACATATTCCTAACTGTCCTCCAATAAGTTGTGTAAATTTACATTCTCCAAAACAGTGTGTGAGAATGCCTTTTCCCCATCCCTTCCTTCATTCTTTTAATTTTTTGTCTTTCTGATAGGTATACTCTATTGCTTTAAAATTTTACATTCTTTGATAACCAGTGGTATTTGTTCTTTTTTATTTATTTTTCTTGGAGATTTGTGTTTTTTTCCCTAAAAAACTGTCTATCGATGTCCTATGTCCATTTTTCTGTTGGAACTGGCTCTGGACTTTCTCAGATACACATAGCTGCTGCTGCCAGCTTAAACATGACGAGAGGGAGGAGATAGAGTGGGGAAGGAGGGAGTCCCCAAGAAGACTTGCAGTGGTACCCAGTGCAATCAGGACTCTGGAGCTGGCAGACTAGGGGTATGTTATTGATTGAATTGTGTTCCTCAAGAAAATATGTTGGAGTCCTAAATCCTGATACTCAAGAGCACGACCTTATTTGGAAATAGGATTTTTGAAGATGTTATCAGTTAAATAGGAAGTCATATTGCAGTAGGGTGGGTTCTAATCCAATATGAATGGTGTTCTTTTTTATAAAAAAGGAGAAGAGACACACAGAGGGAAGACAGCCATACAATGACAGAGGCAGAGAGTAGAGCTACAAGCCAACGAATGCCAAAGATCACCAGTCCTCGCCAGAACCTAGGATGGAGGCATGGAACAGAGTCTCCCTTAAAGCCTCCAGAACTGTGAGACAATAAGTTTCTATTCTTATATGCCACCCAATTGCTCGTACTTTGTTACAGCAGCCCGAAGAAACTAATAAAGGGTATTTCATTTGAAATTGTTACACGTACATAGTCAGAGCACTAAATAGGATAGGATCTGAATGAAAGAAATGAAACATTTCTTCAAATGGTAAGTTGTCTCTGTAGAGTGGTGTGATTAGAAAGGACCTTCAGGCTATGGGTGCAATTGCAACAATGCCCTAAATCATTCCCCAGGGCTTGGAGGACTGATATAACCTACTCCCAGCCAACTCACCTTGATGGAACATGTTTTCACAAAAAGCAACTTATCACGAGTTTGTACGGAGTAGGGTTGGTAGTAGTAGTACTATGTGGTAATGGAACATCTAACATAGATTCACGTATATTATAATATTTAAACGCACAAATCTCCAGACTATTGCCATGAGATAAATGAAAACTGCTCGCTATGACCCTGTGGCAGCTGCTTAGTAATTTCCTAGAGCTGACTTCAAAATCCGTATAGTTCAGAAAGGTATTTCCTTCCAAACATCTTCCTTGCCTACCCTCCAAATATCTCTTTTTGGGCCAATCATAAATCAATAATCTAGTCATATGGATTACCTAAAAAATATGAGGTAGTATAATAAATAAGGCATTCCTTCTTTACTAGTTGCTCATTTTGTGGGTGACCTTGTTTCTGTGAGGCAGTTTTCACATTTCACCCTGGGCACACCACTTGACCAACCAGTTTTTCCTTTCTCTGAGTTATTCCCTAAGACCGGAGGCTGAATACCACAGCTTGCAGCTCTCAGGCACCGGGGGACTTAACAGCGTCTCTAGCAATCTTCCAAATAAATAATAGCTTTTTTTTTTTATCGAGGGCACAGACCTTTGTTTCAGCAGTTCAGGAGAATTTATTCTCAATAGTGAAAACTCATTTTCTCATGGCAGTGATTCAAGCTGCTAACTTCTCAGAGAATGGTGCCAGAGCCAAATTCTTTGTCAGTTATGGAGGTCGGAGGTGAAGCATCTGTGCTTATAGGGCAAAGCTCTTTTATGGATTCCCCTGGCTTTCTGCTTTTTCTTTACAGCTGATTAATACCCAATGGCCATTTCTTTAAAAAAGAAAAATTCAATTCTTCAGCTTAATTAACTTCTCCAGCACAGACAGTATTTACCACAGCCTGCCCACATTCAGAAAATGACTTGAGATTTTGTAACACTTGATTTCAGTTCAAGGTATTTCACTGCTACAGCTCCTAAATTCGAAATATTGTCTCGGGGCTTGTGTGGTCAAAATAAGGCCTGGACTTAGCCCTTGGCTGGCACATGTGAGGGACTACTGAGTGCTGAATTAGCGTATCCATTGTAGGTCATCTGGGAGAGCATGAAACATTTTGCCCTTGGTTTGACATTTTGACTACCTTTCGTGATCATTGTCCCCAAATCAGTCTCCCAGTCCCAGGCTCACTGACCTCATGGTTATTGTTATTGTTCATTTTAATGTTTAAAATTTTACATTAGTCATTACGGTTCTATAAAGAACCTCAAGCTGTGGAAGTACTTCTTTCTGCCTCATTTTTTGAACGGTCAGTCACTAAAAAAAAAAAAAAAAAGGCAGTCACTAAACAAATATTAATTGAGAATCCAGAGAATATGGTATATTTTATATATTTACTAAGCATCTGGAGGTGTGTATAGTCATATACATTTTTATTTTTTATTGCAGCTTTTTTTTTTTTTCTTTAGTACTATATGGTAAAGGCAATAGAGTGTTCACAGTTCAGAGCATGAAGGCTGAGCCAAATTGCCTGGGTTCAAATCCGAGCTCTAACTTTGAGCAGTTATGTGATCCTTGGCATGTTATTTGACCCCTCTGTGCCTCAGTTTCCTCACACGTAAAATCAGGCTATTAACAGTATCTACTTTTTTTTTTTTTTTTTTTACCTCAGGATGGTTGAGCAGTAAATTAATTAACCAGTGCAAAGCAGTTAGAACAGCGCTTGGACCAATAGCAAGTACTCATACTGCCCACACATAGTAAGCATTTACTAGAGGATGTCACTACCAGAAGATTACTATTTCATTAGGCAAGACTGTAAATTATTTATAACTAATTGCCTTGCCAACTATCATTCACCTATTACCTGTTTTGTGCAAGGCATGGTGGGCAAGGAAGTTGCAGGATGAATCCTACATAAACTCTACCCTTGAGGTGCACGTACATCACAACTGTGTGATGATTTGCTGCATGGAGTCGCCCCGTTGCACCAGCCTGCCTGTGACTGAGTCAGAGCCCCGTACATACATCACAGGATAATATGAAGTGTCACAGTGCTCCGACAACCAACCCATTATTTCCTTTAAGGCCTTCCAATTTACTTCATCTTGATCTGTGATCTCTGTTTTGGAGAAAAGCTCACAACACAGGAAGGAAACAATTCCCCAGTCTCCTTGAGAAAGAATCCTGAAGATGGGTTACTGTATATCATTGATCCTCCGCCACACATTGATATTTTCACCTTTTTACTCCTCTGAAATCAGATGCAGGGAGAAAGCATTGCCATAGCCTACCCAAGCACAGATGTGGTCATAGTTGTTCATCTTGTCATTTTGGTTGTGTTATACACTTTGCTGGTATTACAGGGTTTGGGATTTATTGCAGCTAAAATGTCTTCAAAAAGATTACACTATGCTTTGAATAGAAATGAAAAGTCACTGTATAAATCAAAAGGCATGAAAACAGAGCAGTGTAATAAATGAGAAAAAAAATTATGCCAAATGAGCCTAAAAGAGTACCTTCATTAAACATAAAACAAAATGTTAAGTGCTAAGAAAAAGCTATGCCATAGCTTAATTGGCAGCATTTTCTTCTTTTTTTGTAGTACGTAAAATAATGGCTCATCTTTAAGTAAAAGTGTCTTAGATTTGATGAAATGGGGCCCTGGTGTCACAGTGGTTAAAAGCTTGGCTGCTAACCAAAAGGCTAGCAACCCAAATCCCCCAGCTGCTCCTTGGAAACCCTATGGGGCAGTTCTACTCTGTCCTATAGTGTTGCTATGAGTCAGAATCAACTTGACAGCAACAGGTTTGGTTTTTTGGTTTGGGTATATTTTCAAGTTCTAGGTTTTTTAGCAACAATTAAGAACTCTTAGAATAAGCTACCCTGAAATTTTCTCCAACATTACAAATTTTCGATTTTGGGCAGACCCAAGTTCTGCCTACACTAATATTTACTTAATTTTTTAACTTGTCTCACTTTTTAAATCTTGTTGTTGTTAGGTGCCATCAAATTAATTTTGACTCATAGTGACCCCATGCGGCAGAGCAGAACAGCCCCACAAGGTTTTCTTGGCTGTATTCTTTATGGAAGCCGATGGCCAGGCTTTTCTGGGGGCCTCTGGGCGCGTTCCAACCCCTGGTGGCACAACAGTTAAGTGAGCCTGCTAACCAAAATGTTGACAGTTTGTACTCACCCAGCAGCAGTTTTAAACTTAAATACATTTATTTTAAAAGAAAAAGTATAGTATTTTTACAAATAGAAAGTGAAGATTTTGATGTACTAAATGATGTGATATAAATTAAATTAGATACATAGCCATTAAAATGAAAAAAAAAAATTGACCATTTACCACCTAAAATCACTGTGCAGCAGAGAGCAGACATGCAGGATCCTTGGAGGAAACCCCATATTTAGATAGTATTCCACCGGCTCAGATTCATTCTCCATTCCAGCCACCGAGGCAGATCCCAGTCGGGCATTTCCAGACCCTTCATTTGCATTTACTTTCACGAAACCACCATTGGAAGACCATGAACAAGCTGAACTCACAGAAAGCTGCCACCAGTTTAGCACTTGCTTCCTCAGTGCTCACACCAAAAAAACAAAACAAACAGAACAAAATCCACTGGCGTAGAGTCCATTCTGACTCATGATAACCACATGTGTTACAGAGTAAAATTGCTCTGTCGGGTTTTCTTGACTGTAATCTTTGTGGAAGAAGTTTGCCAGGGCTTTCTTCCACAGAGCCACTGGGTGGGTTTGAACCACTAACCTTTAGGTTAGCAGCCAATTGCAAACTGCTTGCATCACGCACAATTCCCATGTTTATTTTTGTCACTAAGCGATGGAAAGTTTGGTGCCCTATTTTGGCTGAGATGACTGAGCCTCCGAAATTCTCAGACTTCATGAGACACTTTATCATGAGTTCTTACCTGTATTTTGTGACAATAATTTTGGAACTTTGGGGAGGGGTCTGATTTGAGCCTAGAAAGAGCATTTTCAAGATTGTTGCCATCTTTCAGTGCACTTTCAATTTGAAAACCCAGACATACGTCTTCTTTGACTCAGTAGAGCAGCACTTTCACATATGGGCGGTATACTTTTATCAACAAGATGAGGAAATTCTGTTATCAGTGAGCGACACTTTCCCCTCTTTGTGCTTCCAACTACTTATGGCTGTTAACTTTTCAGGGTCCTATCACGAAGAGCAGCTCATTAACTTTAATTATTTTTTAAATTTATTGGCTTCAATGCAGAGTGAAGCTGGTAGGTGCCAGAGGGTTATTGTTGCAGAAATTAATTAACAAATGAGTGGAAGCTCTTATTAGCTTACACTTTTTACTATCTTTCTCTTTTTCATTTAACCAGTTCAGGATGGGTCTAAGACCCTTCAAACTGTTCTTGTGTGCCATCAAGTTGATTTTGACAGATAGTGACCCTGTGTCACTGAGTAGAACTGGTCCATAGGGTTTTCTAAGCTGTAATCTTTACAAGAACAGATTGCCAGATCTTTTCTCCCGTGGAGCCACGGGGTGGGTTTTAACCTCCAACCTTTTGGTTAGCAGCCAGAGTGCCTAACCGTTGTACCACCAGGGCTCCTTCCCTTCAAACTAGAAGAAGGGAAAATGTACCAGCGAAGTGTCCAAGATGTGGGATATCCAAGTCACAGGCCCTGACCAGGAACGGGTGCTCTATCATTTTCCAACTGAATCACCACTGGACCTGGGCTTGGAAAAACAGCAGATCAGCTGGTTCCCAAATCAGTTCCAGTTGGTGTCTATGTTTAGTAGATTCTATACAGAAGTTGACGCTTAATAGCTTGACTAGAACCCTTCTGCTTGGCAACCTGTTAAAATGAGATTTCAACAGCCCGTGGAAGTCCTCTCCTCTGTGAAGATGCAGCACTTTGTTGTATTCTTTAAACATCAAACTAATAAGAATCTACAGTTGTAGATTCCACTATTAAGTTCTTGTCTGTTGCAATTTCTCTTTTTAAAAATAACTTCCTGATGTGGAAAATCAGTGCTCTCCAACACTGCTAGAGGTGGCAAAGATTGGTACAATCTTTCTCGCAAGCAAGATAGCCATAAGTATTGAATGTGATAAGAATGCACATATCTTTTGAATGAGATTTCCATATGTATTTTGTCCAAGGAAATTATAAAAAATGTGGGCAACGATTTATCAATAAAGATGTTTACTGCAGCATTAATTATAGTAGTGAAACAATTAGAAAAACCTAAACATCTCAAATAGGTAATTTACTAAATAAGTTCTAGTATATCATTTGAATATACAACCACCGAAGTGATGTCATAGGATATCTGATGTAGCAAAATGTTTACCATATTAACAGCCATGAAGTCAAAGAAACATACTGCAAAACTATATATAGTGTTATTCTAAGTTTTAAACTGTATACAAATTTGTAATACTTTTGAGTGGAAGAATTACAGTAGATTTTTATTTTCATCCCTGTATGTTTCCGTTATTTTAAAATATTTCTGCAATGAACAACTACCACTCTGATAATTAGAAAAGGAACATTAATGGCTTTAAAAAAGAAAGAAAAGCAAGTGGTATAGACTACCTCATTGGACTCTCTTGCACTCTGGCTTCTGTTGGGTTTTGGCCAATGGGAAGCACTGGCAAGAAGTTGAGGGAAAGAGGAGCGTGAGATCAGGGTATCTGCTCACCTGGCTTCTTCCCTGTTGGGTCGCTACAGGTTGTCACTACGGCTGGCACAATAGCCACTGATGCTGCTGGAATGCTCACTCTCAGTCACTGCTACTGTCGCTGCTGCCGTCATTGCTCCTAGTACTGCCAGGAACAGGGGAAAATGATATCTTTCTTTCTTCCGTTTTCTAGTCTTCTGCCAGTGCCTTGCACTGGCAAAACCTAACCAGAAGCTGGTGACAAGGGAGCCTGCTAAATGTTCACAGGTTCCCAACCTTTTGCAACACAGAAGAGTTCACAGAAAGGCCGGAATAGGGTTGACAGCCAACAGCACAGAACCAGTACAAGTACATGACATTGTTTGCATTTTTAAAAAGGCTTTATATATTATACATACATATGTAAAAAAAAGAATATATAATATATAAAGTTTTTTAATGCAAACAATACTGTATCAACATGTATCAGCATGGATAGATCTCAAAAGTATAAAATTATACAAAAAGTGAGGATATTTTAGGCTGGGTTCTCTAGAGAAACAAAACCAGTAAAGCGTATAAATATATGGAGAGATTTATATCAAGGAAATGGCTCATGCGATTATAGAGGCTGGAAAGTCTCAAGTCCCTGGGTCAGGCAGGAAGTTTCCCCGACTCACATAGCTGCAGGGGCTGGCAAACCCAAGATAAGCAGGCCAGACACCAGGGCTCTGGCCCACAAGCTTTGGAGACCAATGAGTCCCAAGATTGGCAAGTAAGATGGCAAGTAAGCTGCTAGCTGAAGTCCTAAGAACTAAAGGTCAGGCGAACAGGAGCCAGCTGCAGGATCCAGAGCGAGCAAAAGCCCTCAAGCCTTGCCAGGAAGTCCGCCTGTATTGGACGTGGGCCACACCCCCAAGGAAACTCCCTTTCAACTGATGCTTACTCACAGGAGATCCCACCATGGAGGTAATCGCATTTGTGTATGATCTCATCAGGGAATTGATTACATCTTTATATGACTGCCAAACTATATCATAACTGCCAAACCACTGAGAAGCATGGCCCAACCAAACTGACACACAACCTTAAGGATCACAGATATGCATAACATATATGTGTGTGTGTTATATATATATATATATGTATGTATGTATGTATGTATATACGCATTATACATATATATACACACATATATGTATAAAAGTGAGGATATGTATAGGATAAATTCATACACATGTTATACATATCCTCATTTTTGTTTAACTTTAGCTTTTGAGATCTATCCAGTTTGATATATGTGACTCTAGTTCATTCATTTTAACTGCAATATTATATTCAACAACGGCATTTCCACAAGGGAAACAGTAAAAAGAGAAACAGGAAGCTACTGGTGTCATAGCAAAACAGGCATAAAGGCATATCACAAACATTGTTAAAACCAGATTACAGGAAAATGTTTCTAAACACTGTTCATTCATTCATTCAAAACAGATTCATTGAGCTGTTACCACATCCTAAGTATTGTGCCTGACACAAAAAACAGAAAATCAAATATGGCCTGGTCCCTGCTCTCCAGTTGCTGACGCACAGACAATTAGGTGTACGATTTTCATCAGGGTAAGTGTTCTGCTGGAGAGGCACAGGGGTTAACAAAGACAACAGAAAAAGAAATTACAGAGCAATTTGTGTTACAGACATACGATCTCTAAATAAATAAGATACTGTATTACAAATGGAATCCAGCTGTATATTAAAAGAATAATACTATAATCCCTGCCTCCAAAGAAAAAAAGATCTGTTTCAGGAATGCAAAATGGTTCAACATTTTAAAAAAACGTAAATGATAAAAATCAAGAGAAAAGTTTAGTTAAGCGAGACTATATTAAAAAAGTCATTTGAGCTCACAAAATCTGATGTTGATATTTGGCAGCTTCTCATCTGGCTGGGTGCCCTGCCATGAATTGCAGATTCTCGGTCTCCTTTTGAGGGGGGCTTGAGGAGCATGAAAGCAGATGCAGACAAATGCAGATGGAGTCCAGAAGCCAAAAGGCATGAGGCCCCTCACTATAAGAGTCAATTTGGCAGCCTCACACCATTTCAAGGAAAAAGTAAAGGAGGCTAGAAGTCCGAATTCAAGGCCTCAGTTCCAGGGGAAGGCTTTCTCTCTCTGCCAGCTCTGGAAGAAGGTCCTTGTCTTCAGCCTTCCCATGGTCGAGGAGCTTCTCAGTGGGCCTGACAGAGCATTATTTACATCTCTGCCATGTTATGCTTTGTGGTAATCAACACAACAATCAAATCTATATGAAAAAAAAAAATCTCAAGTTTAGAACATTTTCTGGTTACAAATATTATTAGTTCATCTTTGGTTAAACCCAGCACACGTGAAAAATGTAGTATATATTTGCTCAGATAAAACACTAAGAAACAATGGTTATCTTTGAATCAAAGTGGACAAATAAAGGGAAGATATTGCACTTGGTTTCCTTTTTTTTCTCTTGTACCCAAGATAAAAATAATTTCAAACATGAATCTCATGAAGCGGAAAGAAATCTTCAGAGATACAATAAGATGTCCAGAGATGAGAATAAGGCTCTTAGAAAAGAAAACAAGTCCCTCTGGGGTGAAAACAAAGCTTTTCGACAAGAAAATAAAGTTTTCCAAATGGACAACCAGTTAATCCGGGAAAAGAACTACATCCTGAGACAGCAAAATCAGGTCCTCTGGAAGTGTATAAGTGTGATTTCCAAGTGCCAAAAATTATCTGGGGAAAAAAGCAATGCCTTAAACACAGAAAAAAAGTCTTATTGGCAAGAGAACTGAACCCTGGTGGCTCAGATCAAGGCTCTCAAAGAGCAGGAGAAAGCCTTCCAGAATGAGGCAAAAGCTCTTCAAGGAAAAATCAGATCTCTCCAGGAGGAAATCCGGGCCCTGCAACATCAGGAGAAAACACTCAGGTTGGAGGAACAGGCCCTGATGAAGGAGGGGATATCACTGGAAATAGAAGAACAGGCTCTGTGGAAAGAGGAGCAGGTCCTTCGTGAGGAGAACAAGGCTCTCAGAGGAGAAAACAGTCTCTTCAGTAAGAATAAAAATCCCTTCAGGAGGAAACAAAAGTCCTTGAGTATTGGAATAAAATCCTTCAGGAAACGACAGCAAACATGCTTGCTGAGAAAATGCAGAGTAATGAAATAGAGCAGGAGAAGTGTGACTTGAAGATACAATCAGCCAACCATGATGATCATTGACATTCCAGAAAAAAAAAAAAAGCTCATGAAGGTAAAATACCATTGTTGTGATTGGGTTCGAAGGCCTGGAAATTTGAAGTGCTCAGTATTTGGTCCTGAAAGAAAATAAAATCCTGAAACGTCTAACAAAAAAAAACCTTTTTGAAAAATTTCAGCAGCCATTCCTAATAAAATTTGGAGTAGGGATAGAAGGAATCCATCTTAACAGGATAAAAACTAGTTAGCAAAAACCAACATCAAACATCGCATTAAATAATAAAATATTAAATACATTTCTATTTAAACCAGGAGTAAGATACCACTAGTATTCATCTTTGTTTTGGAAGTCTTAGATAATGCACGAAGTAGTTTTAAAAAGGAAATAAAACTTAAAAATTGTACCAAGCACCAAATTATGTACTATGATATTGCTATTAAAATAGAAGGGATGACCACAACATACTATGGCATGTAAGGGGAAAAAAGCCAATGGCAGAGTTCTGTGCCTAATGACTGTGACTCTATTGTGTGTGTGTGTGTGAGTTTGTGTTTGTGTGTGTGTGTGTGTAGGGAGGGAGAGAACAACCAATGTACGTGTACATAGGTGTGCATCAGTTGTATTAAATTAGGGAAAGAAGTGGAACTAGACATGCCAAACTCTTAATATCGGTTATCTCAGAGGAGTAGAATTAGAGAACAGGTGTTGGGTAAATTTTTATCTTTCTTCTAATTATACATCTCTGTATTATTTATCTCTTAAAAATGAGAATGTATCACTTTTATAATTTAAAAATCTAGTAAGGTAAACAAGATGTTTAATCAGATTGGAGTGGAGGGTTGTCAAGGAAGGCCTCCTAGAAGTGAGGCTTGAGCTCAGGTTGAAAGATGAGCAGAAGTTCTGTGAATGAAGCATCATTAAGGGGGTGTATTCTCAGCAGGGAACAGTGAGAACACTGAGGCATGGGACTAGGTGAAGCTTCAGGAAACAACAAAGACCAGAGGAAGATCAACAAAGGTGGTGTGTATGAGTCATCTCCACCATCACTAAACTCTGGAATGGCTGGTCCTAGCACAGGAGTAGTGATCAAATTCAGCACCATGTTAGGGTTTCATAGGTATTAAATAATACCCTTTTTGTCCTCCTAGAGTTCAGAACCAAATGAAGGATCCAACTAACCAACCAGTTGCTGTTGAGTCGATTCTGACCCGTAATGGACCCATGTACATCAGATTAGAGCTGTGCACTCTCCATAGGGTTTTCAATGGCGGATTTTTTGAAAGTACAGGCAGTTCCTGGGATACAAACTTCCGACTTACATTCAAACCGTAGTTATGAGCCAAACCTGCTAAAGCCTATGATATTAAAAATTCGAGGTACATACAATGGTCCATAATAGAAAAACAGGTGTTACTTTGTGACACACATCAAAACACTATCATTAGTTGTTGTTGTTGTTAGATGCTGTCAAGTTGGTTCTGACTCATGGTGACCCTATGCACAACAGAATGAAACACTGCCCAGTCCTGTGCTATACTCACAATTGTTACTATGCTTGAGCCCATTGTTGAGCCACTGTGTCAATTCATCTCACTGAGGGTCTTTTTCTTTTTCACTGACCTACTTTGCCAACCATCATGTCTTTCTCCAAGAATTGATCCATCCTGATAACATGTTCAAAGTATGTGAGACATAGTGTCATCATCCTCGCTTCTAAGGATCATTCTGGCTGTACTTCTCCCAAGACACTATTATTAGTAATACTGTATTATTATTATGTTAAAGATGCTTTACTGTATCTGGAAGTGTTTCTTCAATTTTTTATGCATAAAAAGGTATACTATATACTATATATACTAACACAAACATTTAAATATAACTGACGTTAGATACCTGTTTTGGTTTACATAAAAATTTGACTTAAAGGCAGACTTAGGACAGCAACTCATTCGTAATCCAGGGGCTACCTGTAGATTGCCAAGCCTTTCTTCCAAGGTGCCTCTGGACAGACTTGAATCTCCAACCTTTAGCAGCCCAGTGTGTTAACCCTTTGCACCACCCGGGGACCTCCAAACTGCCTCTAGTGTTCTCTTGCATAGCACTGCGCTGGATTCTGCCTTCTCCAGCTTGTCAGAAGAGATGAGCATGTAAGTGCAGGTACCAGCCCTCCAGTTACACTAAGAATCCATGAGTCTGGATTTGAACTCTGATTTTGCCATTTACTAGCTGTGAACTCTTGGGCAAGTAACTTAACCTCCCTACATCTCAGTTTCTATGTCCATAAAATTAGGTTAATAATATCTACCTTGTATTAGCAAAGATATTTGGATGATTAGAGATAATACGTGTAAACTATCAAGGAAGTTAGAAGAATATGAAAGCAGTTATATTGCTCTAATTGTTAGTGAGGAGTCCCTGGGTGGTGCAAATGGTTAAGCACTCACCTACTAACTGAAAGGTTGGTGGTTTGAATCCACTGAGAGTTGCTTTAGAAGAAAGGCCTGGCAATCTTCTTCCAAAAGATTATAGCCACTGAAAACCCTGCAGAGCACAGTTCTGTTCTGAAATGTGTGGGGTTGCAATGAGTCAAACTCAACTTTATGGCAACTGTTTTTTTTTTTTTTTTTTTTAACTTGTTTATCGTTAGTTGTCTTAGAAGTACAGCCAAAATGCTCCTTAGAAGCAAAGATGTACTTTGGATGTGTTTTCAGGAGGGACCAGTCCCTGCAGAAAGACATCAGGCTTAGTCAAGGATTGGGTGAAAGAAAAAGAGGAAGACCCTCAATGAGATGGACTGACACAGTGGCTGCAACAATGGGCTCAAACATAACAATGATTGTGAGGATGGTGCAGGACTGGGCGGTGTTTCATTCTGTTGTACATAGGGTCGCTATGGGTCGGGACCAACTTGACAACACCTAGCAACAACAACTATTGTTAGGGCAGAGAAAAGAGTTCTAGACTTATGATCCAAAGACTTTGGTTCTCCCTCTGGCTCTGCCATTTACCAGCTGCTGTGCTTTAGGCAAGTCACTTAACCTCTCTCTTCCTTCACCTATAAAATGGGAGCAAAAATCATTGCCCTTACGACCTTAAGAGTTGTGGTAAGAATCAAACGAGATATGGGACATTGCATCATAAATGTTCATGAGCTATAACATGTATAAGATATTGTTATTCCATATGTTACAGGTCACTAACAATTACTGGACACAGTGGTCTGGTGTGGTCTATATCAAAGATCACAAATTGAGCACTTGCAAATACTTCTACCCAGCCTAAGCATATTTGTTTGGTTTGCACAACACTGGCCCACAAAGTGCATTTTTTTAAATATATAAATTGATTACTAACATTAAAAAAATGGTTGATTTCATAAAAGAACTCTAAGTTCCCAGATTCTTTTGAAAAATCAAATTTGGCAACAACACTGATACTAAGCCAGGAAATGCAGAAAGGAAGTTTTGATGCATGCCATAATACAGATGAACCTTGAAAACATGCCACATGAAATAAGTCAGTTGACAAAGTACAAATACTATATGATCTCACTTTTTTTTTATACGACATAAGCAAATATATAGAAACCAAAGACTATTAGTGGTTACCAGGGATGAGAGGGAGGGGGAAAAGGGGAGTTTTTGCTTAGGAGGCATCGAGTTTTATAGAACAATTTATGGAGTTTATGGAACAATTTGGAAAAGGATGGTGATAATGGTTACAAGCATGAAGAATGTAATTAATGTCACTGAATTATACCTGTAGAAATTGTTGAATTGGTGAATGTTTTGTTATATTTATTTTCCCATACATATATATATTTAATTTGGCAACACTTGAGGGAGGCCTGGTGGTACAGTGGTTAAGAGCTATGGCTACTAAAGGTCTAAGCTCTAAAATCTACGAGAAAATCCAACACCTCTACAACAAAAAGACAAATAATCCAAATAAAAATGGGCAAAGGAAATGAACAGACACTTCACAAGAGAAGACATTTAAGCAGCCAACAGACACAGGAGGAAATGCTCATGATCTCTAGCCATCAGAGAAATGCAAATGAAAACCACAATCAGATAACATCTTACCCTGGCATTACTGGCATAAATCAATAAAATAGAAAATAACAAATGTTGGAGAGGCTGCGGGGAGATCGGAACTCTTATGCACTGCTGGTGGGAATGCGAAATGATACGACCATTTTGGAAAATGATATGGCGCTTCCTTAGAAAGATAGAAATAGAAATACCGTATGATCCAGCAATCCCACTCCTAGGAATATATTCTAGAGAAATAAGAGGCGTCACATGAACAGATATATGTACACCCATGTTCATTGCAGCACTGTTCACAATAGCAAAAAGATGGAAACAATCTAGATGCCCATCAACAGATGAATGGATAAACAAACTGTGGTACATACACACAGTGGAGTATTACACAACGATAAAGAACAGCGATGAAATCTGTGAAGCATCAGATAACATGGATGCATCTGGAGGACATTGTGCTGAGTAAAATAAGTCAGTCACAAAAGGACAAATATTGTATGAGACCACTACTGTAAAAACTCATGAAAAGGTTTACATACAAAAAGGAACAATCTTTGATGGTTACAGGGGGTGTGGGGCGGAATGGAAAAACACTTAATAGACAGTAGATAAGTGGTAACTTTGGCGAAGGGTAAGACGGTGCACAATACTGGGGAAGCCAGCACAGCCTGTACAAAGCAGGGCCATGGTAGCTCCATAGACACATCCAAACTCCCCGAGGGACCGAACTACTGGCTGAGAGCTGTGGGGACCATGGTCTCAGGGAACATCTAGCTCAATTGGCAAAACAGAGTTTATAAAGAAAATTTTCTACATTCTACTTTGGTGAGTAGCATCTGGGGTCTTAAAAGCCTGTGAGCGGCCATCTAGAGTACTCCACTGGTCTCACCCCTTTGGGAGCAAGGAAGAATGAAGAAAACTAAAGATACAAGCAAAGATTAGTCCAAACAACTAATGGACCGCATCTACCACAGCCTCCACTAGACTGAGTCCAGTACAATGAGATGGTGCCCAGCTACCACCGTTGACTGCTTGGACAGGGATCACAATAGAGGGTCCCGGACAGAGCTGGAGAAAAATGTAGAACAAAATTCTAACCCCCCAAAAAAGACCAGACTTGCAGGCCTGACAGAGACTGGAGTAACACTGAGAGTATGGCCCCCAGACACCCTTTCAGCTCAGTAATGAGGCCACTCCTGAGGTTCACCCTTCAGCCAAAGATTGAACAGTCCCATGGAACAAAACAAGACTAAAGGGGTGCACCAGCCCTGGGGCAGGGACTGGAAGGTAGGAGGGAACAGAAAAGCTGGTAATAGGGAAGCCAAGGTTGAGAAGGGAGAGAGCTGACATCTCATGGGGTTGTTAACCAATGCCATACAACCATGTATGTACTAACTGTTTGATGAGAAACTAGTTTGTTCTGTAAACCTTCATCTAAAGTTCAATTAAAAAAAAAAAGAGTTATGGCTACTAACCAAAAGGTTGGCAGTACAAATCCACCAGCTGCTCCTTGGAAACCTTATGGGGCAGTTCTAGTCTGTTCTATAGGGTCGCTATGAGTCGGAATTAACTCAACAGCGACTGATTTGGTTTTTTGTTTTTTGGCCCACAATTCATAATGTCATTAGTTAGATGAGCAATATCTAGCCCATTTAGAAGGAGCTTGAGATCGCCAGTTCTCCATGGACCGCTGCATTCCCACACCTGTCATACCCAAACCAATTTTCTCCCTTCATGGACATATGAGTTTGTTAAAAAAAAAAAAAGTTGTTAGCCCTGGTTATATCAGTAATCTGCCACTACTAATCAATGTGTCAACATTTGCTAATGACATTTTATACACATGAAAGTAGCTTAACCAGCTACTAAACAAAAGGTTGGCAGTTCGAATGCACCAGCCGCTCCTCGCAAACCCTATGGGGCAGTTCTACTCTATCCTATAGAGCCGCTATGAGTCAGAATCGACTCAATGGTACCCGGTTTTTGTTTTGTTTTGTTTTTGTAAAGCAGCTTAAAGGCTTTTCTTGCAGTAGCATCACTCTTACTCACTTGCATTTCAATATTTTTCCTGAGTGAGACAGAAAGGGCTTGAGTCGCAGTTATCAAAACTGAGAATTTTGCACGATCCTAGATATATCCCAGGTGTGTGTCCTGCAAGTCTGCAAGTGAATGTCACTCATCAGCAATGTCATGGGGGAAAGAATAATTTAACTTAACCTGAAAGAGAGTTAGCCCCTTGCAGTAATTTCCACAGGAGTTCCGGTAAGTCCCTGAAAACCCCTTGGAATGTGTGACCTTTAGACCAGAGACCAGCAATCGCCCCTCACATCACTGTACAAATCGTGCTTCAGCTACATGATTCACATTGTCCCGTGATACAGAAAGGGGAAGAGGGCAGGAGAAAGAAAATGCCTGCAATGGCAAGAGAGGCTCCTCTCTACCACCCAGGATCATATAGAAACCCTCCCAAAGTCCTCCAGGTTCTGAGGGAGTAATTTGATGCAGCTCATGAGTTTTCATATCTCCACAATATCAAGGTAAAAAAAAAAAAAAAAGAAAGAGCCCATCAAGCCAGTGAGGCAGGCATCAAGAGGTCAATATTGTTCTTACTGCACTTATTGCTGGCCCTAACAGCAACTTTCATCTTCAAAGAACCCACAGGTAATAATTAACCTAAGCACGCCTTCCCAATAATTAGACACCTGTACCCAGATCTTGTTTTCTAAAGACCATTCTCCAATAAAAGGAATTGGGGCTCCTTGAAGAAATAGCTTGTTCTAGGGCTGAAATACGGAAAATACAAGATGAGTCTGAAGCATCTTGTGCTAGAAAGTAGAGAAATGCTCAAAAAAACAAAAGGATAGGTGTCTGTCAAAGGGATATAGGAGCTGACCTGAAGGAACTCCCAATGGGCAAAGCATGAACAATTTGAGCAACAAAAATCGTATTTTGTATTCCCAAGAGTAATGAATAATACAGTACCAGATCAGTATAAAATACATGTACATGAGTCCATACTGATATAAATAAGTGATAGAACAAATAAATGGGGGATATTTTATGAGTTGGAATCGACTCGACAGCAGTGGGTTTAGCTTTTTAAGGGGCAAATATTCCTTACAGAAGAATCCCAAATCGTTTATGTAAACATTCCCCATCCAGAAGGTGGAGCTTAATTTACACACACACACACAAACACCCTTTGAGAGTGGGCTAAACTTAGTGACTTGCTTTCACAAGGAAAGGCAGACATCACTTAACCCAGGTGACCAAGGTCAACATCCACAATCGCTGCTGACTCACATCCTCCTGATACTGTGCAGTGAGAAGGCACTTTACCTCTGTAGTGTTCCTCCCCCAAACCCATAACCCCAGTCTATTCATGAGGAAAACATCAAACCTGCCCAATGGAGGTATAGTCTTTAAAATACCCGATTAATACTCTTCAGAAGAGTCAAGGTCTTAAAAAACAAGAAAGACTGAGATACCATCACACACCAGTGAAGGATTAAGGAGACATAATGACTGACTACAACGTAGATTCTGGAACAGAAAGACATTAGTAGAAAAACCGGTGAAATTCAAATAAAGTTTTGAATTTAATTAACAGTAAGGTACAAATGTTTGTTTCTTAGTTTTGACAAATGCATCATGGTAAGATGTTAATAAGAGGGGGCACTAGGTGAAGGGTGTGTGAGTATTTTCTATACTATTGCAACTTTTCTGAAAATATGAAGTTATCCCAAAATAAAAAGTTTATTAAAAAAAATAATAAAAGAAAGTGTGACAATAAAGGCAATGGAAATGTCAACATAGGACCGTCAGTACAATTTGATCCTTGTCCAGGATCTCTTCCAGCTATAGAGATTCTTAACTGGTTGTCTGATTGCCCACAAAACAGCAGTGATTTATTGAGCAGTGTTCTCATGTGATAGTTCTCAAACTTTGGTGTATATCAGAATTATCTGGAAACTAATAAAAAATACATTGAAGTAGAATAGCACTCGGACCTCTGTATTTTTACAAAGTTCCTAGGTGATTCTGATACATACTTATCTTAAATTATCTAGTGCTACTATAACAGAAATACCACAAATGGGTGGCTTTAACAAACAGAAATTTATTTTCTCACAGTTTAGAGATAAGAAGCCCAAATTCAAGATGCCAACTCTAAGGGAAGTCTTTCTCTATTGGCTCTAGGGGAAGGTCTTTGTCTTTTTTTTTGAACTGCTCCCGGGTAGTCTTCATGTGGTTTGGCATCTCTCTTCCCCATCTCTGCTTCTCTTGCTTGCTTATTTAATCTCTTTTTATCTCAGAAAGAGATTGACTCCAAACACACCCTATACTAATCCTGCCTCATTAGCATAACAAAGATGGGATTATAACCACAGGAACTGAGGCTAGAATTTACAACATATATTTTGGAGGGACACAATTCAATCCCTAATAATACCTAAACTTGAGAACCATTGTTCTAGCACTTTGCCATTAACACAATTATTAACATGACCATTAGTTCATTCATTTAACAACCATTTATTGAGCAACTACTCCATGCTAGCCTTTGTTAGCACTAAGTATACAGTAGTATGCAAACAAAGACCCTGCCCTCATGGAGCTTACATTCTAATACGCAAATAAATATGCACTGACTGAGTCTTCCCTGTATTTCCAAGTCCCTAAAAATCTGATCAGCCTACCTAGTCACCATCATCCCTTTTAGGGCAGAACTTTTCCTAACGGGCCATCTTGTAGGTTACTAGTCAGTGCAGGTGGCGGTTACCCATAGGTCAGGGATTCCCCTCCAGTCCAGTTAACTGTGACTGGGGTTCCAAGGCACAGAACATGACCCCTCCTTCCAGTTTGCTCCCTCAGCAAAACAAACTAGTTAGGGAGGAGCTATGGATGAGGGAGGCCCCCAGACTGACCCTATGTGGTTGTCATACAAATACAGCAGGGACCAAACTTCCTCAGGGCAGTCTGGAGGCAAAAAGATTAGATTGCACCAGCCAATGTGATAAAAAATGACCCTTCTATTACAAATTATTTATTTATGAGAACTCAAAACTAATAAAACCCAGAATAGACACAGAATTGTGTCTGAGATGCTTCTAATGGGAGATTTATGTATTTATTTGTTGTTAGTTGGTGTTGAGCCTGCTTCGACTCATGACAAACCCAGGTATAACAATGAAATGTTGCCTGGTCCTGCGTCATCTTCATGATCATTGTTGTGTTTGAGCCCACTGTTGTGGCCACTGTGTCAATCCACATCATTGAGGGTTTTCTTCACCTTTGCTGGCTCTCCACTTTAGCAAACACGATGTCCTTCTCCAGCGAACAGTCCCTCCTGATGACATCTCCAAAGTAAGCAAGTCAAAGTCTTGGACAATATTCTTGTAAGCGAGTCAAAGTCTTGGACAATATTCTTGTAAGCGAGTCAAAGTCTTGGACAATATTCTGTGATCCATAGGGTTTTCATCGGCTCATTTTCAGAAGTAGGTCACGAGACCTTTCTTCCTAGTCTGTCTTAGTCTGGAAGCTCTGCTGAAACCTGAGTGACCCTGCTGGTATTTGAAATATTGGTGGCATAGCTTCCAGCATCATAGCAACACACAAGCCAGGGCAGTACACAAACTAACAAGACAGATGGTAGGTTCCCGCAGAGAGGGTAAACAAACAAACAAAACAAAAACTTGATTAGTCCTCCATGATTCTTTCGGGCAGCTGTTTTATAAAGGGAAAGTTTTGTTTCCCTTTATAAAATGGGCTGAGCAGATCTGGTATTTAGCTCCCAAACCAAACCTACGGGGGTCAGTCCATTCTGACTTATAGCCGTCCTGTAGGATAGAGTAGAACTACCTCCGTAGGGTTTCCAAAGCTGTAAATCTTTACAAAAGCCAACTGCCACATCTTTCTCCCTGGGAGCAGCTGGTGGGTTTGAACCGCCAACCTTTCAGTTAGCAACTGAGTGCTTCAACCATGCGCCACCAGGCCTCCTTGTATTTGAATCACAAAGGCCAATACCATGACCCTTAGCGACTCAATCAGGGACAAACCCAGATAATAAGGAGCTCGCGGAATTTGCATACACCCCTATTATTTTCAGCAGCCGCCCTTTCCCTGCCTTTAACCACCAGGGGGCACTGCAGCCAAGGAAACGTTCTTTCGGGCGAACAGGAACGCGTCTAGATAAGTCTTGTCCAACTCAGGGCCCCGTAGCAAGGTGCTGAGACTAGATGAATCATATTTCTACTGTCTCGCGAGCACGAGCAGAGCCCTCGCCGCTCTCCTCCAGCCCTCCCTCCCCGCCTGCGCGCGCGCAGACCCCGCCCGGTTGCGCGCGGTAGGTGGCGCTGTCTGCGGCGTCGCAGCGGCCCCGGCTGCCGCGGCGACGATCTCCCGGCGGGCAGTGCGGCCCGGCTCTCCGGCGGCAGCGAGTGCCACGTCCCAAGTGCTACGCGGAGGAGCGGAGCGAGCGGTGTGCGGGGGGCGGGGAGCAACGCGGAACCCGGCCACACCGATCGCCCGCCGCAGCCGCCGCCATGGGCTCCTCGCAGAGCGTCGAGATCCCAGGCGGGGGCACGGAAGGCTACCACGTCCTGCGGGTAAGGGCTCCGACGGCGGCCCGGGAGCGGGGTCCTGGAGGCGGGGCCCGCCCGCGGGGTGTTGGAGGCCCCGACCGGTCCCTTCCCGGGGCAGCCAGGCCCGACCCCGCGAAGGAGCGGCGGCAATGGGTGCTGCCTTGGCCGAGGCAGGCTCAGGAGGCCGCTTGCATCCCGCCTCTCCAGAGCGCCCGGGGTCCGGGGTCCACGGCTCTGGGAGGACGGGCCAGCGCCAGAGGCCATCGCCGGCAACACGGCCGGGGCAGCCCTGGGGGAGAGGGGCAACCTTGGCTCCTCTTCCGCTGGCACGGCCTTCTCTGCCCTCTGAATTCGTAGCTTCCAAAGTTAAGAAGGGTCGGGGGCAAAGTCTCCAGAAGAGGTGATGGGGAAGGTAGCATTTGAGCTTTCTAGAAAAGAATTCCTGAATCCCTGAGACTGGAGGCGGGGGATACGACGGCAGGTGTTAATTCACCTTGACGCTGTCTGGATTTCCGGAAAGGCCAGTTAGGCAGCAGACAGAAAACCAAATGGCCTACAGTAGGTTTGATAGGCTTAAATTTACTTGATTTTGACCGGACAGTTTCCTCTCCCGTGTCCCTTTCAGACTTTTCCAACCCTACCCTTCGACATTTCCTCGGAGGGAGTACTTCTGTTCTTTCTAAGACTGCTAAGGGTGTGGTGGAGATACAGGTTTAGATTCACCGTGGTAAAAGAAGTAATGGAGAGGGATGTTTTAAAAATAATCTGGGTAAATTAAGGAAAACAACCTCAGTCACCAGGATGCAGAGAAACGTAGTATTGCAAACGGCGCTAGTTAAGCCCTCACTTATCAACGGCCCTGAGTTATGCGGTCTTTTTCTCACGGAACTTTTGGGAGTTTTAAAAAGTAGTATTGGTAGTTGTGTGCTGTGACACCTGTGTGAGTGGTAAAACGATGAACTGTCAACAGAGTGACCCCCATTCTGTAGTGCCATTAGGGAGGTAATAGAGTGTTACAGGCAAGAACATTTTCACTGAAAGTGAGAGTGCATTTCCTGGTGCTACCTTCATTTTCTGCCCGGGCTTCCATGTTTTAGGTGAGAAAGAATTCTTAAACTATAAACCCCGATATCTGAGTGATAGGGCTGTGATAGATCACCTTTCTGATCTCCAGGATTAATGTGTCCATCCACGCCTCTAAAAACGCCTCGTGACGCTGGGATCTTGGTGGGAAAGGATGATTTTCCCAAAAAGAAAAGGGATCCTCTAAATAAACGTATTAGTTTCCTATTCCCTTCAGCTAATACAACCTCGGTGTGCCAGACAGAGGGGGAAATGGAAGGAAAACTGTCAGATCCCACGTGTGAAGTGAAAGTTAGTGCCTTCCTCTCCATTGTCCAGTGTGATTTTGAGTTGTGTAGTCTGAAGTTGGAAACTCTGGTGGTGTAGAGGCTAAGTGCTTCGGCTGCTAACAGTTTGAATCCACCAGGTGCTGCTTGGAAACTCTATGGGGCAGTACTGCTCTGTCCTATAAGGTCTCTATGAGTGGTCCACGACAGCGAGTTTTGGTTTTTTGTTTGTTTGTTTGTTTTGTTTTTCAGTCAGAAGTATGGGGCCCTGGTGATGCAGTGATTAAGAGCTGTGGCTGCTTAACAAAAAGTCAGCAGTTGAAATCTACCACTGCTCCTTGGAAACCCTATGGGGGCAGTTTTTCTGTGTCCTGTAGGGTCACTGTGAGTCGAAATTGACTGGAGGGCAATGGGTTGGTCTGGAGTGTGTTACCCAGATTACTAGCTGATTCTCACAGTAGTTGACTGTGGTCATGAATATACGCACTCGGGGAAATTCAGTAAAATACATTGGTGTTAGTGAGTAAAAAAAGTCTGAGATTTTGAAAGACAGATATACACATCAAAAAGATTCCTGTTTAACAAGTTTTGTTAATTACTTCATTCCAACATAAAACGAGTTGAAGTATATTTTCTTTATAGGTGCTCCTTAGTAAATCAGTGTTAATACATATTCAGTAATGCAACTATGATATTAATCTATAAGTCTGATTTTTAGAAACACTGAGGGCAACCTTAGGTACCACTCTGTTTCTGGAGCATTAGAAAAGATGAAATAATTCTTATTTAGTTAAGAGTTTCACTAGAGGGAGCTTTAAATAATAATGATTGTCTAGTTTAGAAGAATTTTTAAGTATTTCCAAGTTCCTAACTCACTTGTCCCTGAGTCTGTGATTGGTTTCCTTATCTTTGTTTTTTAGGGAAACATATTAAATCTTAACGTATAAAAATGTCTTCCTTTCATTTGTTACTGCCTAAATGTACAGTGGTATATTCCACAGCTGGATTACTGAGTTTGTAAACAGTACATAAAAAAAACTTTGGAGTAAAATCGCCCGTGTTCAACAAGTTCTAGAATGATTTAATTAGAAGTTACTTTTCTTTAGTAATCAATTCTGTGGCCAGTTACTTGTTAGTAATAAAGTTTGTATGACTGGGTTTTGAAACATCAGTCATAATGACACCCTTACCCCACTACTGTTTTAGTATTGTTATTTTAGAGTCCCTATTTTATAATATAGGGTTGCTCTGAGTTGGAATTGACTCGATGGCACAGGGTTTGGTTTGGTTTGGATTTATAATTTAGGTAGATTGAACTTTTATTTTTTTCCCATAATTTTCCATACCCCTTAGATTCTGCTTTAAAAGTCTTTGGAACAACAACTTTGAAATGGTTCTAGATTTTTTGTTATGAGTAGTGTATTTTTCTTTTAATATAGTATATATTTTTGTATTAATGTGTTTTCACGTGGTTGTGATCATATTGTACACCCAGCTCACCATCCCCACCCCATCTCATTAACCAGAAGTAACTATAGTTGATAGTTGATGATGTATCCTTCCAAGTGTTTTATGCATATAAAATCATATATATACATGTCCCCCCCCTTTTTTTTGTTTCTTTTTTAACTAAGCAGTGGAATCATATGATACAAGTTGTTACACACCTTGCTGTTCACACTTGCTAAGTATTTCCGCAGCCTTTCCACAGCAACACATAGAGACCTAGCTCATTCTTCCAGTTAGCTGCATAGTAGCCTGTTGTACTGTTGTACTATAATTTGGTTAAGTTGCACCTCCTGGTGTTGGACGTTCAGTGTGTGTGTGTGTGTGTGTGTTTGCTGTTGTAAGTACGTTTCTGCAACATCCTACCTTTTGTTTTCACTTGAAATGGTTGTTTTCCCAAATTATTGAATTTTAACATTGTCTATGTAAGTATTGATCTTTGTTTTGGCAAATGACTACATTGTTTTCTGATTGCCAGCACATGTTCATTAGAGAAAATTCGGATAAGTTCAAAAAGTATAACAAAGAACCTACATGGCTTGTAATCCCACCATCTGAAGATAAATACTGTTTAAGTAATTTTCCTACTCCTTTTTTCCCCCTGTGCATAATATTGCCCCATAGGCATGTTTGAAAAACATTTGTATAATGTGACATACTCAAATATGGTATGTGTGATTCTTTTTATGAAAAGTTAACGTAAGATATCTAACAGATGAGGAATTGTTAAATAAACCTGGGCCTAACCATAGATTGGAATGCCATTAATTCAATGAAAATCACATCTCAAAACACTCTGCAGGCATACGTGTGCCTCTGTGTGTGTGCACACTCACAAGCACACACATATGTGCAAGCACCCAAGAAATAAAACTAAAAGTTAGTAAACCAGGGTATCAAAAAGATTATTGGTGGGTGGTGATGTTTTTATGCTCCTTTTAAACTTCAGTATATTTTCAGGATTTTCTCCAATGATCACGAAATAGATGTATAGTCAAAAAATACAGCTATGAAATGTTTTAAGAGAAGTGGACTCCTAGTGGATGATTTTAAAATTAGTTTACAATTTTTTTAAAAATAACATCTTATTTCTGTTTTCCCTTATGCAGATTCCACATTCACCATGAGTGCAACTTTTATTACTGCCCTCTGGTCCTAATGTCAATCAGGAGAAATGTTCAGCAGGGCTACTCAAGTTCTGTTAGAAATTACTATAAGTTGCTTCCTACAGTTGAAGTATCTTGAATACAGAATTCTTGCCTGAAATTTCCATTAATTATCCAGTGATTCCAACAGGACTATTTTAAAAATTACAATTTTGGATTTGCCTCATGGATACCTGTTATAAGACCTGTGTATAAATTAGAATAGTCACATTAATTCTGTTCTTCACTTAATACTGTTTGAGGTGGGGATGTCTGAAGGCGTTCTGGAACCATTGTTCACACCAATGTCTGGGCATGGAAAATGTAATGTTCACCACTCTTTATAATTTCCTCTGGGAAGGATTTTGAGGTGATGGATGTTTTGAAGGAAGGGGTGTTAGATGAAATGTGTCTTCAGTATAAGATCAGACCTCTGTCTCCTGAGCCATTTGCTGCAGACTGGGTGGGCAGCATCAGATGCTTTCCTCAGAGGAGACAGTAACTATACCTGGAATGATTTCTGTAGAAAATGGAATATCTAGATCATATCTACTATTAAATGGAACTGCTCTTTTTTAATGGTGCCCCACTAATCTACATGAACTCCTGCTACTATAGGATTTCAATTTAGTCCTTATTTTGAGAAAGTCAATTTTCAACTTTGTGATAATCAAATTTTTACCTATTTATTCTTATAACACAGAAGTTTCTCCAACTTTTCAAACATATATCCCTTTAAAAAAACTTCATCAAGTTTCCTGAATACAACCAAACACTTCAAAGGCCACAATAGTAGGAACAGGGGCTTGGGAACCATGGTTTCAGGGGACCTCTAGGTCAATTGACACAACAAAATGTATTAAGAAAAAGTTTTGCATCCTACTTTGGTGAGAGTTGTCTGGGGCCTTAAATGCTAGCAGGCGGCAGTCTAAGATGCATCAATTGGTCTCAACCCACCTGGAGCAAAGAAGAATGAAGAACACCAAAGACACAAGGTAATTATGAGCCCAAGAGACAGAAAGGGCCACATAAACCAGAGACTCCATCAGCCTGAGACCAGAAGAACTAGATGGTGCCTGGTTACCACCGATGACTGCCCTGACAGGGAACACAATAGAGAATCCCTGATGGAGCAAGAGAACAGTGGAATGCAGATCTCAAATTCTTGTAAAAAGACCAGGCTTAATGGTCTGACAGAGAGTGGAGGGATCCTGGAGGTCATGGTTCCCAGACACTTTGTTAGCCCAGATTCCCAAAGCCAGCTCTCCAGACAGGGATTGGACTGAACTATAAGGTAGATAATGATACTGGTGAGGAGTGAGCTTCTTAGCTCAAGTAGACACGAGACTATGTGGGTAGCTCCTGTCTGGAGGTGAGAAGAAAAGGAAGAGGGGGGCAGGAGCTGGTTGAATAGACACAGGGAATACAGGGTAGAGAGGAGCAATATGTTGTCTCATTAGGGGGAGAGCAGGTAGGAGTACATAGCAAGGTGTGTATAACTTTTTATATGAGAAACTGACTTGATTTGTAAACTTTCACTTAAAGCACAAAATTAAAAATAATATCACTGCTACCTCCCTCTCACCCATCCTAAAAACAATGTAAGAAGAAAAAGAGTTGGATTGTTTGATAATTTCCAAATATAATATTGGAAAAGCTTCATAAACACCACTTAAGATTCTGACCCTGCCCCCAAATTGGCATGTTCTAATAAGAAGCTGCTAAGTTGTTTAATAAACATTTTTTGAAGTTACTTTCAAATGTGGGAATCAGAATATTTCAATTTATTAAAAGCCATGGAATACAATGTACCTTAGGACACTTTTAAGAATTTTAAATATTATTGGATATAAACTTTTCCCCATAGTAATAGGCCTTGAAAAAATTAGAAATTTTACATTGTTTATATACAGTGTCATATTTATGTGATGAAAGTGTTTTAATGCGTGGGTTATCATCCTTAGGATCCATGTTTGAGGAGATCTGTTGGTGGTTAAGTACAGTTTCTGTCTCTGGTTAGTAAGTAGTAAAGTGTATAGCACTGGTTCTAGTGCCTTCTGAGTCAGATACTATCTTAGTCATCCAGTGCTGCTATAACAAATACCACAGGTGGATAGCTTTAACGAACAAATTTTTTTTCTCACAGTTCAGTAGGCTAGAAGTCTGAATTCAGGGTGCCAGCTCCAGGGGAAGGCGTTCTTTCTCTGTCCTCTCTGGAGGAAGATCCTTGTCATTAATCTTCTCCAGTCACGGAACTTCTCGGTGCAGGGACCCCAGGTCCAAACGATGTGCTATTCTCCTGGCTCTTGTTTCTTGGTGGTATGAGGTTGCCATGTCTTTCTGCTCACTTTTCTCTTTTATATCTCAAAAGAATTTGGCTCAAGAGAAGACCCAATCTCATAGATTGAGCCCTACCTCATTAACATAACTGCCACTAATCCCATCTCATCAGCATCATAGAGATAGGATTTACAACACACAGGAAAATCACATCAGATGACAAAATGGTGCACAATCACACAATACAGGAAGTCATGGCCCAGCCAAGTTGACACATATTTTGGGGGGACACAATTGAATCCATGACAGACACAGGGCTTCTTAACAATTCTCTGAAATTTTCATAAGAATTGAGGTTACAGTAACCACTAACATGAGTACATTCATTTTACCGGCTTTAATATTCTACTGGAAGGATTATGTTATTTTGATTGATTCACTAATAAAATAATTGTTAACAGTTGGGACTAGAAAATGTTTATCTGTAAAAGTTTACTATGTGCTTTGGAATCTGTCATTTGCCGTAGGAGGTATGATTATCAAATAAGATGATGTTTTTAAAATAAGATACTCAGAATGAAAGTAGTTACTTTGAGAGACTGTATATTTATCACTTCAACCACATGTCTGTCAGTTTGTCATACTGTGGTGGCTTGCATGTTGCTGTGATACTGGAAACTTTGCCACCAGTATTTCAAATACCAGCAGGGTCACCCTGGGTGGACAGGTTTCAGCGGAGCTTCTAGGCTAAGACACACTAGGAAGAAGGACCTGGCAGTCTACTTCTGAAAAAATTGGCCAGTGAAAACCTTATGAAAAGCAGCAAAACATTGTCTGATACAGTGCTGGAAGATGAGCCCTTCGAGTTGGAAAGAATTCAAAATAGGACTGGGGAAGAGCTGCCTTTTCAGAGTAAAGTCAGCCTTAATGACGTAGATGGAGTCAAGCTTTCAGGACCTTAATTTGCTGGTGTGGCGTGACTCAAAATGAGAAGAAACAGCTGCAGACATCCATTAATAATTGGATGTGGAATGTACAAAGTATGAATCCAGGAAAATTAGAAGTTGTCGAAAATGAAATGGGAAATATAAACATCTGTATCCCACACGTTAGTGAGCCGAAATGGACAGGTATTGGCCATTTTGAATCAGACAGTCATACAGTCTACTATACCTGGAATGGCAAATTGAAGAGGAATGGCGTGTTTATAGTCAAAAAGAACATTTCAAGATCTATCCTGAAGTGTGATGCCATCAGTGACAGGATAATATCGATATGCCTACAAGGAAAACTAGTTAATACTGCTGTTATTCAAAACGTACCAACCACTAAGGCCAAAGATCAGGAAGTTGAAGGTTTTTACCAACTTCTGCAGTCTGAAATTGATCAAACAGGCATTCAAGATGCATTAATGATTATTGACCATTGAAATGCAAAAGGTGGAAACGAAGACTCATTGGTAGTTGGGAAATACGGCCTTGGTGACAAATGAAGCTGGAGGTTACATGATAGAATCTTGCAAGACCATCGACCTTTTCAATGCAAATACCTTTGTTCAGCAGCATATGGCAACTATACAAGTGGACCTCTCCAGATAGAATACATAGGAATCAAATTGCCTACATCTGTGGAAGGAGACCATGGAGGAGCTCGGTATCATCAGTCAGAACAAGGCCAGGGGCCAGCTATGGAACAGACCATCAATTGCTCGTATGCAAGTTCAAGTTGAAACTGAAGAAAATTAGAAAAAGTCCACGAGAGCCAAAGTATGACCTTAAGTATGTGCTACCTGAACCTAGAGACCATCTCAAGAATAGACTTGACACACTGAACACTAATGACTGAAGAGCAGACAAGTTGTGGAATGACATCAAGGACATCATATGTGAGGAAAGCAAGAGGTTGTTAAAAAGGCAGACAGGAAGAAGAGACCAAAATGTATGTCAGAAGAGACTCTGAAAGTTGCTGTTGAGTGTAGAGTAGCCAAAGTGAAAGGAATAAACAATGACATAAAAGAACTGATCAGAAGATTTCAAAGGATGGCTCAGGAAGACAAAGTATTATAATGAAATGTGCAAAGACCTGGAGATAGAAAACCAAGAAGGAAGAACATACTCAGCATTTCTCAAGCTAAAAGAACGGAAGAAAAAGTTCAAGCCTTGAGTTGCAATAATGAAGAACTCTACTGGGAAAATATTAAACCAACACAGGAAGCATCAAAAGAAGGTGAAAGGAATACACAGAGTCACTGCACCAAAAGAATTGTTTGATGTTCAGACATTTCAGGAGGTGTAGCATATGATCAAGAATCAATGGTACTGAAGGAAAAGGTCCAAGCTGCACTAAGACATTGGCAAAAAACAAGGCTCCAGGACTTGATGGAATACCAATTGAGGTGTTTCAAAAAATGGGTGCGGCACTGGAAGTATTGCTCGTCTGTGCAAAGAAATTTGGAAGACAGCTACCTGGCCAGCTGACTGGAAGAGATCCATATTTGTCCCCATTCCAAAGAAAGATGATGCAACCAAATGCGGAAATTATCGAACAATATTGTTAATAGCACACACAAGCTAAGTTTTGCTGAAGATCATTCAAAAGCAGCTGCAGCAGTACATAGCAGGGGACTGCCAGAAATTCAAGCTGCCTTCAGAAGAGGATGTGGAACAAGAGATATCATTGTTGATATCAGATGGATCCTGGCTGAAATCAGAGAATACCAGAAAGATGTTTATCTGTGTTTTATTGACTACGCAAAGGCATTTGACTGTGTGGATCATAACAAATTATGGATAACATTGCGAAGGATGGAAATTCCAGAACACTTAATTGTGCTCATGTGGAACCTGTACATAGATCAAGAGGCAGGCATTCAGACTGAACAAGGGAATACTGTCTGGTTTAAAGTCAGGAAAAGCATGTGTTAGGGTTGTATTCTTTCACCATACCTGTTCAGTCTGTATACTGAGTGCATAATCTGAGAAGTTGGACTATATGAAGAAGAATGGGGCATCAGGATTGGAGGAAGACTCATTAACAACCTGCAGTATGCGTATGACACACCTTACTTGCTGAAAGTGTGGAGGACTTGAAGTGGTCACTGATGAAGATCAAAGACCACAGCCTTCAGTATGGGTTACACCTCAACATAAAACAAATCCTCACAACTGGACCAGTAAGCGACATCATGATAAATAAAGATTGAAGTTGTCAAGGATTTCCTTTTACTTGGATCTGCAATCAATGCCCATGTAAGCAGCAGTCAAGAAATCAGACGAGATACTACATTGGGCAAATCTGCTACAAAAGACCTCTTTAACATGTTAAAAAGCAAAGATATTTTGAGGACTAAGGTGTGCCTGACCCAAGCCATGGGTGTTTTCAGTCACCTCATATGCCTCTGAAAGCTGGTCAATGAATAAGGAAACCTGAAGACTTGATGCCTTTGAATTATGGTGTTAGCAAAGAATACTGAATATATCATGAACTACCAGAAGAACAAATAAATCTGTCTTGGAAGAAGTATAGCCAGAAAGCTCATTAGAAGCGACGATGGCGTGACTTTGTCTCACATACTTTGGACATGTTATCAGGAGGGGTGTCCCTGGAGAAGGACATCATGCTTGGTAAAGTACAGGGTCAGTGAAAAAGAGGAAGACCCTAAACAAGATGAATTGACACAGTGACTACAACAGTGGGCCCAGTCATAACAAGGATTGTGAGGTGAGAATGGTGCAGGACCGGCCAGTGTTTGGTTCTGTTGTACCTAGGGTCACGGTGAGTCGGAATCTACTCGAGAGCACATAACAGCAGCGTACTTCTCACTCGGATTGCAAAATATTTTCTGTGGCATGAAGAGAGAATGATGCTGGGTTAACATCATGAGAGATAGTTCAAGCACGTTATCAGAAATAAGAACCTTGTCATCTTCTGGACCTGAATACATTGAGAAGGTATCATAAGAGACCGCTGTAGATCATCCTTGGGAATCACTGGATGCTAGTCCCAGCTCTGTTACTTCTTTGTGTTTCCTCGGGCAACTCTCTGAACTTTGAGTTTCATTGTTTTTATCTGAAAAGTGGGGATAATGGTAGTATTTCCTTTATTTTTCTCACTGAGAACTAAATTACATATTCTATGTGAAAATACTTTGAAAACAGTTAAGCACTGTTAAATGTCTTTATTAAAACAACACTGTCTACCTCATTGGTTATCCTGAGGATTAAATGAGATATTCCATGTAAAGTGTTTTGCATAGGGTATCGAATATGATACTCAGTGAGCTAGCTGATGTTTTTATTATTGACACTTGTATTTTTTATCACCCATTGAGAACCAATATTCTAGTGTTAATACTAGTTAAAATGTACTGGTTGTAAACATTTTTATAGTGTTCCCATTTAATCAACCAGCAACTACTTTCTGTACATATATCTAACCCTGTACTGCTGTTCAAAACATGTTTTGGGTCAGATCTGACCACATTAATTTTAGTTAGATGCCAGCTAGTTTTTAAAGATCCTGATTTTTAAGGAAATTTTAAGTTTGTATTCTAAGAGAGTATTGCTTTGCCCAGTGTTATTAAATACATTAGTTAAAATTACTGTAAGTCTCTAATTAAAATGATCTTGCTGGGTTAGATTTTCTTCATTGGAGGGATCTATAGGAGCCTTGGTGGCATAGCGGTTAAGAGCTCAGCTGCTAACCAAAATGTCGGCGTTAAATCTACCAGCTACTCCATGAAACCCCATGGGGCAGTTCTCCTCTGTCCTGTAGGGCCGCTATGAGTCGGAACCAACTTGACGGCACCTAACAACAACAACGTAGATAGCTCTACTAGCAGTTAGAATTACGGTGATTAATGCAATCTTAGAGACTATCTAGTCAACCTCCTCACTTTACAGCTAAGGAAAAAGAGGCACCGAGAAATTATGTTGCCCAAGGTCACACAGCGAGTTTTCATTCTCTAAGATAACTAAATTGGCGTTTTAAGAGTGTAAAATGAGATGACAAATTATCAAGAGTTTTGTTTTTTTATTGGAGGAGACATCTGTTTCTTGAGACATTGTTTTCCTTTTCTTAATGTAATAGAGATTAAAGAAGCTACTTAGAATGAATTTGTAATTTCCTTTTATTTACTATTCGAATTTTATTTCAAATTGGCTTGTTACAAATTATAGGGTCAAGAGAGCATGCTTTTTAGGTTATTTTGATGGAACATGGGAACAAAATGTTCTAGCAGGTGAGGATTGAATTCTTGTAGCCTGCTGCAAAGTTATTTACCACACATTTGTCTCTTGAGTCCTGCATAGGGGAACTTGGCCATTTGTAGACATTGAAGAGCACCCCCCAAAAATGCTTTTTATAACCATGAAGCATTTAGAGTTTATTACATCATGTTCCCAAATCTTTTCCCATGTCTTGATCACTTAAGCATGCATGAGCACACACATACACACAGATAACATGAGGTAGTTAATGGCTTTATGTGGATAGCTGAAGTGAGTCATCATTTAGGTGTTGATTGGATTGAATTTACTTTTTCGTCTTATTTTACATCTCTGCTGTTTTTAAAAACAGGTGAGGGTGTTAACACTAAATTGAGAGAGAGGAGATGGTGGTGTGAGCAGAAAGTCGTTCAGAGGGATTTACCTACATTTTAGGCGTGGAGAAACCCTAGTGGCATAGTGGTTAAGCGCTATGGCTGTTAACCAAAAGCTCGGCAGTTCGAATCCACCAGGCACTCCTTGGAAACCCAATGGAGCAGTTCTACTCTGTGTGTAGGGTCGCTATGAGTCAGAATCCACTCGATGGCAGTGGATTTGGGTTTTTTTTGGGTAGGTGTGGAGAAGGTGTGATAGAATGTGATATGCAGTGATAAAAAAGAGACAATTACACATTCCACTGAGTCAATTTTATGCAGAAATCTTTATGCTTAGGAAACTTAAGGTAGATAATTCACATATCAGCCATAAACTTTAGAAAAGGTACCTTAGCGTGTCACCTTACAAAATATCTAGTCTGGTGATCTCCTGTGTTTCATTTCTTTGTTACTTTAGGGTAGCAGATCTGTGGACCTCGGCCTGGAAGTATATAAGTAATTAAAAACCAAACTCATTGCCGTCAAGTCAATTCTGCCTTATAGCAACCCTATAGGACAGAGTAGAATGCCCTATAGGGTTTCCAAGGAGCAGCTGGTGGATGGAAACTACTGACGTTTTGATTAGCAGCCCAGCCCTTACGCACTGTGCCACCAGGGCCCCTATGTAAGTAAATAGACTAGTGCTATTGGGAAAATGCTTTCCCCCCACTCTATCCAAGCCTTTCTCCTCTGTGACCCCTTCCTCCAAGCAAAGATTTAGAAGAGGTTCATGCAAAATGATCTAAACCTGGTAAAAGTAGTGTTATTTGAACCTTTGAAGTCCGGCAAGAAGAGATGGATCTTACCTGGAAAGCAACCAGTGAGGGACAATTAGGTCTCTATGCAATTAGTTTTAAAAAAGGAAAATTCAGGCTATCTCTGATAAAAGTTTCTAATAATCCAGGATCAGAAGATGAGAGAAAAGTCAAAAGTTTTAATGATTTTTATTGCTGGAATTTGATTGGACAAAACAGTTCATAATATCTTACAGGGCAGTTTTTTTTCTGACTTTATTACTGCTAAAGTGAGAAATATATTTTCCATTGCAACCTGGTACATACTATTTTTCATGAAAAATACTGACCTTTATTATGTCATGAATTCTTGATATTTGTCTGTTCTATCATGACCCACTAAACTGACTTCAGAACTCACCAAAACTACCCACAGTTTTAATAACACCACTTTCGGTATTATTTCTATGTAGTTGGTGATTCAAAATCCAGCTTCTGATCATTGGTGCTAATTTCTTGTTATGTAATGGGAATGCTCCTTCACTGTGCATTTCCTGTCAAAAGTTTCTTGTTTTTTGTTGCTTGAACAGTAAAAAATGTCTACCAAATTTCACCTTGTTTATTGTAGCCATTTTTTCTAGAGTGTATATGGAGAGAAGTATTGTGATTTTTAAGATAACCTTACAATGCAAAGTTTGAAGTCTTAACAAGTGCCAGTAATTGTGTTTATAATTTGTTTCTTAATTGTTGGAAGTAAATCCTATGGCCTGAGAATTGCAAAAAGTACAACCTTGACATGCTTGGTAGAAACCTCAGGGAATCACTTTGTATATAATCAGGCTTTTCCTTAAAACTGAATGTTTATTGCATTAAGTATCAAAATTATGTTATATAAAAATCTTTTTTTTAAATGTATCCCATGCTTCCCCAGCGTATAGATAGGTGCTGAATATAATATAACTCCTTTGTGTCTTACTGGTTATTATGACTTTCAGTCATTGTGCTGTATCAAATACAAGTCATGTAGTTATCACCTAGACCTGTACTGTCGAATGTGGTAGCCTCTAGCCACATTGGCCATTTACATTTTAATGTAAACTAATTAAAATTAGATGAAATTAAAAATTCAGTTCCTCGGTTGCACTAGCCACCTTTCAAATGTGTGGTAGTCACATGTGGCTAGTGGCTACCGTAATGGACAACACAGATATAGAAATTCCATCATTGCATAGTTCTATAAGCAACTCAGTGTCAGAGACTCATATCTTTGTATTCTCTACAACAGGGCACAATCACAAATCTACCTTTTAGATAAATGCATATTAAGTAACTCACTATGTAGAATTGGTAAGTGGCTCTAGACTGATGCCGTTTTTTGTTTTTGTAATTTTTATTTCTTCTTCCTGCCAGATATCAGTTTTTGCTATAATTAAGTGGCAGTAGCATTTCTTCTTTCAGTTCTCTTCCTGGTAGTGGCTTGGAAATCAGATAGCCAAATTATGTATAATAAATGTAAATAGAATCTGAGAGCGGTCATAAAGTATTCTTGTGAAGAATGAGCAGACATGAAAGTTACTTTGTGGCCTTTACATTGACTGTACCTTTTTAATTACAGGTTCTCAGCTATGGTCCTTATAGGTGAGGCATTGGGTATTTTCGTAGATTGTAGTAATTTAATCAGAAGAAGCATATCTTAAAACATTTTATATTTTAAAAGTATATGTAAGTGTACAGCTTGATGAATTTTCACAAATAGCACACCCTTATAACCAACATCTCATCCTTTCCAGTCCTATCTGCCAAGCATCCCCCTACCCCCCCCAACAAGTGAATACTATCCTGATTTAGATTCTAATAGCATAGATTATTTTGGCCTGTTTTTGTGCTTTATATAAATGGAATCACATGATACATACTGGCTTCTTTTGCCCAAATATTGCTTGTGAGATTTATCCATGTTGTTGCATGTTTTTGTAGACTTTTCATTTTGTTAATTTATTCCATTGAGAGAATATACCAAAATTTATTTATTCTGCTGTTGATGGGCATTTGTGTAATTTTCAGTTTTGACCGTTACAAATAGTGCTGCTATGAAATTCTAACCATTTGTTTTGGGTGAATACGTGTATACTCATTTCTGTTGGGTATATACTTAGGAGTATTGGGTCAAAAGGCATGCGTATCTTCGATATTAATAGATATTACTAAATAGTTTACAAATTTTCATTCCCACCAGCCGAAATTGAGGTTTCTGATTACATCTTAACACTATTTTCCATCTGTTTTATTTTGGCCATTCTAATAGGTGTATTGCACTGTGGTTTAATTTGCATATCCCCGAAGGCTTGAAGTTAAATACATTTTTTTAATTTATTGGCCACTTCAATATCCTCCTTTTTTAGTGTCTTCTAAAGTCTTTTCCCTATTTCTCTATTGGATTCTTTTTTTTTCCCCCCCAAAGGCTTTATTGAAATATAATTTATATACCATAAAATTCAGTCTTTTAATGTGTGCAGTTCAGTAGTTTTATTATATTTGCAGAGGTGTGCAACCATCACCACTAATTCCAGAATACTTTCATCATTCCAGAAGAAACTCTGTGCTCATTAGCAGTGACTCCCCACTTCCTCCCTACCCACGGCCCCTGACAACCTCTAATCTACCTACCTTCTATCTCTATGGATTAGCCTATTCTGGGCAAGTCATAGAAATGTAATCATAACAGTATCTAGTCTTTTGCGGCTGACTTCTTTCAATTAGTATAATGTTTTCAAAGTTCATCTCTGCCGTAGTACTTATCAATACTTCATTTCTTTTTATTGACGACTAATATTCCATTGTATGAGTATACCACATTTTGTTCATTCATGAGATGATGGATATTTGAGTTCTTTTCACTTTTTGACTATTATAAACAAAAATGTCATGAACATATGTAAGTTTTTATCTGAACATATGTCTTCAGTTCTCTTGGATATATACTTAGGAATGGGGTTGCTGGGTTATATGGTAGTTTATTTTTAACATTATGAGTTACTGCCATACTTTTCCACAGCAGCTGCACCATTTTACAATCCCACCTGCACTCAGTAAGGACTTCAGTTTCTCCAAATCATCGCTAACACTTGCCTTTTTTATTTTAGCCATTCTAGTGGATATGAAGTGGTATCTCATTGTAGTTTTGTTGTCTCTTTTTCCTAATGATTTGCAGTGCTTTTAAATTTGTTCTGAATACAAATCCTTTTTGGATATGTATTGTTAAGTATGTCCTCCATCCCTGTGGGCTGCCTTTTACTCTCTTAATGGTGTCTTTTGACAAGCAGAAGTTCTTAATTTCAGTATAGTTCAAGTTATGATTTTTTTTTTAGTTTATAATTGGTGCTTTTTGTGTGCAGTTTAAGAAATCTTTGCATACTAGGAAGTCTCAAAGATATTCTGCTATGTTTTCCTGTAAAAGCTTTATTTTACTGTTGACCTTTAGATCTGCCATCCATCTGGAATTGATTTTTGAGAAGCATCATTGTAAAAAGTGATTTGTCTCCTCTTCCCAGCTGACTTAACTTTTTATAAGTCTTTTTCTTAAAAAAAAAAAAAGGTGGTGGTATTTAATTTCAGGGTTGGAAAAATAACATAGTATCCAGGAATTTGTTGGGTGTAAAACTTTGCCCTCAGGTAATGATTGCGTAGTTAGGAGAAAGGCTTAAGATTTGTAGGCCACTTCATAAACTTAAGCTTATTGAATTTTTAAGACATTCTTGTAAAGTTGATGGCATTATCCCCTATTTGCAGATGAAAAAACTGAGGCCCACAGAGGCAAATAAACTTTTCTAAGCTCACACAACTAATAAGTGGGAAAAACCATGGCTCAAAACCAAGGCAGTCTGACTCCAAAACTCCATTATTTTTCCACTTTCCCATTTTAAAAGAGTTCGTAAAAGTCTGAGTATTAAACTTTCAAATTTAACCTATTTATTTTAAGTTGCTATGATATACTTTTTTTTTTTTTAATTAAGATGGTTTGAAGGAAACAGATGAATCAACTGAGATCGCATAGGGGACAAAAGTATTGAAGTGGAAACCTGATGCTTGAGAGATAAGGTGCCTAAGAGATTCTTGTCAGTGGATAATATTTCAAGAGAAACTTACTGTGTGGATGTTTAATTTGCTGTGTTGGAGATCCTATTTTCCATCCTATGAAATACAGGAAATTTTCTTAAAATGTAATAGGGTCAAAAAGAGAATCCTCTGCTGGCGTCGAAGGAGCACTGGTAGTACAGTGGTTGAAGTGCTCAATTTTGAACTGAAAGGTTGGCTGTTCAAACCTACCCAGTACCCCTGGAGAGAAAGATGTGGCGGTCTGTTGCTATAAAGATGTACAGCCTTAGAAACCCTCTGTGTCCAAGTTCTACTCTGTCCTATAGGATCACTATGAGTCAGAAACGACTCGACAGCCGTGAGTTTTGTTTTGGTTTTCTGCTGGCATCCTAATAATACATAATTAAGACGCCTAGTTGCCAAAACTGTGCTGATACTAATGACGTAAATAAACTCGGCAGGAAAATTAATTTCAAGGCCCATTAGCAACAGAAAGGAAATCAATGTTTCTAAAAATGTTTCCAGCAAATGGAAATGGAAAAATAGAATTAGGCAGTCATTTGCGTTTATTTATTTTAGAATTAACATTGAAGCTACTGAGTCCTTTTTGAGGTATGGGAGAATGCTTGTAATGGTATTGGAAACTTTCCATTTCGAACAAATTGTGATAAAACTTTATACTTGGAAGGTGGCATGATAAGAATCAGTATATGGGGTCAGCTTTCTAAGTTGGTGACGACATTACAAAAGTGCCGTCTTTAGCTGTTTTAAAACTTGTGGTGGCCTAAGTGGAGAAGTCTTGAAATTTATCAGTGAACTAGGTAGGCTCTAAATAAAAATACTATAAGTGGTCAGTTAGAAATAGTCAAAGAATTAAAAGATTAGATTTGTACTAGAAAATAAGAAACTTCACTGGCAGGGGGGGTGGGGATTCCTAAGGATCTGTGCTGAGCCGCCTCTTTCATTTCACATCTAATTGATAGACACCCAGTGTACGGGCAGTTCACAGCTAGTAGATTATGGCTTTTCCCTCCTAGCTGTGACTTGATCTCACGTTTCTTCTCATTATAGCTTCAGGACATTACCATTTACCTTTCTGAGTAGGCATTTGAGGAGAAAGCTATTCTGAGTTCTGGACATTTTGTTTGATAATATATAGAATATAAAATCACTCACCCACCATTTAGGAAAACTGAATATAAAGAAACTAAACAAAATATTCACTGATTATTTTTATTAGTGCTGACACCTTTAAATAATAAATCCCTTTGATATTTAATTAACTTGTTTAATTTACAAAAACAATTTAGTCCCACATTTGTAGGAAAATTTATATAAACTGAGATTAAAAAGTTTTAGTAAGCTAAACATTAAACTACTTTTGTAATGAGTGACTCTTTTACTGTGACACATGAAAATAAGGTTTTACTTTTTCAGAGGAAATTATTGTATAATTCAGCTTTAAATAAATAATTAAAAGGTAATAGTCTAAGAAGTAATGACCTATTCTGATGGATGTTGTCTGGCATTAGAGAGAAGCATTCTGGGAACAATCTGGGTTCCATTTTGAAAGCATTAAAATGAATTTTTACTGTGTAAATAGCTACACAGCTTTAAGTATGACTGAATGTGTATCTATAATTTGTATAACCAGTATTGACTATTACAACTCTTTGTGGTATTGTAGAAAATCAGTACTTAATAACGTCAAGCAGAATAAAAAATTCTTTAAACATTTTAAAGAATATTTTAAAAAAAGAAATGCAGAGTTGATTGTATTGACTTTTTTTGTGATACTATTATTACTATTGTTGTCTACTAAATTTAGAAAATTTAATAGTTTATTTTAATCCATTTCTATTTGGAATGCTTAATACTGAATTGTTGAGAAGCTAAGTAACCTTAATCTTTCTTGGGTTCTTTGTAATCTGGCCCCACCCTTCTTTCCCACTTTCTCAGTGGACTTACATCTGGGAGATGGACTTTTGAGTTTCACCCCTGCCACTAGCCAGCTATGGAACCAAAGGCACGTCACAGACTGGTATTTTCACCTGTAAGATGAAAGAATTGCACAAAATCCGTGGCTTTTACATTTTCTTTGGGTCGTAGAAAAATCCTTGGCGATTCTGATGAAAGCCATGGATCTTTACACCCTGAAAACTGCTCGTTCATAAAAAATGTTCCGTATAATTTCGGGACTTGCAGGTATTTCCCAAAGCCATCTACAGACCCCAGTTTAAGATCCCCTGGATTAGAGGATTTCTGGGGCAGTTCTGGTTTTCACAGTCTGTAATTCTGTCCCACACCACCCTGTTGTTTAAAAAAAAAAAAAAATTAGCTACACTAAATTATGATCCTCATTTTTCAAACTCCTTCTTCTGTCTTTTTATTCATATTATTTCTTCGGCTTTGAACTGTCCTTCCTTATCCCCTATCCATCTTCACCTTTGAATGTTCGTTTTGAAAGCACAATTCAAATGTCATTTTTTTTCTTCTGTGAAGCCTCTTTAATCAGAATTAATCATCTTCTTAGAACTTTGTATAGTGATTAGAGGGCCGTGTGTCCTCTGGCTCTCCTTCCTCTTCACACCTCTCCCCCAACAGGCTGTAAGTTTCCTGGGGTCAGTGACTGTGTTTAACTGAATAGTGCCTTGCCAGAACTAGTTAACGGAATAAATGCTCACGAAATTAGTGTGAACTTGTCATTCAGTAATAATGGTTTAATGTCTGCTGTGTCATGGACCAGGGGCCCTGGTGGTGCAGTGGTTAAGAGCTCAGCTGCTAACCAAAAGGTTGGCAGTTTGAACCCACCAGCCCTCTACGGGACAAAGATGTGGCAGTCTACTACTGTAGAAATTTACGGCCTTGGAAACCCTATGGGACTGTTTTACTCTGTCTGATAGGGTGGCTACGAGTTGGGATTGACTAGATGGCAGTGAGTTTTTTGGTATGTCAGGGGTTGAGTGCTAGAAGGACGCCCCCCCACCAAAAAAAAAAAAAAAGTGAGAAGTGGAGTGAAATGCAACTATAAAGTGCAAACCTCATGGGGGAGATGAACTGGAAGAATGAGTAGAATTTAGAGGGCAGGAAGGGCATTTTCTGGGAAAGACGAAGAGAAGTGAGAACAGTTTGTACCTGTATTTCATTATACATGCAGTTTATCTATTTTCACTGAAAAGAAATAGCTTTTTAAGTTCAGCTTAAAATTTTTAGTTAAGCTTTTCAGTTTTTATATTTGGCATTTTTGTTTTTACAGGTGCAAGAAAATTCGCCAGGACATAGAGCTGGACTGGAGCCATTCTTCGATTTTATTGTTTCTATTAATGGTTCAAGATTGGTAAGTTTAGCCTTTTGTAGTTTTGCCCATAGTATTTTGTAATCCTATGGAAATGGTATTTTTAAATATATGTGGGATTGATGTTTATTATTAAAAAAAAAAAGGGTCTTTAGAAAATGTGCTTTTGAATGTCCAGGGGAAGTTACCCAGTGAAAATGCAAGTTATAAAACATTGTGTATAGTGCCTCTTTTGTAAAAATAATTGTGTGTTATTAAAAATACTAGTACGTCAAGTCTAAAATAGCTCAGACACTAAACTACCTTGGGTGGGTAGAATCATGGGAGACTTGTACCTCTTATGTTAAATACTTAATTTTTGTGAGCAGGAAGAGGTAATTAAGACTGAAATATTTGCTTTTTGTAGGTTGATAAATGGAATAGTAAAGACTCATTCGCAAATAACTTGTTATTTTTCTTGAAACTAAGATCCACGATATACAAATAATTTTACTAGAATCAGAGAGATGTGCTCCAAAAGTGTAGAGTTAGAACTATTTTTTATAAATTGCTTTTGGTTTACCCATGGTAAAGTCCCATAAGAAGGAAATTATGTAATCTCAGCAAAGAAAATTCTTATGCAGTAGCTTCTTGGTTAGTTTATTTTCTCAAAACAGTCTTAACATTTTAGTTCTTATCAACATGTCCCATATAATGGCCCTTATTCATTTATGTAATGAAATATTTAGCATACTGTTTCCATTTATTTTCCTTCCAGTTTCTAATAACATAATAAAATATATATGTAGGAGTACAGTCCAAAATCAAACTTCAACCCCAGCAAATGTTTTAGATTTAAAAACCAAAGTTGTCCCAGATTTGCTAGTAATGTGACTTTTTATGAAATAATTTGTTTTTAAGCCCTAGATCACTCCTAATAGTGTTGGGTTGCAAATTCCGTAATTCATAGTCAACTAATAAAAAAAGTCAGATGAAGTTGTTGCTAACCTAATTTCTTAACATTCTTTTACTTTGAGGAACCTCTGAATGTTAGTGAAGCTCTTTTTCTTTGCGAGCTTAAAAACAGTTATGCTTTACTTCTTGCCTATTGAATGTTTTATTTATATTGATTATTAATATTACTATTGTAGGCCCATAGGATACTTAAACTAAGATTGGTTAACATTGTTTGTATCTATTAAGGAAAATTATTTCTGTGTGTTCACAGAATAAAGACAATGATACTCTTAAGGATCTACTGAAAGCAAATGTTGAAAAACCTGTAAAAATGCTTATCTACAGCAGCAAAACACTGGAACTGAGAGAGACCTCAGTCACACCAAGCAATATGTGGGGTGGCCAGGGCTTGTTGGGAGTGAGCATTCGTTTCTGCAGCTTTGATGGGGCAAATGAAAATGTTTGGCATGTGTTGGTAAGTATTAACTGAGCCGTTCCTTCTAGTTTAAGAAGACAATGTAGAAATGTCTTTTAACAGTGTTTATCTCGGGTTTGGTAAGATTGTAGTGTTTTTTTAATTAGGATTATTATTTGACTGTTTTTAGTTTCTGAAAATCAGCATGCATTACTTTTGAAATAGGGATTAAAAAGAAAAAGCTTGAGGAAGAGAAGCAGCTATAATTTATCCATATTAAAGCAGATACTAGTAGTATTTTTAAATATTTTTTAAATGTTCTCTAATGTTTATGCTTAGGATTTTTAAATCATGTGTATTCTGGAGTTTCTGACATTATCTCTAACAAGACAGGGATTTAGGTTTTTTTTTTTTTGTCACTGTAATTAAGAACTGTGGACTGTTAAAATTATTTTATGTTCTATATATTAATTCTGGGTTTTTGTTTTTTTTTGGTCATCCTAGGAAGTGGAATCCAATTCTCCTGCGGCTCTAGCAGGTCTTAGACCTCACAGTGATTATATCATTGGAGCAGATACAGTCATGAATGAGGTAATTAGTGTATTTATTAATAATAAAACGTATATAACATTTTCTCATTGATTTTTGAGTTCAAAAGTATATCCGCAGACTTTGCATTTAAAGTAGAAATTTAGGTCTTTGCTAGTCAAGATAGCTTATGCTGCAGGGTGCTTAATGGGACATCTGGGAGGTTTCTTACTAGGCATAGCTGTGAGGAAAAACACACGTCAGTGTGGCAATTCCAAAGATTTTGTGTATGGCATACAGAAATTTCTTATGTAACCTCAAGACTAAATTAAATCCCTGTTTTGGTCTTTTTGTTTTTTAAGGTGACAAAATTAGCTTGACTATGTTTTGCTGTTATTGTTTGCCGTTGAGTTGTTTTTGACTCGTAGTGACCCCAAGTGACAGAGTAGAACTCCCCCATGATGTTTTCTTGGCTGTAATCTTTACAGAAGCAGATCACCAGGTCTTTCTGCCACAGAGCAGCTGGCTGGTTTGAACTGCCAACCTTTTGGTTAGCAGCTGAGTGCTTAACCCCTTGCACCACCAGGGCTCCTTTTGACTATATTAGTCACATCTGTTTCCTCATCCAGTAGCTAGTGGAAGTATACGTTGCTAAATCAAAAATGAAAGGAAAAAATAAGATGCCCTGATAACCAGGTTTTAATATTGGATAATAAAAGTAGAATATGTAGAGCTTGGATGTGGAAGAGTTTTACTAGGAATACTGACTAGGTCTTAACGGAGTTGGGGACAAGGTCATGCACATTGTAGGTAGCTAATATATTGGATTAAACTTTGCTTGGTGTATCAGTTTTAATAAATGATTTGTATGTCTGAGGCAGGGCCCAGAATCTGTTTTTTGGGTTTTTTTTTTTTTTTTTTAAGTTTCCCAGGTATTCTGAGAGTAGCCAGGTTTGAGAGCCACTGCTCTAAAGTAGAGTAACATAAATATGTTTTTCTCCTATGATGCTTTTGCAGTCTGAAGATCTTTTCAGCCTTATTGAAACACATGAAGCAAAACCATTGAAACTTTATGTGTACAACACAGACACTGATAACTGTCGAGAGGTGATTATCACACCAAATTCTGCATGGGGTGGAGAAGGCAGGTAAGGTCATTTTTTACACTAAGTTACGATTACTTCAACTTCCTATACAGATGTGTTGTAAACACCGATTGTTTTTATTTTGCAAGAAGCTATTGGTTTATTACAAGATCCTCTCAAGAAAAGAGCTGACCTAGAATATCTAAACCAACAATTCATTTTTCAAAAGCACACATCTAAGGAAATATGGTATATACACTATAGTTCTTTTCTTTACTGATCTAACAGCTAACAATCTTTTTATATTTGAGGAATTATAGAGCATAAGCCATAATCATAGGAAAACTTCAGATTTGGAAGCTTTCCTAAATGAGTTGTAAAAGATCCAACCCTTGCCGGGAAAAGGATGACTTAGCTGATGGAAGCAGGTAAACCCTTTATTTGGCCAGAATATCTTTACCCATACCATGTGAGATTCTTTAACTGAGCATATTTCACTGCCAGAATTCTACCTTGTTGCCATTTGAGAAAAGTGAGGTGGAAGTATTGTTTATGAATCTGGTCTTTTTAGGTAATTATCAAGTTATTATCGTCCACTATCCAGGTTTGTGAACACCCAGAAATATGATCTCCTCAGGGTATTCAAAATTGATTGATTCAGAAGAGCTGCCTCATATAAACTAAATTTGCAAAGAAGCCGTATATTCATTAAAGTGGCACTTTTAAAATTTACCGTAGAAAAATCCCCCTTTTCCAGTTAGGAGAATTCTCGGATCAGATTAGTGCCACAAGAGTGCTTGGTGAACATGGAATCAGAATGCAAGAAGAGATTAGGAATGGTGGAGTCCAGTAGCAAAGAACATTTCTACTTCTTTAATTTTTATTTAAGGTGATTAAACATTACTACATTCTTGTCCTTTGGGGCTTTTTTTTATTTAGACTCAGTGCTGATTATACCTTTTCTGTGGAAAACATTTTTCTTTTTGACAAGCTCAATACTGTTAATTAGCCATTGCTTTGTTCAGGCCCGTACAGGCCATTTTCCTGAGTCTGCCCTTCAAGCATGCATATGGTATATTTTTACCCAGATTTTCGTTCTTTCCCAGAGGCTGACCACATTTCATTCATTGCATCATATTTCCCGCAATTTCATTTATGGGGTGTCTTTAAATTTAGAAAGGGTCTTGCTGTTGCCTCAAGTACCTTCTCTGTCACTACTTCGTGATCGTGATTAATAAACATCTTGTTTCAAAGTGCAGCTACCTCTGAAAGGGCACCCTTGAACAGTATGAATTATTTAATCTTACTTTCTTCCTCTAAATCCCTCTGAGATCCAGACCACTGTGGGAATTGCAGTTTTGATGATAGAAAGCAGGAAAAGTGAGAGAAGAAAGAACAAGTAATTTTGTAGTATGAGATATCATGTTGCAAATCAGCTTTGGATAAGGAAGATCTGAAGCTGGCCACTGTCCACTTTTGGTGGTGGGGGTATCCATGGAGAAAATAGATGCCTTGGCAGAGGAACGGCACAGAGGTATAAGTACATGGCCTACTCAAAAAGTGTCAAGTAATTTGGCAAATAGAACCAATCATGTTGGAAATGTAAGTTGGAACTGCTCACCGAGGGCCCTAAATACCACAGTCAGGAATTTGGATATACTTTTGGCACTGGGACTGTGATAATTTATCAGTAGGAAGTTCCTTGGTTCCAAAGAGTAGAAACCTACTGTTACTGTCATAAGCAGAAATGAATTTATTGATATGGACTAGCTCATAAAGTCAAAGAAACAGCTGAAGAACCAGGCTCAGGACATTTCTAGGGATTTAGATAGCAAAGACTAATTGACAATTTTATCAGCATTCCACTGAGGGGATAAAGCCATTTTCAGTTTTCTGTTACAACCAAGATTTGCAGCCCTGGGCAAAAGAGGTTGGTTGGCCTATCTTTAGTCTTGAGCCACTTCCTTGGTTTGAACAGACCAGGCACCCTAATTGTCACTCCTACCAGCATTGCATTGCAGCAGCAGGGAAGTAACTCCCCAAAAGGAAGATGGAGAAAGGAATATTGAGAGGCCAACAGACTAAGTGAAGAAGCAATATGATCACATTTTTTAGGAAGATGTCTCTGGTGGCAGTGGGAGGATGAATTAGAAGTGGAATCTGGATTAAACATATGTGACTGATTTGTGTCAAGTTCTGCGATGTGTAAATGACATCGTCATACCAAAGTGCTTTGAGCTCTTTGGTAGAAAGCTGTTTGTCATTCATTCAACAAATTGTTATTAAGTGCCTACCATGTGCCAGGAACCATTTAGCCAGTAAACAAAACAAGGTGTTTGCCCTCCAGGAACATACATTTTATTGGGGGAGACAGACAATAAACAAATAAGCAGTGTGTCAGATGGTTATAAAAGGTCAAAGAAAAATAAAGGAGAGTAAGGGTAGTGGTCAGGGGAGACCTCTGATAAGATGACATTATTTAAAATAATGGAATTTTATTTGTTTTTATATTTCAAACATCTCAAAAAATGCAAGCTGTGATTAATAACTTTAAGAAAAAATATTTTTATAGCCTAGGATGTGGCATTGGATATGGCTATTTGCATCGAATACCTACACGCCCATTTGAAGAAGGAAAGAAAATTTCTCTACCAGGACAGATGACTGCTACACCTATTACTCCTCTTAAAGATGGATTTACGGAGGTAAGACAGCATTGCTACCTGAGTACATGGTAGAGTTTCCACTAAAACAAGCCAAGTGTTCGTATGTTTGGTGGTAGCACTAATTGAGATTGGGCAAATAATGAGTTAATATTGAGCATGCTGAATTTGAGATACTTCCAGGACATGCAGGTGGAAGTTAGATATAATGGTCCGGATTTCAGGAATGAGGGCAGGGCTAAGAGATACAGATTGGGGAATCATCTGTGAAGAGAGGGTAACTTAACCTAGTTGGAGGTCAGAGGACTGAAGTGAGAATCTCGAAAAACTCTAGTATTTAAATGCACGGGTAGGGAAGGATCCAGCAAAGGAACTTTTGGAGGAGAAATCCAAATGGAGAACAGAGCTTCCAGATAAAGGGCATAGTTAACACTGTCAGCTGCTGCAGAGAGATCAGGTGAGAGAGGGCATGAAAAAAAAGCATGTCCTGGGCTAGGGCAGTTTCAGAGACTTGACAGGGTGCAAATATCAGATTACAGAAGATACAGAGTGAATGTGAGGGATGATAAGGTGGTAACAGCTAGTGCTTAGGAGTCCTTGGGTGGTGCAGATGGTTAAGTGCTGGGCTACTAACTGAAAGGTTGATAGTTCATACCCACACAGAGACACCTCAGAAGACAAGCCTAGCAATCAGCTTCCGAAAGGTCACAGCCATGAAAAATGATATGGAGGGCAGTTCTACCCTGAGACGCATGGGTTGCCCTAAGTCAGAATTGACTTGACAGCAAGTGGTTTACTGGTTGGCTACTACTTGCTCCTTCAAGAAGCTTGATTGAGAAAGCAAGGAGAGCTAAGTGTCTGGCGGGTGGTGGAGGGGTGGAAGGTGAGTGAGGGGCAATTACAGGATCACAGTGAGGCATTTGAAGGAATATAGTTGTTGTTTTCTGTCAAGTCTGTTCTGACACACAGCAGCCTTATAGGTCAGAACAGAACTGCCCCATAGGGCTTCCTAGGCTGTAATTTTTCCCAGAGCAGATAACCAGGTCTTTTCTCCTGTGGAGCTGCTGGTGGGTTTGAACCACCAGCCTTTGGTTAGCAGCCAAGTACTTGCACCACCAGGGCTCCTTTTTTTAAGGAATAAGAGCAGTTATGCACTTGACTACTAGTTGAAAGGGTGGCAGTTCAAACCCACCCAGAGATGCCTTAAGAGATAGGCCTGGTGATCTGTTTCTGAAAGGTCACAGCCTTTAAAACCCTACGGAGTAGTTCTGTTTTGCACATGTGACATCGTCATGAGTTGGAATTGACTCAAGGCAACTAAAAACAACAACACAGTTTTTAAAATGTTTCTTTGTAAGAGGTATCCAGGGACAGTTAATTCTTACACAGCTAAATAAAAACCGAGGCCCCCCCCCCAAAAAAAAAAAACGAAAAAAACTGGTACAGTTGTAAAGTGAGGGCTACTGCCCTGTTGTTTTGTGGTACACAGTTTGACCATCCCCAATTCTAGAGGAAGTGAGTGGGAGCTACTGAGATGTTTAAGCCCCCCAAGCCCATTATCTCACAGCCAAAACTAGTGTGGTTACATGTCCAGACTCCTACCACCATATCTACTGCCCCACTCAGGGCATCCTGCCCCCCATGGGCCTCTATGTGCAGTCTGAGAACATCAGAGAGTGAAACGGTAGCTAGGGGAAGGGCCAAAATACAAATTGTGTAGGAATGTACCAAGTGGTGGAAGATAGAGTATTCAGAAGTGAGATGAGACAGCCCATCTGTAGAGTCCATATAGAGGCCCCTTTTTTTCCCTGAAGGTGGAGATATGGCTGCACCATTCATTCATTGGTGAGGAAAGATTAAGTGGACTCATGATTAGAAATCTTGAGAATCTTCTAAGGAATCTGTCATGGTGTTAAGACTTCAAGGTGATTGCTTCCACGAGCAATGGAAGTTTTAAAGAAAAACCGGCCGGAAATTCAGAGAGAAGAGAAAAGCAGTAGAATTTTAAGGGTAGAGTCAAATGACTTTTGAGTCAAGCAGTTAGGAAGGAGGAGAGAGTGGAATCTCCCTCTAGAGAGGAAGTAGTAAGAATTCTGTGTGTAACTGGGGGTAGGATGATGCCAGTGACATGGCGTCGTGGAATTGACAGTGCATGATCCCCAGCATGTATCACAGTGAGGAAGGAGTGTCTGAAGGCAGAAGTGTAGGTGGAAACTTTTGACAAGTAGTATATGATTAAAAAATGTATCTGTAAGACAGGTAAAAGCCAGTATTTGTATTTTCTTTAAAGTAAATTCAAGTAATTTTCTTTCTTTTTTTTGAAAGGTCCAGCTGTCCTCAGTGAATCCCCCGTCTTTGTCACCACCAGGAACTACAGGAATTGAACAGAGTCTGTCTGGACTTTCTATTAGCTCAGCTCCACCAGCCGTCAGCAGTGTTCTCAGTACAGGTGTGCAGAAATGTATATTGTTTTCATCCTGCTTTGTTTTTCATGATATTCTCAACTATAGAAATTTACAAAATAATGCCAGTGTACCTTGAAAACTGTGAATGTGCTCTCCATGGACACACAGGCCCAGTCCTCATAAGCTGGTGCTGAATTACCATGCACACACTGGCCAGCATTGACACCTCTGTGAATTTTAGACCCTATATTTCTCTTAGAGTCTACAACTTTTGGAGTCAGGAATCTACCTTTAAATTTTGTGTAATTGCTTTGTTTACTCAGCAAACACGTGTATGTCTTCTAAGTAGAAGCCACTGGGGATACAAAAGTGATACTGTTCCTTTCTTAGGGGCTCAGTCTTGCTCAGGGGACATGTCTCCCCTTCTCTCTCTTCTTTATTCTTTGTTCTACATGATATAGTCCTTTTTTTTTTTTAGTATTGTCTTATTTTTATTAACAGTGTTAAAAACAAACCTGTTGCCACTGAGCCCATTCCTACTCATTGTGACCTTACAGGACAGAGTAGAACTGCCTGTAGGGTTTCCAAGGCTATGATCTTTACAGAAGTGCGCTGCGACAGTTTTCTCCAGTGGAGCTGCTAGAGGGTTTAAACTGCCAACCTTTTGGCTAGCAACCGAGCACTTAGCCACTGTGCCGCCAGGGCTCCTTCTTAACAGTGTTAAGATACAATTCACATACCATCCATTTAAAGTGCATAATTCAGTGCTTCGTTAGTGTATTCACATAGTTGTACAGCCATCACCACAGTCAGTTTCAGAACATTTTCATTACCTCAAAAAAGACACCCTGTACCCATTAACAGCCACTCCATGTTCGCCCAATGCCCATAGGCAACCCCTAATCTACTTTCTGTCTCTCTGGATTTGCCTTTTCTGGACATTTCATACAAATAGAATCATACGATAGATGGTCTTTGTGACTGACTTTTCACTTGGCATAATGTTTTCAGGGTTCATCCATGATGCAGCATGAGTCATTGTTTCATTCCTTTCTATGGCTGAATAATATTCCATTCTGTGAATGTGTCACATTGGGTTTATCAGCTGAGGAAGACGTGAGTTTTGACTGTTGTGAATAATGCTGCTGTGGATATTCGTGTACAGGTTTTGGGGCAGACATATGTTTTCTTATGTAGGGTAGATCCCTGGGTCAGATGATGCAGTTCTTAGCATGTTAAGAAATCTTCATAGTCTCTTATTTTATGGTTTTCAGAATATAAGAATATATTTTATATTCAGTAAATCTTGAGTAAGTGAATGAAATACTGACATAGTTTTATTTCATTAGCACCTTTTATTTTTTAGCTCTTTTAATATTTGTATTCAAAATTTAGAAGCCCTTGTGGCACAGTGGTTAAGTGCTCGGCTACTAACTGAAAGGTCTGCTGGGGGTTCAAACCCACCAGCTGCTCCATGGGAGAAAGATGTGGCAGTCTGCTTCTGTGAAGTTCTACTCTGCCCTATAGGGTCGCTATGAGTCGGAATCGATTCAGCGGGAATGAGATTGAAAATTTAGTTATACCTCACTTTGTTTCAGGGTGGGTTTAAAATAGCCCACCAAGATGAAGTAAGGTTAAGAGTATAGTATCTGGAGTTGGCCCCCTGGGTTTCAGTCTTAGCTCTTTTCAGGGTCTTAGTTTTTTTCCCCCAAGAATCGAAATTAAAAAATTTTAACTTCCTATTATTTAAAATTTCAAACATACACAAAAGTAGAAGGGGTAGTATAATGAACCTCCATTACCTGTCACCCAGCTTCACCAGTTATCAGCATGGTAACATACCTCTCCACCCCCTACTTCTTGCTGGCTCTTTTTCCAGCTCCATCAAGATACAATTTACATACCATAACATTAACTCGTTTTAAGTATACAATTTAATGATTTTTAGTAAATTTATAGAGTTGTGCAGTCGTCATCACAGTCCAGTTTTAGAACATTTCCCAGATGGAATTAAATATTAATGTCGTTAGTATCTAATCATAGATACAGGTGGAAGGAATCTTAAAGTTTATTTCATTCAAGTAGTGTTCAAATTCTTTTTTATAATATTATGATTTTTTTACCTCCCCTCAGATGGTTCTCAGTTTATCCCTGAATAGACTTAGTAAAAGGTGGGTTGGGGTACTTCCTAAGGCAACAATTGATAACTGTTTTAGAATAAGGGTGCTCCAGTGCCACGTGGCAGCTCTTCTAACCTTTGCAATAAGTGACATTTCTCTTCAAGTCCCAGTTTATTTTTGACCTATTTTAAATCTCTCCTCCTTGCATTATTGCTATCTCTGTATTTTCTCATAAGCACATTTACTGAGATCCCTGGCTTTGTTAGACTGCAGGGAAATTGTTTCCTGAATATTAAAATTAAAGTGTAAATAAAACAATAATTGCTCAAAAGAGACTTAAGAGAAATCAGCATTTTCATTTTGAGTAAATCAGTTTAAAAATACTAAAATGTTTCTAGCATGACATATTAGAAACAACTTTTTTTCGTTAAGCATTTATTATTCTGTCTTCACTTTTAATTATATTGCTTGCACAGACGCCCAAGAAGTAACTTTAGAAATATAAAAATGTATTTTTTTAAACTCTTCTGTGGATTTGAAATATTTTGGATTATGAAATTTTTAGAAAGATAAATATATCATTTTGAAATGGCGTTGATCAGTATGACCTTTTTGGTGCACCCGCTCACACCCCTGTCCTCCTTTGCTTGAATTCTCTGCAGAAGATTTATCACTGTCTACATGCTGTGTTTTTTACTTGTTTGTTTCCCTTTCATCTCCTGCGTCTCATTAGAATATAAATTCAATGAAACTAGAGATTTCTGTTTCCTTCATACTGTAAAGTGCCTCAGTGCCTAGAACGATATCTAGGTGTCCCCCCAAAACTTGACTGAACAAACCAACCATCCACCCCAACCCGTTGAGAATCTGATGAAAGCAAAGAACTCACTTCCCCCCAAATGCACATACGCACAAATGTTACCTACAATTTCAGGAGCTCCACACACTACATGAAGCCTGTTCATGGGCCTCGGATTTAGAATTTCCAGTTTAGATCCACTTTGTTCCTTTTGAGACCATGAGTGTTTCTACCCTTTAAGGACAAAAAGAAACTATGTTAAAGACTTTATTAAGAACTAGTGGAAATTTGATAGCCAATCCAAGCTGCTATAAATTTCTAAAAACCAAAATTCAAAGACAAATATAAAAAATTAAAGCATCGCTATTGTATGTGACCACTTAATAATCCACACAGTACCTAACAGTTTGGTTCAGAATGTAGAAGAGTTTCTGACATTTGAGTGGAATAACATAGCCAGGGATCTAGTAGAAACTTTGCAAATGCTTCAGCTAGGCTTTTTCTACTTTGCATGCCTCCAATTTTTGCAGAAAAGTAAATGGGTGAGTAAATAAATTAAAGATTATCTGAAAATGGTTGATTCATACTTTTAAGCAAAATGCATTCCTGCTACGGTATTTAAACGGACTTCGGTAAGACAATCTAGAATCTACGTACAGTATTACTATTGTTTAGGCATCTGCAAACCTCCCACTTGAGTAGGTGTTAAACACTAATAGATAGCTCTTTATTAGAGATGGTGCCCGAAGGTTATTTGTATATGAATAATTTAATCTTCTTAAGCTAACACCAGTAAAATTTTGAATGTATTAGAAGACTTCAAAGGAATGTCATAGAACCTATGGTCAAGGAAATGGAGATTCAGAAAGCCAAGTCACTCTCCATTTCTGGAGGTCCACATGCTCTTTTGTCTCTTTCAGGCCATCTGCCTTTATCCTGTCCTCCAGACCAGTGTTCATTGGTCACAGGGCACAGGCCCCCAGCAACCCCAGGTTTACATGGTCTGTCAGGTCAAGAGCCCAGTAGAGATTGATGTGACTCTTTATGTCCCATTTCCAGGTTTCCAGTTTTCTGATCTAGCCCTGCTTAGCTCAGCTGTAAATCTCTTGTCCAGTGAGCTTAGCCTGGGGGTGGGATGGCAGAGCCTTCTGCCCTCTTGGCCCCGGCTCTGCTCACAGTCTTCTGTAAGGGCTGTAGGCAGAGTAGGTAGATCAACTATGACAGATGTGTGTGGTTGGTGATGCAGCCAGAAGTCAGGACTGACACTGAATGAAAACCTGACAATCGGGAAGGGGGAGGCACTGAAGATTGTCTTCATAGAGTCTGTGGCTCTTTTTGTCCACTGAGTTTATTAGAAGTTTTTTAAAATTTGCTTTTATTTCAGGCATACCAACAGTACCATTATTATCACCGCAAGTAAACCAGTCCCTCACTTCTGTGCCACCAATAAACCCAGCTACTACATTACCAGGTAAGCAGCAGAGGATTCAAGATGTGTGTAATGATAATAGCATTGTTCATACTTGGCATCTTAAAAAATAATGAAAAAAATCTTATACCTAGGTAGTGACTTTTAGGTTTTTTAGTGGCATTTTATCTCTGCAGTGACTTTGTGATAAGTGAGAGCAAGTAGCACCTCTCCTAAGCAGACAAACAGATGTTAGTCACCCAGCTAGTTAGCCACAGGGCCTGGGACTTCTTAACCACCCCCCCCCCCACCCCTCCCAACACCCACAATGTAGCATGAGCAGGAGCAAGCAATGTGGAAAAGTTTGTTCTTCGGCACCCACTTGGTTAGGTCTTTCTGATATTTATGTGAATAGACACTGTGTCCTGGGAGATAGCGCTTCTTATTTGGGTCTTAGTAGTTCTCATATTAAATTAACTTTCTTTTTATTTCTGTGAATACCAAGTACCTTAATCCAGCTGATAACAATCAAATATTTCAATGATCAAATGTACTTTTCTGTGAGAGCCTTTCGTTGTATGACTAAAAGATGCCGTTATATAGTCATAGCCATCGAACAAGCATGTGCACGCACACTGAGTGATAAAGCAAATATGCTGAAATGGGAAGTGTGGGTAATTGGGGTGAAAGGCATACATGGGAGTTCGTCGTGCTGTTTTGCAACTGTAAGTCTGAAACTTTCAGAATTTAAATTTTTTAATTTTTTTTTTTAAAGAAGACATTCAGAGAGACTATAAACTTCAACCATCGGTGAAAAATTCAGTTCCATTTACTGCCGTACTTGCTGAGCTAATCAGCCATTTCTCCAAGGCAGCCAGGCAGGCCATTGTCATTCTTGTTCCAGTGTTTTAGCAGTGTTCGTTGTTTTAACCTTTGTTCATTTAGCCATCTGATCACTTAAGTATAGAAATATATTTCAGTTAAGTTAGGTTTTCTTGTTACTGTTATTATAAGGAGCCCTGGTGGTGCAAAGGTTAAATGCTCAGCTGCTAGCTGAAAGGTTGGTAGTTTGAACCCACCTTTGGCTCCTCAGAAGAAAAGGTGGTGGTCTGCTCCCCTAAAGACTGCAGCCTAGAAACCCTATGGGGCAGTTCTACTCTGTCATGTGGGGTTGCTAAGAGTCCAAATCAGTGACACCGAACAACAACAATGTTATTATAACACAAAGCTGCCACATATCAAGTGGTTTCCAGTATTCTCTTTGAAGTGGGCAGTATCTTTTTCAGTGTACGAGACTCATTTTTCACCCAGGTGAAGTGGTTTACCTTTTGTTCTTTTGTCTTCTCTCCAGGTCTGATGCCATTACCAGGAGGAGGACTGCCTAACCTGCCCACCCTCCCCAACCTCAACCTCCCTGCACCACACATCATGCCAGGTGTTGGCGTACCAGAAATCGTGAACCCGGGTACGTTGCAGATCCTACCCTCCTAGGAGCGTCCTCTCTAATAAAAAAAACTGCAGCCAGGAAAGCCGATCCTCCATTTCAGTTTTTTCGGAAAGGACAGAATGATTTAACAAATTTCAGCTACTTCAAATAAATACTAATCCTTTTATTTAAAAAACTTTAAAAACATCTTTGTGAATCTTAGGGGGATATTTGACTAGGAAGATGAGGGCATGGGTACAAAGACCACCCAAGAGCTTTTCGAGGCTACAGGCAAGTGTTCCCACCTCCCTCCTCTGCCTGGCCGCCTCTCCACCCTCTTTCTCCTCTTCCTGCATCCTGGCAGCTCAAGTCCCACTAAAAGCCATTTGTAGAGATAAAGAACAGTGGTTTAGCAGTACAGTAACTGATTGATGAAGGGTGTACAGTTCGTCCAGAGGAGGTGAATGAATTCCCCATTGTTTTATTTGGGTTTGGGCCACTGCCACCAGGGGCTAACGTGCCTGTTATTTGTAGCCCAGACCCAGAAACCTTGGCTGTCTCAGTGCAGATAACCAAAACTGTCACCTCTGATCAGTCAGCTGGGCTTGTTATTTGATAAATATTCTCCTTTATTAACAAATGTTATAATAAAAACTGTGTGTGGTTTTAGCTACAAGTAGCAGATATTCAAAGTGTTTATGCTCAGTTGTACACACTGATGAAAACCAAGCAGCAGAGTGTCCTACAAGTCTGCTCTGATAGTTAATGATTACCCAGATCACCTCAAACCTTGGGGGTGGCCGCATGTCAGGGTTATTTTGAATTGCAAATCTCAGTGGTTTGGCCCATCAGCGATGCCAGCTAATGATCTTATTACACTGTGGTGTACACTGCCACACTTACGTCTGGATTTTAAATGTCCCTGTTGTAATGCTCGTTATCTCTCTTTATTCATTAACCCATCCTGTTAACTGACTTCGTTCCTCAGCTCAAACCAAAAAAACCAAACCCAGTGCCGTTGAGTTGATTCCGAATCATAGCGACCCTACAGGACAGGGTAGAACTGACCCTAGAGTTTCCAGGGAGCGCCTGGCAGATTTGAACTGCTGACCCTTTGGTTAGCAGTCGTAGTACTTAACCGCCATACCACCAGGATTTCCTCAGCTCAGGGTTTTAAAAAACAAAGAAAGTACTAGTGAACTCTTACCATTTACTGTCTTCACACTCCCTTTGTCTTTTCTTTTGTATCCTATATTCCTGGCACCTCCTCTGCCCTTTCTCGAAATTGACTGAGTGAGAGCATTAAGTGTTTCAGCAGCCCAGTGGTTACCCTGAACCTGTGTTTTACAACACGCCTTTCCTTTGTTTCTTAAAGAATATTCTTTTCCTTCATTCTGCATTGTAAAATCATCAGAGTAAATCCATCAGGTAGAATATAGGTTGTTCTCTATCACAGGACTTAAACAGAGGCTGCATACCTAGGGTGGGGCAAATAGGAGGGGCTGAACAGAACGGTTAGCCCCTGTAGCTCTTCTTTCTGTTGTCTGTCGAGACAGCAGCTATAAGCCTGCAGCTTGCCTGAGGCAAGTGGGAGCTCTCCCACTTGACATTCAGTGGAGATGCATTGCCTGCTGTGTGGGCCCCAGTCTTCCCTGACGAGGAGAATCGTTTCTTCCCTGAGCTGGGTTTCCCTCAGTGCTGGGCTGAATCACATGGAGCCTGGAAGCCAGGGGAACCTTTCTTCCTGGGCCGCTGGTATCACAGTAAATACTTAACTCTGTCATGGCCTTCAACTGGGGGTAAACAAAAGTTGTGGTTTGTTTGGCTATCACTGCTGCTGTTTTGGTGCTAGGAAGATGTATGATGTGTGCCATTTTTGTCCTAGGTTTGCCACCTCTTCCTTCCTTGTCTTCCCGAAACTTACCTGGCATTGCACCTCTCCCCATGCCATCTGAGTTCCTCCCGTCATTCCCTTTGGTTCCAGAGGTCTCTTCTGCAGTAGGCTCAGGGGAGCTGCTGTCTTCCCTTCCACTTCCCAGCAACCCACCTTCTGACCCTATCACGACTACTGCAAAGGCAGACGCTGCCTCCTCACTCACTGTGGATGCGATGCCTCCAACTTCAGAGGCCCCAACCGCTGTTGAGGACAGAGTCAGCAAACCCGCCCCATCCAGTGAGAAGCCTGTTTCTGTGGTTACGGATGCAAATGTTTCTGAGTCACCTTCATTGTGAACCATTCTGCAGAATCAGCGTGGTGTGTTTATTTAACCACAGGAGCGTGTCTGGAAATGCAAACTATCATTCATTTCATTCTAGTTTGTACCGTATCTGTAGGCATCCTGTAAATAATCCTAAGGGGAGAACTCAGCGAGAGGGTGTGGGCTTGTATCCTGCCAAGTTGGGGTGGGGCTCACAGGCCGGGAAGGGAAATGTCAGAAATTGCTTGTATTGTAAAACAACCAAAAAGAATTGTTAAGAGTGGCTTGCTGCCAGGCTTCCACTGCCATTCTTGAGGGTGTACATCTTTGGGAAAGGTGGTAACAGGGTGTCCTCTAGGTTCCTGTGTCCTCACTGCTCCTTCTGTAAGAAAATGAAATATTTTATGCCTAGTACTCACACGCAACATTTCTCTTACTTTGTAAATCGTTTGCAAGGGTGCAAACCACCTCACTAAACCGTGAAAGGAAGATATATTTCACTTTTGGTCTCTCTGAGTTGCATCTCTGTTGAGGTTTGCAAGAAAATTCCAACTAAAGATGTTTGTTAAAGTTACACAGTGTGCACTATTAATTGAACATCTTTTTATTCAGCCTGTACACAGATCTTGTTTTACGTTCTCAAGGTTACTCAGACATTTTGTAACTGCTGCTGTTGCTTTATAGGTCCACCATAAAATGGCATTTAAAAAGAAATAAAGGAGGTGTTGCACAGTTTTCAACCAGAAGGTGGCACTTTGTGGCTACTCACAATACTGTAGCTATACTGGGAAAGCAGAGACACAGCAATAAATTACAGTGATTTTGCTTTTCTTCTTGTGTTGTATGTAAATCACAACTCTTAATTGTCACATGCACTTGTTACTCCCCAGTATGTCATACGTCTTTCATGTAATTACGTTTTATGTTTTACTTTCTCGAAACTAAGTTTTCTGAGAGGTGGAAAATTAACTGGAAATGACTTATTGAATGAGATTAAACACATCTTGTATCACTGTTTTTGAAATAAGATGAAAGAGACCCATTGGTCATTGACCTGGCACTAGTAGGAAGATGCTCACGCCCCTGCAGTGGTGGGTGTGGCAGCACACGTAGCTGTTCTGCGACCACGCTGCAGAACCCAGAGTTAGTAGCACCAACCCAGAACCTCCAGTGTGAGGCCCTGTGCCAGCCCCTTTGTCTAATATATCCATTTCTGGAGCCAGGTTTGTACTTGAAGCTAAATGATAGACTAAGGTTGTAGCTGTAACCATAGCTTCTCCTGTTTGCATTAGAAATATCTCTAGATTATTTTTCTCAGTCAACAGTCAGCAATCCTGTTTCTTTAAAAGGAGCTTATAACAGGTAGGAAAAATACAAGTACATTTAAACATTATAGTTTTCAAGTTTCCAGGAAGGGAAAAGTTGAACAAGTTGTTACTTAGAAGCAGCTCACATAAAAAATTTAAAAATACAAGGTAAGGAGACACTTCAAGAAAAAGCAAGTAAGTGATTTTTCGGCTTTCCAATTTTTTTTTTAAGCAGTTCTTTCATTGCAGTGATTCTTAACTCTCTCGAGGCTACAATCCTCATGTGAGAATGATGAGAGCCCTGGGCCATCTCAGAAAAATGTCTGTAAGCATATATAAAACAGTGAGCCCTGTGGAAAGAGAGGGGTTCTCAGCACTCACTTGGAAGACAAGTGCAGCTGGCCTAGACTAGCTCACTGGTTCTTCCCTGAGATGGGAGACACAGCTTTTCTATTCTCCCTTTAGAGAAACCAGTTTAGGTCCTTATAGATAGCAGTAGGTCCTGTTCAGGGGCCAGAAACAGGGATGTCCCTAACAGCAGGTCACTCTCTGCCTTGTAGGGAAACTGAAGGATTGATCCCCGGGGTATCCAGGACAGGTGCTGTCACAGAGCTGTAGCTCCAAAGCCAGCACACGAGGTGAAGTGAGGCTCAGAATGAAAAGCCCTGTGGTCACTCGTGTGCAGGTGTTCACACCAGAAAGGCACAAGGCAGTCACGAGGGGGAAGGACATTACTCTGGGTTGGTTATCACAAAAATCCTTAAAATAGTGGCTTAATCGAGAGTTTCTCTCCCATGTTGAGATAGTTGGAGTTAGTTTGTCTGAGGCCTGCATGGCCCACCAGTGTCAGATCTCGGCTCCCATCTTATAGTTCTCCTGGATGTGGTGTCCATTGCCAAGGGCATCCATGGTCTCAGCAGCCAGAACCCCAGCCATTCCATCCTCATTCCAGGCAGCCAGGAGAGAAGGGCATCCCCTTTAGGGTCACTTCACAGAGGTTTGCACACAGCTCTTTGCCTCACATCTGGCCAGAGTGGAGTCACAGGCCACACGTAGCTGGAAGGGAGGTCAGGAAATGTAGACTTCCGGACCACCAGCTGCCCAGCTAAATCTGAGGGTGCCATGCGTAACTAAGGAGGAAGGAGGGCAGCCAGTGAGGGACAGTTGGCAGCCCCTGCTGCACCACAGAGGGCTGGATGTGGGCCTTCAGGGTGAGCATACGACATGGCTCCACTGCTCACCCACAGTTTGATGGGAACCAGGAGAAGAGGCACTTCTGGCAAGGGGGGCTGGGGCGAGGGGCAGGAAGGCTTCTGAAAGGTGACATTTGACGTGAAGCATCGGGCAAAAAAGACACCAGAGGCCTTTCCAGGTTAGGAAAAGCCATAAGTGAGGATCAGCAAGGAGTCAGAGCACAGGGTTCGGACCCTGTATGACCCTGTGTGCTATGACCCTGTGTCCTCTCGTGAGTGGGATCTTTGTCTTAAAACTGAGGGGTCACTGAACGGTTTCTATGGTGGATAGGAGGCTGGGGTGGAGAGTAGTGAGAACAAAGGTTTGCATTTGAGCAAACCTGCTGTGGTAGTCTGGGGGGTAGAGAGGAGGAGCCACGGTCCCTCCAGAGGTGGAGAGCCCTGAAATGAGCAGCAGAGCAGGAAAGAGCTTCTTCAGGAGAGACCGTGAGGATGGATTTATCTTTTCCTCCTCTGATTTCTGTTCCTGTTTTCTGTTTAGTCCATTGCTAAACCTGCTTACCTTGGAACAGCTTAGCTTACCTCATTTCCTGAAAATTCCAAAGACCTAGGACAGCCTTGTGGCCTCTCATTTTTGAGGCACCAATTAAAGCTCAAGGATGGCTCAGCTCACATGTCGGGACATTGCCGTTGGTGGCCAGAAGCAAGGATGTGAGGCCACGGGCTGCTGTGACAGCAGTAGTGACATGGAAGGCCTGACCCCTCCTTTAAGGAACTTGCAATGTGGGCAGGAAAATAAAGTGGCTTCATGAAAGTCCATGCAAAGTGCAAGAAGTGAATAACAAGTGGTTTGGAGTTAGCAGAAAGGGAACATTGTCTGGCAGCTGAATCAAGGAAGGGTTGGCTGGGCCAACAGCTCAGCAGGTAGAAAAACCAGGGGTTAAAAATTCAAGAGATGGGTCCTACTGGGAGCTCACACAGCAGGAGAGCCCTACAGCCTGTTGGCTGCAGGTACATTTATTAGAAAATAAAAGGTATTTTATTTCAATTATTTCTTTGTCAAAGGCTTTTTCTGCAGCGAGTGCCCCTTTATAACACTTCTTAAGGAAGGCTTGTTCTCCCAGCCTGGAGGTAAAGGCCTTCCCCTTTAATTACCTGACGCCCAGCAGAGGTTTTTCAACCCTGACTCTAGATTAGAATGCAGATTCCTGGTTCCCATCCTAGGCCTTTGTGGTTTTTAAAAACTTCCCAGAGGACTCTTGACATGTAGCCAGGAGTGAGAGCCCTGCCCTGCACACGCATTTCTCTCCCTCATGGAGCCTGTCCCCGCCCTGTCTATAATTAACAGGCACCTTGCCTCCTCCTGGAGCCCCTGGGTAGTGCAAACAATTAAGCGGTTGGCTGCGGTAAAAGTTGGTGGTTCAAATCTGCCCAGAGCCTCCATTGAAGAAAGGCCTGGAGACCTCCTTCCAAAAGATCACAGTCATTGCAAACCCTATGGAGCTCAGTTCTGTTGAGTGCAGTTCTATGCTGAAACACAGTCTCCATGAGCAGGAATCTACTCCATGGCAAGTGGTTTTGTTGGCTTTTTTTAATCTCAAAATGCTACGGAGTGCAGTTCTACTCTGCAACACATGGGGTCGCCATGAGTTGGAATAGACTCAGAGCAACTTTTTTTGTTTTGGCTTTTTTTTTTCACTTGATAATTGAGTCAGCTGCTTCATAACCCAAGGAGGTAATAAGGAAATGCACAGCTTGTTTACCAAGAGAACGGGTATTTACTTTTATCGCTTAGCAAAGTGTCAGACTAGAGGAGGGATCCTTTTACCTCTGATATTTTTTCTGCATTAGATCTAGTAAGAAGAATTTATGGCTTGGCTAACCAAAGCACTCCTATATAGGCCTCTTGGGTACGGAGCCAGTTTGATCAAATAGAAGAAAAATGGGTGAAGGCCACGGCCAGTTACCTGAACAGGAGAACAGCAGGCTGGCGGAAGGGCAAGTGGGCTCTCTCCCAGGCTGGCATCACTAGGAGCTCCGCCCTGACACTCCCTGCACCCACTTGCTCAGATGCACCACCCCAAGGCCCAGGACTTGCTTGAGACAGAACAGAAAGGTGATATAAACTTGAGGAAGAAAATAGGTCCTGGACAGTGACTGGAATTGGGGTTTTACCAGTGTCTTCTCCTGAAGCCGTATTCTGGGTTCCCAAACCCATCCATTATTTACCATAGCAACCATACTGCGAGTGACCTTCAGTTCTCTTTTTTAGGGACCAAGGAGTTTGTAATCAGAATTAATGACTTCCTGAATGACTTTCTTGTCCTCCACTCTATCTGTAGTCATGATGGCCACCGTTGAGACTGGCATTAATAAGTCAGCCTGAGGTTCAGGGAAGCATCTTCAAGAAGCACTTGACTTAGGGCACCTGGGTATGGAATTAAGGGAACTTCTCTTCTTTTACACTTGCATGTTGCCAGAATTTTTAAAGACAGATATGAATTAATTTTTAATGAACAAAAACAAGGTTTGGGGGAGGTTGGAGCTCTTCTGCACTGCTGATGGGAATGTAAAATGGTACAACCACTATGGAAAACAATATGGTGACTCCTTAAAAAGCTAGAAATAGAAATAACAAATGATCCAGCAATCCTACTCCTAGGAATATATTCTAGAAAAATAAGAGCCGTCACAGGAATAGACATATCACACCAATGTTCATTGCAGCATTATTCACAATAGCAAAAAGATGGAAACAACCTAGATGTCCATCAACAGATGAATGGATAAACAAATTATGGCACATACACACAATGGAATACTATGCAACGATAAAGAACAGCGATGAATCTGTGAAACATCTCACAACATGGATGAATCTAGAGGGCATTATGCTGAGTGAAATAATCACAAAAGGGCAAATATTGTATAAGACCACTATTATAAAAACCCAAGAATAGGTTTAAATGGCAGAAAAAAAAATTCTCTCATGATTATGAGAGGAGAGGAGTGGGGAAGGGAAATCACTACATAGTAGACAAGTGTCAGCTTTGGCGAAGGGCAAGATAACACAGGGGAAGTCAGCACAACTTGACTAAGGCAAAGCCATAGAAGCTTCCTAGACATATCCAAACACCTTGAGGGACCAAGTTACTGGGGCTGAGGGCTGGGAACAATGGTCTCCTGGGACATCTACGACAACTGGCATAACACAGCTCATAAAGAAAATGTTCTACATTCTCACTCCGATGAGTAGTGTCTGGGATCTGAAGTTTTTGAGTGGCCATCTAAGATACATCTACTGGTCCCATCCCTTTCAGAGCAAAGAAGAATGAAGAAAACCAAAAACACAAGAAAAATATTAGTCCAAAGGAACCAGAGAGTCCACCAGCCTGAGCCCAGATGAACTAGATGATGCCCGGCTACCACCACTGACCACTCTGACAGGGTCACAATAGAGGGTCCCAAAGAGCAGGAGAAAAATGTAGAACAAAATTCAAACTCACACAAAAAAGACCAGACTTGCTGGTCTGACAGAGACTGGAGGAACCTCCCAAAGTATAGCCCCAGACACCGTGCTAACTCAGAACTGAAACCACTCCCAAAGTCCACCTTTCAGCCAAAGATCAGACAGGCCTATAAAGCAAACAATAACACGCATGAGGAACGTGCTTCTTAGTTCAGTCAAGTAAATGAGACCAAATTGGGCAACACTTGCCCAAAAGCAAAGAAGAGAAGGCAGGAAGAGTCAGGAAAACTGGAGGAATGGACATGGGGAAGCCAGGGTGGAAAGGGAAAGGGGGAGAGTGCTGACACATTGCAGGGATTGTAACCAATGTCACGGAAAAATTCGTGTATAAATTTTTGAATGAGAACTAATTTGTCCTGTAAACTTTGATCTAAAGCAAAACAAAGTTTTTTGTTTTTTTTTTTAAAGAAATTTCCTTATTGCTAGAATATTGTATAAGCCTGAAAGGAAAACAAACAACTATCAAACTTTTCCAAATGTGTCATATTTCTGTGTAAGAACGCTTAAAGCTTCGGTTTACTTCAGCAAGCCTAAACTCATTTCTGTTGTTCATTATCAGGTTTTTCTGTTGAGAGAGAGAGAGAAGGACGAGATCTGCAGGCACGGGCTCTAGTTTAGAATTATCAGTGAAATTTCCCTTAATAGGGAAACTATTTACAAACTCGTAAATGAGTTTGGCCAGAAATGTCCGTGTTTGAGGCAGCTATGCTGAGAGGAGCAGTCCCCGGGAAGATGATGGCAAGTCCACATTGTCTCGAGACATCTTGTGGCAAAAGCCTCTCTGACCCTGGCGTTTAGGTCCCTGAAAGTCATGTTAGCTGTCAGGTACATGAAGCACACAGCTTTAATGTTGGGTCATTGAAGATCAGCAGCCGGAAGGCCTGCGTGCACCTTGGCAGTGGAGAACTTAAAGGTGAGCGCACACTCCCTCTATCAGGGAGCTGAACAAGGGCAAGGGGAAAGCTTCCTGCGGTATAAGTCCAATGAACAAGATCCCCATTACGGTTACCCCACCTTTGTCTCTGCCAAGTTTTTGTTTTCTTGGAATGACCTGATATAAAAAGGGCATGAAACCCCAAACCAAACCAAACCAAACCCACTGCCCTCCAGTCGATTCCAACTCATAGCGACCCTATAGGGCAGAGTACAACTGCTCCATAGAGCTTCCAAGGTGCGCCCGGCGGATTCAAACTGCCGACCTTTTGGTTAGCAGCCTTACACTTAACTACTACGCCACCAGGGTTTCCCATGAAACCCCTGAGACATGAAATTCATTTCCCAAATTCACATCTCTCCTAGGCAGATAGCACGACCTGAGGGAAAAAACTGAACCCGCCGGATCTTTGGAGCCCTGATGCGGCCAGGTTCCAGGAGGGCACAGGTGAGGGGTGGCCAGAGTTGAAACACCCAAGCAGAAAGGAGTGAGAGCACAGGTGCCGCTGGGCAGGCCCCACGCCACCTTCCGGCTCTGGGCTTGATCCCTGGACTGGTGGTTCCCACGGTGCAGCACCCGGAGGGGGAAAAAATTCGTGTCTGTGTATTTATTTTGAAGCTCTGGTGGGTAAGCACTCAGCTGCTAACCAACCAAAAGGTCGGCCGTTCAAATCCACCAACCGCTCCTTGGAAACCTTATGGGGAAGTTCTACTCTGTCCTATAGGGTCGCTATGAGTCAGAATTGGCTCTACAGCAACAGGTATATTTATTTTAACATGTATTTTTTTTTTTTTAAAGTTGTCTCAGATGAACCCAGTTTCCTTTGGAAATAAACTTTACAGAGAAAACGGAATTAAAAAGAAGTGCTGAGTTGATAGATGCTAGGTGCCGGCCACCGTGCTGGGAGGTTTTTCCTACGAATTGCAGGAGGTAGTACTGACATCTCCGCACAATAAGCCGAGGCTCAGAGGCCTCCCACGGTTCATACAGCGGGAAAGGTTTGGGGTTGGAGTTGGACCCAGGTAGGCCTGTCTGGTCCCGAGCTCTAGTTCTGCCCTCACACCGCGGAGCCGCCGCAGGGCACCTGCTCTCCTACAGTTTTGTTGCGACTGTCGGAACGACTTTCACTTTCGTCCAGGCACTCCTGTTCTCACCACTGCGCACGTGGAGGATGAACTGGGCCAAGGCAGGCTCCCGAGCAGGACCCGCAGTGCTCTTCGCCGTCCACCAGGTGGCGCCGCGAGCCTGGGTAAGGTGCGCCCCGTCGGAGGCCACGGGGTCTCCGGGCCGGTCTTGCAGGGCCCCCTGGGCGGGGCGGGCATCGCGGGAGCAGCGCCAAAGGTGGGGGCAATTTTTATTCTTTGGAAGAATGGCTCTGGGACATAACCCAGCACCTCCTTTCCACCCTAGAGCATTTAGCTTAGGGGTAGTCTGCAGAAGAGCTTGGGTACATTTACCAAAAGGAGTCCCTTTTCATAAAATTTTAAGGTAAATATATTGACTTGTTCATAGCCGTGGAGTCAATTCCAACTCATAGCGACCCTATAGGACAGAGTAGAACTGCCCCATTGGATTTCTGTCCTCTTTACAGAAGTTGACTGCCACATCTTTGTCCTGCGGAGCAGCTGGTGGGTTCCAACTGCTAGCAGCCCCGGGCTTAGAGGCTCACTATGAGTTAGCATCTACTAGACAGCAACAGGTTTGCTTTTTTTATTGACCTGGAAATTGTTAAGATGAAGAGCCCTTCGGGGGTGTATGTGAAACCCTCAAATACTCCAAATACATATCAGGAGCCTGAGAACTTGGTAAGGAAGGTGCCTGGGTCTTGCTTTCCACCATCCCCACAACCCTCTCCCAGCCCCCCCAGCTCCAGGCTCCTTCCTGAGGTTAGAATGTGGCTGTGATCATCGCACCTCACTGCCAACACCCTTCCGTGGGCAGAGCCGGACTCTGGGCCTGGTTCTAGGGTGGGCGGACCACTCATCTCTAATCCTCACCCACATACCACAAGGCAAATACCCAAGGTTCACAGGTCCAAAGGCACCTAAGTGGGGCAGCTGGGATTTGGACCCAGGGATCTCTGAATCCAAAGGCATTCCAGAACATTGTTTATAAATTGACAACTTAGTATTGGGTCTGATGAGCATGAGAGCCAGAATAGCACAGAAACAGGGTAATGTCTGCCTAAGGAGATTGGGGAAGGTTTTCATGGGGAGGTGCTTTCAGGGCTTTGAAGGATGGTTAGAGTTCTCAGGTGGTCAAAGTGGAAGGGCGTTGCAGGCAGAGGAACGGCATTTGCAATGGCAGGAAGGTATACAGAGCAGTGTCTTCTGGAACTGCTAATAGTTTCAGGGGGCTGGAATGGGAAGGTAAGGCACAGAACAGTAGGAATTGCAGCTGGAGGGGCAGTGGGGCCAGATCCTGAAAGGCCTTGAATGCCTTGCCTAGTAGCTTAGAGTGTATACTATAATGGAGAGTTGATAAAGGGGTGTTTTTTGCTTTTGACAGAGTTGTTGGGGAGATTGCCTTTTACAAAGATCAGTGGTTTGAAAAAATCTTTTTTTAGCAGAAGCTTCTTGCAAATGAAGTATCACCTGGAGCATAAACTTAAAAACCAGGCCAGGGTGGAGCTGTTGGGAGTGTCCGTCTGAGCAGGAGGGAAAGGCCGGCCAGCTGGCAGGAAGGAGGGCACAGAAGCCCCGAGCTGAGTGGTGTGGGAGAAACCTTAGGACCTCATGTTAACCCAAAGAAACTTAAGCCCAGGGAAGTTCTGTGACGCTCCAGGTCTCCCCTCACCCAATCTGTGCCCCTTCCCACCCTGCTCTAGATGAGACTTGGAGGGGGCACCTAAATTTCCCCTGGTCTTTTAGAGACCTGGGAAGAGCCCAAAGTCAGATGGGGCGAAGAGACTTGTCTTCTTCAGCTCCTCTCCAGCAGAGGGGACTCTCTATCCTTTGGGCCTGGACTCAGTGTAGCAAGCCATGGACCAGTGCTTCTCCACCGTGGCAGCTGTAAAACGCTGATACCCACGCGTCAGGAAAAGCAGCTTGGGGCAGGGGCTTGAAGATCAGGTCTCATCTCATTAAATCCTTTCATTTTATAGATGGAGACACTGAAGTCCAGAGAGGTTAAATGACTGTCCCTCCATCTGGCACACACTAGGAGGTGTTAGAGCTGGCTTGGGAGCAAAGAACTACCATGCCACTGGAGTGCTGGGATACAGGTAAGTGCAAGGTCCTATAAGCACTCAAATCCAAAAAGGCATTTATATCAGAATTGAAAATGCTACTGAATTATTTTTTTCCACAGTAATCAGGACTCTTAGTTGTGATAAGAACCCACCTTGAATTGGCCCAGGCAAATGGCGGCCATCTCCTGGCAGGCTCTTCCCAGGCCTTGGCACCTCTCTGCCCCTGCAGACTGGCAGAGAAGCAAAGGCAGAGCGGAATCCGGTGCGAGTGATACAATGTAATGCAAAGCGGTCTACAGAGGAGCAGAGGAAGAGAGGCAGCCTCAACTATCTCTCTTCCCGACAAGAACGGGACACCTGGGTGGCAGGGACCATATCTGGCTGAGCTCTCCAGCTCCTCGCACCTGGGTGGCTCACAGCAGGCCCTCAACTGTCTGCTGAACGAATGAGCATCAGGATATGCCCTCGTGGAGCTTCGAGTCCAGTAATGGGACAGACCAGTGCAATTTCACGGGGTGAGTGCCAGGTTAGAGTGGAGTCCGAGGGGCAGCAGAAGGCTTTGTGCACAGTGGACTCACTGCAATTCTCTGCCGCCCATTCCTTTCTCCACACTGGGGCCCTTTACAGGGATTTGGGTGAGGGAGAAACATGCTTTCTTGGGGGATGTACGGAACAGGCCAGGGTCCGTTACCTGCTACCTTGAGTTGATTCTGACTCATAGCCACCCTCTATAGAAGAGAACTACCACATAGGGTTCCCACCACTATAATCTTTAAGAAGGGAGCAGACTGCCACATCTTTCTTCTGCGGAGTGGCTGGTGGGTTCAAACCATCAACCTTTCCAGTTAGCAGCCGAGCCTTAACTATTGTGCCGCCAGGGGGGAAACATGTTTCAAACTCCATTCCCTCACTTCCCCAGGAGACGTGGCGCTGTGTTGGGATGAGCAGGCTCTGCCGGAGGTGTGCAGTATGCAATTCAGTGTGGCTACACAGCCAGGGCTGCCCACACCTGCCACTCTGCCTCTAAGCAGGCTGTAGAGTTGGTATTCTTTCATTCACCGTCTAACTGGGAGGATAGAACACAATTGTTTTAAGAGAATTTAAAAACAACCCTCTAACTTGCACCTTGACTACCTTTTAGACTTCACTCAGAGCCAAGAGAACACTATTCGAAAAGCTAGAATCACACCTATAAGGAAACTCCTCTCTACTTTTATTCAGGTGGCACTTGGATCCCCAGTGGGTAAGCAAAAATCTTCCAAATTCCCCAATATAATACAATTGCTTTTCTGTTATGAAAACTGAGCATCTCATTAAATAACTTCAGAAATCTCAAAAACCTGTATCAGACATGATCTGTGGAAGTCAAATGTAATTTCTTTCTTAGATATTGCACTGTAAGTTAATTGAAAACTTTGCCTTCAAACATTTCTGAATACTATGTTGGGGATTCTGAAGTCTCTCAAACACAAGAAAATGTTAGAAGATGATACGTTTGACATCTGAAAACTTCTGAGGAGTCATTTTATTACATTTAATGAAAAAAGTAGGGATGGTGTTAATTTAAAAATAGTGATGTTTAATCAAATTGAGCTTTACAACATGGCCTTTGGAGTCAGCTAGGCCTGAGTTAAATGTTAAATCCCAGCGCTGCTACTTGACCATCTGAATCCACCCCCCGCTCCCTGATCTACAAAATGAGCGCACTCATGGGGCTGCTGTGGGACATTCAAACAAATGTAGATACACTGGCTGGTATACTGTAAGTGTTCAACAGAACATTCTTGTGACTTCATTTTTTAGATAAATACAACCACCAGCTCAAGCGAAATGTTTTTGTTTTCCCCATTTTTGTAATTTAAAGCCAAGGACCACGGTACAGATGTTAGAAAAGAGGACCTCAAATACATAATGGGGTCTAAAATCTTGGATTCTGGATTTACTAGGCATCTTTTTTTGCTTAAGAGTGTCAGTCTAAAGTACTAACGATTTTTCTTCAATATCTATCCAATAAGCAAGCAGAGTGAAATCCCAAGTGGAGGGTGTGGTGTTGAAGTGTATTGAGACTGGGTGAGTTCTGGGTTGAATCTCTTTTTCTTCTATTGTACTTTAGATGAAGGTTTACAGAACTAGCTTCTCATTAAACAGATAGTAGACATATTTTTTTATGGCATTGGTTAACAATCCCACATATCAACACTCTCCCTTCTCCACCTTGGGTTCCCTATTACCAGCTTTCCTGTCCCCTTCTGCCTTCTAGTCCTTGTCCCTGGGCTGATGTGCCCCTTTAGTCTTGTTTTATGGGTCTGTCTAATCTTGGCTGAAGGGTAAACCTCAGGAGTGACTTCATTACTGAGCTAAAAGGTGTCCGGGGGCCATACTCTCAGTTTCTCCAGTCTCTGTCAGGGCAGTAAGTTTGGTCTTTTTTTGTGAGTTACAGTTTTGTTCTACATTTTTCTCCAGCTCTGTCTGGGACCCTCTATTGTGATCCCTGTCAGAGCAGTCAGTGGTGGTAGCTGGGCACCACCTAGTTGTACTGGACTCAGTCTGGTGGAGGCTGTGTTAGTTGTGGTCCATTAGTCCTTTGGACTAATCTTTCCCTTGTGACTTTAGTTTTCTTCATTCTCCCTTGCTCCTGAAGGGGTGAGACCAGTGAAGTATCTCAATGGCCGCTCACAGGCTTTTAAGATGCCAGACACTACTCACCAAAGTACAACGTAGAACATTTTCTTTATAAACTATGTTACGCCATTTGAGCTAGATGTTCTCTGAGATCATGGTCCCCACAGCCCTCAGCCCAGTAATTGGGTCCCTTGGGGAGTTTGGCTGTGTCTATGGAGCTTCCATGACATTGCCTTGTACAAGTTGTGCTGGTTTCCCTAGTATTGTGCACTGTCTTATCCTTCACCAAAGTTATCACTTATCTATTGTCTATTTAGTGTATTTCCATCCCCATCCCTCCCCTCCCTTGTAACCATAAAAAATTGTTTCTTTTTGTGTGTAAACCTTTTCATGAGTTTTTATATTAGTGCTCCCATACAAATTTGTCCTTTTGTGAATTGACTTACTTCATTCAGCATAATGCCCTCCAGATTCCTCCATGTTGTTAGATGCTTCGCAGATTCATCATTGTTCTTTACCATTGCATAGTACTCCATTGTGTGTATGTATAACAGTTTATCCATTCATTTGTTGATGGGCATCTAGGTTATTTCCATCTTTTTGCTATTGTGAACAGTGCTGCAATGAACATGGGTGTGCATATGTCTATTCATGTGACGGCTCTTATTTCTCTAGGATATATTCCTAGAAGTGGGATTGCTGGATCATACAGTATTTCTATTTCTAGCTTTCTAAGGAAGTGCCATATAGTCTTCCAAAATGGTTGTACTATTTTGCATTCCCACCAGCAGTGCATATAAGAGTTCCAGTGTCCCTGCAGCCTCTCCAACATTTGTTATTATTATTATTTTTAATTTTATTCATGCCGGTAATGCTTGGTGAGATGGTATGTCATTGTGGTTTTGATTTGCATTTCTCTAATGGCTAGTGTCTGTCAGTTTGTCGTACTGTGGGGGCTTGCGTGTTTCTGTGATGCTGGAAGCTATGCCACTGGTATTCAAATACCAGCAAGGTCACTCATGAAGGACAGGTTTCAGCTGAACTTCCAGACTAGGACAGACTAGGAAGAAGGACCCGGCAGTCTACTTCTGAAAAGCATTAGCCAGTAAAAACCTTATGAATAGCAGCAGAACATTGTCTGATACAGTGCTGGAAGATGAGCCCCCCAGGTTGGAAGGCACTCAAAAGATAACCGGGGAAGAGCTGCCTCCTCAAAATAGAGTCAATCTGAGGCGGAGCCAAGATGGCGGACTAGGCAGACGCTACCTCGGATCCCTCTTACAACAAAGACACGGAAAAACAAGTGAATCGATCACATACATAACAATCTACGAACCCTGAACAACAAACACTGATTTAGAGACGGAGAACGAACTAATACGGGGAAGCAGTGATTGTTTCCAGACCCTGGAGCCAGCGTACCAGTCAGATACGGCACAAGCACAGAGAGCTGTTCCACCCCCCTGAACTAACCCCGGGAGGGAGACCAGCCGGTTCCGCGGGCGGCGTGGGACGCAGCCAGTAGGAGAAGTCCCCGGGAGGCAGTGACTGGTCTTGGAGCAGGAAGAGCAGCGTCCCAGCCGGGGAACCGTCTCGCCAGGATTTGGACTGGACGCAGGTACGGCATAAACACAGAGAGCTGCTCCACCCCCCTGAGCTAACCCCGGGAAGGGGCCCAGCCGGGTCGCGCGGGCGGCATGGGACGCAGCCGGTAGGAGAAGTCCCCGGGAGGCAGCGACTGGTATTGGAGCGGGGAGAACAGCGTCCCAGCCGGGACACTCGGTCACGGCACAAGCACGGGGAGCTGCTCCACCCATCTAAACTAACCCCGGGAGGGGGCCCACCTTGTTCGCGGGGGCGGCACGGCCACGCGGCTGGAGGGACGAGAAGTCCCCGGGAGGCAGCGATTGATTTTGGAGTCGAGAGTGCACTGTCCCAGTAGGGGAGCCTTGACGTTGGGCGTGGGGCTGGAAGCGGAGGATCTGACCATGACTCCAGCCGGCCAGACCCCCCGGGGGCAATCTCCACATAGCCAGCACACATAGGTGACGCGCCCGCGGGAATCTCAGATATAATAGTTATTCCAAGCAAGACAAGCAACTCTGGCTATATTCTGAGGTGCTACTCTCCTATCTCTCTGTTCCCTCCCCCACCCTCCCCAGGCGGCTTCATTAACATCCGAATAGCCTAAGCCAGAGGGAGAACTCTGATAGGGGTCTGACTGCATTTTTTTTAGCGGATTTTCTGGAAAAACTAGTTTCCCAGTGATGGCTCGGAGACAACAATCCATATCAAACCACTTAAAGAAGCAGACCATGACAGCTTCTCCAACCCCCCAAACAAAAGAATCAAAATCTTTCCCAAATGAAGATACAATCCTGGAATTATCAGATACAGAATATAAAAAACTAATTTACAGAATGCTTAAAGATATCACAAATGAAATTAGGATAACTGCAGAAAAAGCCAAGGAACACACTGATAAAACTGTTGAAGAACTCAAAAAGATTATTCAAGAACATAGTGGAAAAATTAATAAGTTGCAAGAATCCATAGAGAGACAACATGTAGAAATCCAAAAGATTAACAATAAAATTACAGAATTAGACAACGCAATAGGAAGTCAGAGGAGCAGACTCGAGCAATTAGAATGCAGACTGGGACATCTGGAGGACCAGGGAATCAACACCAACATAGCTGAAAAAAAATCAGATAAAAGAATTAAAAAAAATGAAGAAACCCTAAGAATTATGTGGGACTCTATCAAGAAGGATAACCTGCGGATGATTGGAGTCCCAGAACAGGGAGGGGGGACAGAAAACACAGAGAAAATAGTTGAAGAACTCCTGGCAGAAAACTTCCCTGATATCATGAAAGACGAAAGGATATCTATCCAAGATGCTCATCGAACCCTATTTAAGATTGATCCAAAAAGAAAAACACCAAGACATATTATCATCAAACTCACCAAAACCAAAGATAAACAGAAAATTTTAAAAGCAGCCAGGGAGAAAAGAAAGGTTTCCTTCAAGGGAGAATCAATAAGAGTAAGTTCAGACTACTCAGCAGAAACCATGCAGGCAAGAAGGGAATGGGACGACATATACAGAACACTGAAGGAGAAAAACTGCCACCCAAGGATCATATATCCAGCAAAACTCTCTCTGAAATATGAAGGCGAAATTAAGATATTTACAGACAAACACAAGTTTAGAGAATTTGCAAAAACCAAACCAAAGCTACAAGAAATACTAAAGGATATTGTTTGGTCAGAGAACCAATAATATCAGATATCAGCACAACAAAAGGTCACAAAACAGAACGTCCTGATATCAACTCAAATAGGGAAATCACAAAAACAAATTAAGATTAAAAAAAAAAAAATACACATAACAGGGAATCATGGAAGTCAATAGGTAAGAGATCACAATAATCAAAAAGAGGGACTAAATACAGGAGGCATTGAACTGCCATATGGAGAGTGATACAAGGCGATATAGAACAATACAAGTTAGGTTTTTACTTAGAAAAATAGGGGTAAATAATAAGGTAACCACAAAAAGGTATAACAACTCTATAACTCAAGATAAAAGCCAAGAAAAACGTAACGACTCAACTAACATAAAGTCAAACACTATGAAAATGAGGATCTCACAATTTACTAAGAAAAATGCCTCAGCACAAAAAAGTATGCGGAAAAATGAAATTGTCAACAACACACATAAAAAGGCATCAAAATGACAGCACTAAAAACTTATTTATCTATAATTACCCTGAATGTAAATGGACTAAATGCACCAATAAAGAGACAGAGAGTCACAGACTGGATAAAGAAACATGATCCATCTATATGCTGCCTACAAGAGACACACCTTAGACTTAGAGACACAAACAAACTAAAACTCAAAGGATGGAAAAAAGTATATCAAGCAAACAATAAGCAAAAAAGAAGAGGAGTAGCAATATTAATTTCTGACAAAATAGACTTTAGACTTAAATCCACCACAAAGGATAAAGCAGGACACTATATAATGATAAAAGGGACAATTGATCAGGAAGACATAACCATATTAAATATTTATGCACCCAATGACAGGGCTGCAAGATACATAAATCAAATTTTAACAGAATTGAAAACTGAGATAGACACCTCCACAATTATAGTAGGAGACTTCAACACACCACTTTCGGAGAAGGACAGGACATCCAGTAAGAAGCTCAATAGAGACACGGAAGATCTAATTACAACAATCAACCAACTTGACCTCATTGACTTATACAGAACTCTCCACCCAACTGCTGCAAAATATACTTTTTTTTCTAGCGCACATGGAACATTCTCTAGAATAGACCACATAGTAGGTCATAAAACAAACCTTTGCAGAGTCCAAAACATTGAAATATTACAAAGCATCTTCTCAGACCACAAGGCAATAAAACTAGAGATCAATAACAGAAAAACTAGGGAAAAGAAATCAAATACTTGGAAACTGAACAATACCCTCCTGAAAAAAGACTGGGTTATAGAAGACATCAAGGAGGGAATAAGGAAATTCACAGAAAGCAACGAGAATGAAAATACTTCCTATCAAAACCTCTGGGACATAGCAAAAGCAGTGCTCAGAGGCCAATTTGTATCAATAAATGCACACATACAAAAAGAAGAAAGAGCCAAAATCAGAGAACTGTCCCTACAACTTGAACAAATAGAAACTGAGCAACAAAAGAATCCATCAGGCACCAGAAGAAAACAAATAATAAAAATTAGAGCTGAACTAAATGAATTAGAGAACAGAAAAACAATTGAAAGAATTAACAAAGCCAAAAGCTGGTTCTTTGAAAAAATTAACAAAATTGATAAACCATTGGCTAGACTGACTAAAGAAATACAGGAAAGGAAACAAATAACCCAAATAAGAAACGAGAAGGACCACATCACAACAGAACCAAATGAAATTAAAAGAATCATTTCAGATTACTACGAAAAATTGTACTCTAACAAATTTGAAAACCTAGAAGAAATGGATGAATTCCTGGAAAAACACTACCTACCTAAACTAACACATTCAGAAGTAGAACAACTGAATAGACCCATAACAAAAAAAGAGATTGAAACGGTAATCAAAAAACTCCCAACAAAAAAAAAGCCCTGGCCCGGACGGCTTCACTGCAGAGTTCTACCAAACTTTCAGAGAAGAGTTAACACCACTACTTCTGAAGGTATTCCAAAGCATAGAAAATGACGGAATACAACCCAACTCATTCTATGAAGCCATCATCTCCCTGATACCAAAACCAGGTAAAGACATTACAAAAAAAGAAAATTATAGACCTATATCCCTCATGAACATTGATGCAAAAATCCTCAACAAAATTCTAGCCAATAGAATCCAACAACACATCAAAAAAATAATTCACCCTGATCAAGTGGGATTTATACCAGGTATGCAAGGCTGGTTTAATATCAGAAAAACCATTAACGTAATCCATCACATAAATAAAACAAAAGACAAAAACCACATGATCTTATCAATTGATGCAGAAAAGGCATTTGACAAAGTCCAACACCCATTTATGATAAAAACTCTTACCAAAATAGGAATTGAAGGAAAATTCCTCAACATAATAAAGGGCATCTATGCAAAGCCAACAGCCAATATCACTCTAAATGGAGAGAACCTGAAAGCATTTCCCTTGAGAACGGGAACCAGACAAGGATGCCCTTTATCACTGCTCTTATTCAACATCGTGCTAGAAGTCCTAGCCAGGGCAATTAGGCTAGACAAAGAAATAAAAGGTATCCAGATTGGCAAGGAAGAAGTAAAGTTATCAATATTTGCAGATGACATGATTATATACACAGAAAACCCTAAGGAATCCTCCAGAAAACTAATGAAAGTAATAGAAGAGTTTGGCAGAGTCTCAGGTTATAAAATAAACATACAAAAATCACTTGGATTCCTCTACATCAACAAAAAGAACACCGAAGAGGAAATAACCAAATCAATACCATTCACAGTGGCCCCCAAGAAGATAAGATACTTAGGAATAAATATTACCAAGGATGTAAAAGACCTATACAAAGAAAACTACAAAGCTCTACTACAAGAAATTCAAAAGGACATACTTAAGTGGAAAAACATACCTTGCTCATGGATAGGAAGACTTAACATAGTAAAAATGTCTATTCTACCAAAAGCCATCTATACATTTAACGCACTTCCGATCCAAATTCCAATGTCATATTTTAAGGGGATAGAGAAACAAATCACCAATTTCACATGGAAGGGAAAGAAGCCCCGGATAAGCAAAGCACTACTGAAAAAGAAGAAGAAAGTGGGAGGCCTCACTTTACCTGACTTCAGAACCTATTATACAGCCACAGTAGTCAAAACAGCCTGGTACTGGTACAACAACAGGCACATAGACCAATGGAACAGAATTGAGAACCCAGACATAGATCCATCCACGTATGAGCAGCTGATATTTGACAAAGGACCAGTGTCAATTAATTGGGGAAAAGATAGCCTTTTTAACAAATGGTGCTGGCATAACAGGATATCCATTTGCAAAAAAATGAAACAGGACCCATACCTCACACCATGCACAAAAACTAACTCCAAGTGGATCAAAGACCTAAACATAAAGACTAAAACGATAAAGATCTTGGAAGAAAAAATTGGGACAACCCTAGGAGCCCTAATACAAGGTATTAACAGAATATAAAACATTACCAAAAATGATGAAGAGAAACCCGATAACTGGGAGCTCCTAAAAATCAAACACCTATGCTCATCTAAAGACTTCTCCAAAAGAGTAAAAAGACCACCTACAGATTGGGAAAAAATTTTCAGCTATGACATCTCCCACCAGCGCCTGATCTCTAAAATCTACATGATTCTGTTAAAACTCAACTACAAAAAGACAAACAACCCAATCAAGAAGTGGGCAAAGGATATGAACACACATTTCACTAAAGAAGATATTCAGGCAGCCAACAGATACATGAGAAAATGCTCTCGATCATTAGCCATTAGAGAAATGCAAATTAAAACTACGATGAGATTCCATCTCACACCAGCAAGGCTGGCATTAATCCAAAAAACACAAAATAATAAATGTTGGAGAGGTTGCGGAGAGATTGGAACTCATACACTGCTGGTGGGAATGTAAAATGGTACAACCACTTTGGAAATCTATCTGGCGTTATCTTAAACAGTTAGAAATAGAACTACCATACAACCCAGAAATCCCACTCCTGGGACTATACCCTAGAGATACAAGAGCCTTCACACAAACAGATATATGCACACCCATGTTTATTGCAGCTCTGTTTACAATAGCAAAAAGTTGGAAGCAACCAAGGTGTCCATCAGCGGATGAATGGGTAAATAAATTGTGGTATATTCACACAATGGAATATTACGCATCCATAAAGAACAGTGACGAATCTCTGAAACATTTCATAACATGGAGGAACCTGGAAGGCATTATGCTGAGCGAAATTAGTCAGAGGCAAAAGGACAAATATTGTATAAGACCACTATTATAAGATCTTGAGAAATAGTAAACCTGAGAAGAACACATACTTTTGTGGTTACGAGGGGGGGAGGGAGGGAGGGTGGGAGAGGGTTTTTTTTATTGATTAATCAGTAGATAAGAACTACTTTAGGTGAAGGGAAAGACAACACTCAATACATGGAAGGTCAGCTCAATTGGACTGGACCAAAAGCAAAGAAGTTTCCGGGATAAAATGAATGCTTCAAAGGTCAGCGGAGCAAGCGCGGGGGTCTGGGGAACATGGTTTGCGGGGACTTCTAAGTCAATTGGCAAAATAATTCTATTATGAAATCATTCTGCATCCCACTTTGAAATGTGGCGTCTGGGGTCTTAAATGCTAATAAGCGGCCATCTAAGATGCATCAATTGGTCTCAACCCACCCGGAGCAAAGGAAAATGAAGAACACCAAGGCCACACGACAACTAAGAGCCCAAGAGACAGAAGGGGCCACATGAACCAGAGACCTACATCATCCTGAGACCAGAAGAACTAGTTGGTGCCCGGCCACAATCGATGACTGCCCTGACAGGGAGCACAGCAGAGGACCCCTGAGGGAGCAGGAGGTCAGTGGGATACAGACCCCAAATTCTCATAAAAAGACCAAACTTAATGGTCTGACTGCGACTTGAGGAATCCCGGCGGCCATGCTCCCCAGACCTTCTGTTGGCACAGGACAGGAACCATCCCCGAAGACAACTCATCAGACATGAAAGGGACTGGTCAGCGGGTGGGAGAGAGACGCTGATGAAGAGTGAGCTAATTATATCAGGTGGACACTTGAGATTGTGTTGGCAACTCTTGTCTGGAGAGGGGATGGGAGGATAGAGAGAGAGGGAAGCCGGCAAAATTGTCACGAAAGGAGAGACTGAAAGGGCTGACTCAAGAGGGGGAAAGCAAGTGGAAGTAGGGAGTGAGATGTATGTAAACTTGTATGTGACAGACTGATTGGATTTGTAAACGTTCACTTGAAGCTTAATAAAAATTATTAAAAAAAATAGAGTCAATCTTTATGACATGGATGGAATAAAGCTTTGGGACCTTAATTTGCTGATGTGGTGTGACTCGAAGTAAGAAGAAACAGCTGCAAACATCCATTAATAATTGGAACTTGGAATGTATGAAGTATGAATCTAGGAAAACTGGAAATTGTCAAAAATGAAATGGAATGCATAAACATTGATATCCTGGGCATTGGTGAGCTGAAATGGACTGGCATTGGCCATTCTGAATCAGACAGTCTACTATGCCAGGAATGACAACTTGAAGAGGAATGGTGTTGCATTCATTGTCAAAAAGAACACTTCGAAATCTATCCTGAAGTAGTGTTGTCAGTGATAGGATAATATCCATACGCCTACAAGGAAGACCAGTTGATACCACTACTATTCAAATTTACACACCAACCACTAAAGCCAAGGATGAAGAAATTGAAGATTTTTATCAGCTTCTACAGTCTGCAATTGATCGAACATGCAATCAGGATGCATTGATATGTTGTCAAATTTGTTGGAGTATAGTTTTACATAATACTGTTATGATCCTTTTTATTTCAGTTGGGTCTGTTGTAATGTCTCCCATTTTATTTCTTATTTGGGTTATTTGCATCCTCTCCTGCTTTTTAATTAATTTGGCCAGTGGTTTGTCAATTTTGTTGATCCTTTCCAAGAACCAACTTTTGGTTTTGTTCATTTGTCCTATTTCTCTATTCCATTTATTTCTGCTCTGATCTTTATTATTTCCTTTCTTCTGGGGGCTGTGAGCTTTTTTTTTTTTAAATAATTTTTATTGTGCTTTAAGTGAAAGTTTACAAATCAAGTCAGTCCGTCACATATAAGCTTATATACACCTTACTACATACTCCCATTTACTCTCCCCCTAATGAGTCAGCCCGCTCCTTCCTTCCAGTCTCTCCTTTTGTGACCGTTTTGCCAGTTTCTAACCCTCTCCACCCTCCCATCTCCCCTCCAGACAGGAGACGCCAACAAAGTCTCAAGTGTCCACCTGATACAAGTAGCTCACTCTTCACCAGCATCTCTCTCCAACCCATTGTCCGGTCCCTTCCAAGTCTGATGAGTTGTCTTCAGGAATGGTTCCTGTCCTGGGCCAACAGAAGGTTTGGGGACCATAACCGCCGGATTCTTCTAGTCTTAGTCAGACCATTAAGTCTGGTCTTTTTATGAGAATTTGGGGTCTGCATCCCACTGTTCTCCAGCTCCCTCAGGGGATCTCTGTTGTGCTTCCTGTCAGGGCAGTCATCGGTTGTGGCTGGGCACCATCTAGTTCTTCTGGTCTCAGGATGATGTAAGTCTCTAGTTCATGTGGCCCTTTCTGTCTCTTGGGGTCATAATTATCTTGTGACCTTGGTGTTCTTCATTCTCATTTGACCCAGGTGGGTTGAGACCAATTGATGCATCTTAGATGGCTGCTTGTTAGCATTTAAGACCCCAGATGCCACACTTCAAAGTGGGATGCAGAGTGTTTTCTTAATAGAATTTATTTTGCCAATTGACTTAGAAGTCCCCTTAAGCCATAGTCCCCAAACCCCCACCCTTGCTCCGCTGACCTTCGAAGCATTCAGTTTATCCTGGAAACTTCTTTGCTTTTGGTCCAGTCCAATTGAGCTGACCTTCCCCGTATTGAGTATTGTCCTTCCCTTCACCTAAAGTAGTTCTCATCCACTATCTAATCAGTAAATAACCGTCTCTCACCCTCCGTTCCTCCCCCCTCTCGTAACCACAAAAGACTGTGTTCTTCTCAGTTTATACTATTTCTCAAGATCTTATAATAGCGGTCTTATACAATATTTGTCCTTTTACATCTGACTAATTTCACTCAGCATAATGCCTTCCAGGTTCCTCCATGTTATGAAATGTTTCACAGATTCATCACTATTCTTTATCGATGTTTAGTATTCCATTGTGTGAATATACCATAATTCATTTAACCATTCATCTGTTGATAGACACCTTGATTGCTTCCAGCTTTTTGCTATTGTAAACAGTGCTGCAATAAACACGGGTGTGCATATATCTGTTTGTGTAAAGGCTCTTATTTTTCTAGGGTATATTCCGAGGAGTGGAATTTCTGGGTTGTATGGTAGTTCTATTTCTAACTTTTTAAGAAAATGCCAGATAGATTTCCAAAGTGGTTGTACCATTTTACATTCCCACCAGCAGTGTATAAGAGTTCCAATCTCTCCGCAGCCTCTCCAACATTTATTATTTCGTGTTTTTTTGGATTAATGCCAGCCTTGTTGGAGATGGAATCTCATCGTAGTTTTAATTTGCATTTCTCTAATGGCTAATGATCGAGAGCATTTTCTCATGTATCTGTTAGCTGCCTGAATATCTTCTTTAGTGAAGTGCGTGTTCATATCCTTTGCCCAATTTCTGATTGAGTTGTTTGTCTTTTTGTGGTTGACTTTTAACAGAATCATATAGATTTTAGAGATCAGGCGCTGGTGGGAGATGTCATAGCTGAAAATTCTTTCCCAATCTGTAGGTGGTCTTTTTACTCTTTTGGTGAAGTCTTTAGATGAGCATAGGTGTTTGATTTTTAGGAGCTCCCAGTTATCTGGTTTCTCTTGGTCATTTTTAGTAATGTTTTGTATTCTGTTTATGCCATGTATTAGGGCTCCTAACATTGTCCCTATTTTTCTTCCATGATCTTTATCGTTTTAGTCTTTATGTTTAGGTCTTTGAGCCACTTGGAGTTAGTTTTTGTGCATGGTGTGAGGTATGGGTCCTGTTTCATTTTTTTTGGAGATGGATATCCAGTTATGCCAGCACCATTTGTTAAAAAGACTATCTTTTCCCCAATTAACTGACACTGGGCCTTTGTCAAATATCAGCTGCTCATATGTGGATGGATTTACATCTGCATTCTCAATTCTGTTCCATTGGCCTATGTGTCTGTTGTACCACTACCAGACTGTTTTGACTACTGTGGCTGTATAATAGGTTCTAAAATCAGGTAGCGTGAGGCCTCCCACTTTGTTCTTTTTCAGTAATGCTTTACTTATCTGGGGCTTCTTTCCCTTCCATATGAAGTTGTTGATCTGTTTCTCCATCACATTAAAAAATGTCATTGGAATTTGGATCGGAAGTGCATTGTATGTATAGATGGCTTTTGGTAGAATAGACATTTTTACTATGGTAAGTCTTCCTATCCATGAGCAAGGTATGTTATTCCACTTATGTAGGTCCCTTTTGGTTTCTTGCAGTAGTATCTTGTAGTTTTCTTTGTATAGGTGTTTTACATCTCTGGTAAGCTTTATTCCTAAGTATTTTATCTTCTTGGGGGTTACTGTGAATGGTATTGATTTGGTGATTTCCTCTTCGATGTTCTTTTTGTTGATGCAGAGGAATCCAACTGATTTTTGTATGTTTATCTTGCACCCTGATAATTTCCTAAAGTCTATTAGTTTCAGTAGTTGTCTTGAGGATTCCTTAGGGTTTTCTGTGTATAAGATCATGCCATCTGCAAAGAGAGTGAGTTTTACTTCTTCCTTGCCAATCCGGATGCCCTTTCTTTCTTTGTCTAGCCTAATTGCTCTGGCTAGGACCTCCAGCACAATATTGAATAAAGAGCATCCTTGTCTGGTTCCCGTTCTCAAGGGAAATGCTTTCAGGCTCTCTCCATTTAGGATGATGTTGGCTGTTGACTTTGTACAAAAGCCCTTTATTATGTTGAGGAATTTTCCTTCTATTCCTATTTTACTGAGTTTTTATCATGAATGGGTGCTGGACTTTGTCAAATGCCTTTTCTGGGTCAATTGATAAGGTCATGTGGTTTTTGTCTTTTATGTATATGGTGGATTACATTAATTGTTTTTCTAATATTGAACCAACCTTGCATACCTTGTATAAACCCCACTTGGTCATGGTGGATTATTTTTTTTGATATGTTTTTGAATTCTATTCACTAGAGTTTTGTTGAGGATTTTTGTGTCTATGTTCATGAGGAATATAGGCCTGGTATTTTTTTTGTGCTGTCTTTAGTTGGTTTTGGTATTAGGGATATGTTGGCTTCATAGAATGAGTTGGGGAGTATTCCATCCTTTTCTATGCTTTGAAATACCTTTAGTAGTAGTGGTGTTAACTGTTCTCTGAAAGTTTGGTAGAACTCTGCAGTGAAGCTCCCAGGCCAGGGCTTTTTTTGTTGGGAGATTTTTGATTATCTTTTCAATCTCTTTTTTTTATGGGTCTATTTAGTTGTTCTACTTCTGTTTGTGTTAGTTTAGGTAGGTAGTGTTTCTAGGAATTCGTCCATTTCTTCTAGGTTTTCAAATTTGTTAGAGTACAATTTTTCATAGTAATCTGATATGATTCTTTTAATTTCAGTTGGGTCTGTTGTGATATCGCTCATCTCATTTCTTATTTGGGTTATTTGTTTCCTTTCCTGTATTTCTTTGGTCTGGCCAATGGTTTATCAATTTTGTTAATTTTTTCAAAGAATCAGGTTTTGGCTTTGTTAATTCTTTCAATTGTTTTTCTGTTCTCTAATTCACTTAGTTCTGCTCTAATTTTTATTATTTGTTTTCTTCTGGTGCCTGATGGATTCTTTTGTTGCTCTCTATTTGTTCAAGTTGTAGGGACAACTCTCTCATTTTGGCTCTTCTCTATGTGTGCTTTTGTTGATACAAATTGACCTCTGAGCATAGCTTTTGCTGTGTCCCAGAGGTTTTGACAGGAAGTGTCTTCAGTCTCGTTGCATTCTATGAATTTCTTTATTTCCTCCTTAATGTCTTCTATAACCCAGTCTTTTTTGAGCAGGGTATTGTTCGGTTTCCAAGTATTTGATTTCTTTTCCCCTGGTTTTTCTGTTATTGATATCTACTTTTACGGCCTTATGGTCTAAGAAGATGCTTTGTAATATTTCGATGTTTTGGATTTGCAAAGGTTTATTTTATGATCTTTTTAATATGTGATCTAGAGAATGTTCCATGTGCACTAGAAAAAAAGTATACTTTGCAGCTGTTGGGTGGAGTGTTCTGTATAAGTCTATCAGGTCAAGTTGGTTGACTGTAGCAATTAGATCTTCTGTGTCTCTAGCTTCTTATTGGATGTCCTATCCTTCACCAAAAGTGGTGTGTTGAAGTCTCCTACTATAATTGTGGAGGTGTCTATGTCACTTTTCAATTCTGTTGAAGTTTGTTTTATGTATCTTGCAGCCCTGTCACTGGGTGCATAAATATTTAATATGGTTATATCTTTCTGGTAAATTTTCCCTTTAATCATTATGTACTGTCCTTCATCCTTTGTGGTGGATTTAACTTTAAAGTCTATTTTGTCAGAAATTAATATTGTCACTCCTGCTCTTTGATTGTTGTTTGTTCAATATATTTTTTCCATCCTTCGAGTTTTAGTTTGTGTCTCTAATTTTAAGGCGTGTCTCTTGTAGGCAGAATATAGTTGGATCGTGTTTTTTTTAATCCAGTCTGCCGCTCTCTTTATTGGTGCATTTAGTCCATTTATATTCAGCATAATTATAGATGAGTTTAGTGCTATCATTTTGACGCCTTTTTTGTGTGTTGTTGACAACTTCATTTTTCCACTTTTTTGTGCTGAGTTTTTCTTTGCAAATTGTGTTCCTCATTTTCATAGTAGTTGAATTTATTTTTGCTGAGTTGTTATGTTTATCTTGGTTTTTATTTTGAAGTATGGAATTGTTAGACCTCTTTGTGGTTACCTTAATATTTACCCCTATTTTTCTAAGTAAAAACCTAACTTGTATCGTCCTGTATCGCCTTGTTTTTCTCTCCATATGGAAGATATATGCCTCCTGTATTTAGTCCCTCTTTTTTGATTATTGTAATCTTTTACATAATGACATCAATGATTCCCTGTTTTGAGCATTTTTTAAAATTCTTTGTGTGTGATTTCCCTCTCTCAGTTGATATCCAGATGTTCTGTTCTGTGACCTTATGTTGTGTTGGTATCTGATATTGATTTTCTGACCAAAGAATTTTCTTTAGTAATTCTTGTAGCTTTGGTTTGGTTTTTGCAAATTCTCTAAGCTTGTGTTTATCTGTAAATGTCTTAATTTCACCTTCATACTTGAGAGTTTTGCTGGATATATGATTCTTGGCTGGGAGTTTTTTTTTCCTTCAGTGCTCTATATATGTCATCCCATTGCCTTTTTGCCTGTGTGGTTTCTGTCAAGTAGTCTGAACTTATTGATTCTCCTTTGTAGGTGACTTTTTGTTTATCCCTGGTTGCTTTTAAAATTTTATCTTTGGTTTTGGCAAGTTTGATGATAATATGTCTTGGTGATTTTCTTTTAGGATCTATCTTGTATGGGGTTCGATGAGCATCTTGGATAGATATCCTTTCATCTGTCATAATGCCAGGGAAGTTTTCCGCCAACAGATCTTCAACTATTCTTTCTGTATTTTCTGTTATCCCTCCCTGTTCTGGAACTCCAATCACATGCAAGTTATTCTTTTTGATAAGAGTCTCACATGATTCTTACGGTTTCTTAATTTTTTGAAATTCTTCTGATTTTTCTTCAACTATACTGGTAATGCCTTATTCTCCAACTCTGCCACTCTGCATTCCAATTCCTCAATCTGCTCCTCTGACTTCCTACTGAGTTGTCTAATTCTGTAATTTTATTAACATTCTCGATTTATGAATGCTGTCTATGGATTCTTACACCTTATTAAAATTTTCATTATGTTCTTGAATAATCTTTTTGATTTCTTCAACTGCTTTATCAGTGTCTTCCTTGGCTTTTTCTGTAGATTGCCTTATTTCATTTCTGAGGTCATCCCTGATGTCTTGAAGCATTCTGTATATTAGTTTTTTATATTCTACATCAGGCAATTCCAGGATTGTATCTTCATTTGGGAAAGATTTTGATTCTTTGGGGGTTTGTAGAAGCAATTATGGTCTGTTTCTTTATGTGATTTGGTATTGACTGCTGTCTCTGTGCCATCTATAAGATATTGTAAGGATTTATATTTGCTTACTGAGTCTTATCTTCTTGTTTTGTTACAATACACCCAGATGGGCTACTAGATTGCGCTATCTTGATTGTTGTAGCCTTTGTATCACTTTATGTCCTGTTACCAGGTGCTTTGAGCTGTTACCAGATATATGAGCCTTTGAGTCCATTCACTATTCTTGAATAGAATCAGCTTAGGTGTCCTGATGGTGGGTCACCTAGTGTATGGTGTAGACTGTCACCTATTAGTGATGATGGTTGTATGCACCAGATTCTAGTAGCGGCAGGGGGGTCACACTCTGAGGAGGGCAGGATGCTGACAGCCTTGCCCCACGTGCCACTGAGATCGGAGTGTATTCTATAGAGCACTCTGGTGGGTGGGTTCTACAACTGTACTTTAGGGACCCAATGCTTGTACCTCTAAAGATTGGTAGGCGTCACTATCCTCAGACCCCTTTAGCAGGTGGCTCGGTGGTGTGGGTGGAGCTTCAGCCCTCAGTTCCCTGCTGTGGATCAGTGAGGGCTCTGTTTAATAGGTAGAGAGATATCAGACCTCCAAAACTTGCCTTTCCACTGCTCAGCTAAAACAATTACAGTCAGATTTCTATCAGAATTGCCTTTGCATTATAATAGCCACCCGGTTCCCTGTAGGGATGAAAGCCAAGGACGGTGGCTCTCTTATGCTTGGCTGGAGCTGGTTCTGTATTATTATTCCAGTTTAGTGAAGTCAGGGAAGGATTTTTGCTGCTTCTCTCAGGCCAGGAGAATGGGTTAGAAAGCGCCCCCCCACCACCACAGAGCACTTCACTCCCTGGCCCAGGGAATTCCAATGTTAATGAAGCTGGCTGGGGCAGGGAGGGGAGGGATCAGATAGATAGGAGAGAGTAGCACGGCAAGATAGACAGTTACTTGTTTGGTGAGGACTGTTTTATCTGAGATTCCAGAGGAGTGTGTAGCCTGTGTGTGCTGGCTGGATCGAGACTGCCCCCGAAGGTTAACGCTGCATCCTGTGCTTGCAGCATCTCAGGAAGCCATGATCAGCTCCTCTGCCCTTAGTCCAAAGCCCAGTGTCAAGGCTTTCTGGCTGAGACGCTGTGCTCCAGGCTCCGAAACCAGTAGCTTCTTCCCCGTGGTTGCTTGTTTTCCAGCGTGCGCTGCCTGGGTCCCCGCCGAGGTTACTCCAGGGGGTTAGGGCTGAATCCCGTGCTTGCCCTGCCTCAGTAAGCCGTGATCAGCCCCACCACTCTGGCTCCAGGGAACCATTTGAGGGTTCAAGGCTGTGGCATGGCACACCGGCTTCAGAAGTGGCCACTGCTTCAGTGTGTGGCTTTCCGCTCCCGTCACTCAGGTCAACTCCTTTGTTCTGTGTTTGATGGTCAGGGTTTGTACATTGCCATGTATGTAATCCATTTACTTGTTTTTTTCGAGTCTTTGTTGCAAGACGGATCAGCGGAAGCTTCTACCTAGTCAGCCATCTTGGTCCCACCTCTCTGTCCTTTCCTGATATGTGCATCTATTGCTATAAATTGATCTCTGGGTACTGCCTTTGCTGTTTTCCAAAGGTTTTGGTATGGTGTGTTTTCATTCTCGGTTGATTCTAAGAATTTGATTCCCTCTTTGATTTTTTCTACTACCCAGTGGTTTTTAAGCAGGGTGTTACTCAGTTTCCATGTAGTTGACTTTTTTCCTTGCTCTTCCCGTTAATTTCTACTTTGATGGTGTTGTGATCAGAGAAGATACTTTGTATAACCTCAATGTTTTGGATTTTGTTGTGGGTTGCTCTGTGATCTAAGATGTGGTCTATTCTTGTGTGCTGGAAAATGTGTACTTTGCAGCTGTAGGGTGGATTGTTCTATATATGTCTATGAGATCCGGTTGGCTGACTATAGCCTTTAGATCTTCTGTATCTTTGTTGAGTTTCTTTCTAGACACTCTGTCCTTTACTGAGAGTGGTGTGTTGAACCCTCCTACTATTATTGTGGAACTGTGAATTTCTCTTATCATTAATGTTAAGAGTTTATGTATTTTGGAGCCCTGTCATTGAGTGCATTGATATTTATTATGGTTATGTCTTCAAGATGGTTTGTCCCTTTAATCATTATATAATGCCCTTCTTTGTTTTTTGTGGTGGATTTTGTTTTAAAGTCTATTTTATCTGAGATTAGTATTGCCACTCTTGCTCTTTTCTGGTAGTTACTTGCTTCATGTATTTTTTCCATCCTTTTGTTTTTAAAAAACTTACATCTTTGTTTCTAAGGTGGGTCTCTTGTAAACAGCACATTGATGGATCCTGTTTTATTTCTCCTGTCACTGTCTTTATGGGTGCATTTAGGCCATTTATGTTCAGTGTAATTATTGGTAGGTATGAGATTATTGCTGTCATTTTGTAGTTTTTGTGTGCGTGTGTGTTGTGGATTTCTTTTTGTTTTTGTAGATTTTGTTTTTACTGAGACTTTGTTTTTCTTCATTTTAATGAGTAGGTTTGTTAACTTTGTGGTTACATTGAAATTTACTCTTAACTTCTTAGGTTTGAACGAGTCTATTATTACTTGGTATTGCCTTGCCTTCCTCTCCATTAGAAAGTTCTATACTTACACAATTTATTCCTTTCATTTTTTTGGCTTTAACAAAGAGAATTTATTTTCTTACAGTTTGGTAGGTTACAAGTCCAAATTCTGGGCATTGGCTCCAGGGGAAGGCTCTCTCTGTCAGCTCTGGAGGAAGGTCCTTGTCCTCAATCTTCCCCTGGTCAAGGAGCTTCTCAGGTGCAGGGACCTCACACCCAAATGAAGTGCTCTGCTCCTGATGCTCCTTTCTTGGTGGTATGAGGTCCCCAACTCTCTGTTTGCTTCCCATTCCTTTTATCTCGTGAAAGATAAAAGGTGGTACAGGCCCCACCCCAGGGAAACTCCCTTTACCTTGGATCAGGGAGATGACCTTGGGAAGGGTGGTGTTACAATCCCACCTTAATCCTTTTAACATAAAATTACAATCACAAAAGGGAGGACAACCACAGAATACTGGGAATCACAGCCTAAGCAAGCTGACACATATTTTACGGGGACACAAGTCAATCCATGATGATGCTTTTCTGATATATGCTCTCATGATTTCAGTGTAAATATAAAAAGACCATTTGAAGATAAAAAAATTTTCAACCTTAAAAATTCTCAAAAAAACACAAGTTGAATTATTTTTGGCTTGTCACAGATGAACAGAGGTATAGAGAAACAGATGAACACATATGCTATTGTTGTTATTAGTGCCGTTGAGTTGGTTCCTACTCATAGTGACCCTATGGTACAACAGAACTAAACACTGCCTAGTCGTGCGCTATCATCACAATCGTTATGCTTGGGCCCATTGTTGCAGCCACTGTATCAGTCCATCTTGTTGAGGTGGTGGTCAGGGTGAATTATCCCTGTCAAGACTGTAATTCCTCTTTGCCTGCTACTCTCTAGACACAGGAGCTCAGTGTGTCCCCTGGTCAGAACTGTTGGTAGTGGTAGCTGGGCACCATCTAGTTCTTCTGGTCTCAGGTTAGAAGAGGCTGTGGTTCATGTGGGCTGTTAGTCCTGTGGACTAGTGTCTTCTCTGAGTCTTTGGTTTCCTTCATTCTCTTTTGCTTCAGATGTGTACAGACCAATAGTTGTATATGAGATGGCTGCTTACAAACTTTTAAGACCCCAGACACTACTTAACCAAACTTGGATGTAGGACGTTATATTTATGACCTATGTTATACCAATGACTAAATTGTTCCATGAGACTATGGTCTCAAGCTCAAGGCTGTTCTTGAATGAAGCTGCAGGGCAGCTATAGTCATTTGGCTTGCATTTATGTATCGAGGCAATCCATTCATAAACAGTTTTTTTCTTCCATCGGCTTATCACAAGGGATCCCTCATAGGACTGTAGGTATGAGTTAAGGGAGAGGACCTCTTGTCATGGTGGCAAATGGCATGGGGGGTCTGGGTTACCAGCTCTTGCAGCTTGCTTGTGCCTTCCAGTCCTGACCATGCTTGATCCTGGACATACCAGACCTTTGATGTTGTGCTTTTGACCAAACCTGGTTCTTGATGGTCACTTCCAAGTGCATGGTCACTTTGTGCCCTGCAGTCAGATGCTCCATCTCTACTAGGGCCTGGTATCACAGCAGGAGTTATTTTTCAAAAGGCATATAATTCTCTCCTAGAAATTTCATGGTCTTGCTCCAGAACCTCAAGGGCTTATATTGCAGTTCTGCCTTGGGCTTGTCACAAACTTCACTCTGCTTTTTATTTTTATTTTTTTAATTTTTATTGTGTTTTAAGTGAAAGTTTACAAATTAAGTGTCTCTCACACAAAAACCCATATACACCTTGCTACACACTCTCAATTACTCTCCCCATAATGAGACAGCCTGCTCTCTCCCTCCACTCTCTTTTCGTGTCAATTTCGCCAGCTTCTAACCCCCTCCACCCTCTCATCTCCCCTCCAGGCAAGAGATGCCAACATAGTCTCAAGTGTCCACCTGATCCAAGAAGCTCACTCCTCACCAGCATCCCTCTCCAACCCACTGCCCAGTCCAATCCATGTCTGAAGAGTTGGCTTCGGGAATGGTTCCTGTCCTGGGCCAAAAGAAGGTCTGGAGGCCATGACCATCAGGGTCCTTCTAGTCTCAGACCATTAAGTCTGGTCTTATGAGAATTTGGGGTTTGCATCCCACTGTTCTGCTCCCTCAGTGGTTCTCTGTTGTGTTCCCTGTCAGGGCAGTCATCGGTTGTAGCCAGGCACCATCTAGTTCTTCTGGTCTCAGGATGATGTAGTCTCTGGTTCATGTGGCCCTTTCTGTCTCTTGGGCTCATAATTGCCTTGTGTCCTTCGTGTCCTTCATTCTCCTTTGATCCAGGTGGGTTGAGACCAACTGATGCATCTTAGTTGGCTGCTTGCTAGCGTTTAAGACCCCAGATGCCACTCTTTAAGGTGGGATGCAGAATGTTAATAAATTTTATGATGCCAATTGACTTACATGTCCCCTGAAACCATGGTCCCCAGACCCCTGCCCCCTATTATGCTGGCCTTCGAAGCAGTTTATTTAGGTAACTTCTTTGCTTTTGGTTTAGTCCAATTCTGCTGACCTCCCTTGTATCCTGTGCTGTCTTTCCCTTCACCTAAAGTAGTTCTTATCTACTAGTGAATGCCCCTCTCCCACCCTCCCTTCCCACCCCCCCTCGTAACCACAAAAGAATGTTTTCTTCTCAGTTTCAACTATTTCTCAAGATCTTGTAATATGGGTCTTATACAATATTTGTCCTTTTGCAACTAATTTCACTCAGCATAATGCCTTCCAGGTTCCTCCATGTTATGAAATGTTTCACAGACTCCTCACTGTTCTTTATCCAATGCATAGTATTCCATTGTGTGAATATACCGTAATTTATTTATCCATTCATCCATTGATGGGCACCTTGGTTGCTTCCAGCTTTTTGCTATTGTAAACAGTGCTGCAGCAAACATGGGTGTGCATGTATCTGTTCACGTAAAGGCTTATTTCTCTAGGACATTTTCCAAGGAGTGGGATTGCTGGATCGTATGGTAGTTCCATTTCTAGCTTTTTAAGGAAGTGCCAAATCGATTTCCAAGGTGGTTGTACCATTTGACATTCCCACCAGCAGTGTGTAAGTGTTCCAATCTCTCCACAGCCTCTCCAACATTTATTATTTTGTGTTTTTTGGATTAATGCCAGCCTTGTTGGAGTGAAATGCAATCTCATTGTAGCTTTGATCTGCATTTCTCTAATGACTAATGATCGTGAACATTTCCTCATATATCTGTTAGCTACCTGAATGTCTTCTTTAGTGAAGTGTCTATTCCTATCTTTTGCCCATTTTCTAACTGGGTTGTCTTTTTGCAGTTGAGTTTTTGCAGTATCAGGTAGATTTTAGAGATCAGGCACTGAGACTGAAATGTCATAGCTAAAAACGTTTTCCCAGACTGGAGGTAGTCTTTTTACTCTTTTGGTGAAGTCTTTGGATGAGCATAGGTGTTTGATTTTTAGGAGCTCCCAGTTAATCTAGTTTTTCTTCTGCATTTTTTATAATGTTTTGTATACTGTTTATGCCATGTATTAGGGAGCCTAATGTCCCTATTTTTCTTCCATGATCTTTATCATTTTAGATTTTATATTTAGGTCTCTGATCCATTTTGAGTTAGTTTTTGTGCATAGAGTGAGGTATGGGTCTTGTTTCATTTTTTTGCAGATGGATCTCCAATTATGCCAGCACCATTTGTTAAAAAGCCTGTCTTTTCCCCATTTAACTGTTTTGGGCCTTTGTCAAATATCAACTGCTCATATGTGCATGGATTTATGTCTGGATTCTCAATTCTGTTCATTGGTCCATGTATCTGTTGTTGTACCAGTACCAGGCTGTTCTGAGTACTGTGGTGGTACAATAGGTTCTAAAATAAGGTAAAGTAAGGCCTCCCACTTTTTCTTTTTCAGTAATGCCTTATTTATCCAGGGCCTCTTTTAATGTTTTGATGGTGTTGTCATTTACAGATTAACCTCTCTGGTTCCCTGTTGTACATCTTTTATTTTTGAATAGTCCTTGAGAGTTCATTCCCTAGGTTGGTATCTGGCTGGTGTGATCTTGCATCCTAGATTCTGGCTGTCCTCTGATGTTTGTTCTCAAACCGAAGGACTCCCTTTAATAATTCCTTCAAGTTTTTTTTTTTTTTTTTTTTAACATATTCCTTTAATTTCTGTTTATCTGGAAATGTCCTAATTTTCATCATCGTATTTGAGTCAGAGTTTTGCAGGATATATTATTCTTGGTTGGCAATTTTTTTCTTTCAAGGTTTTATATATGTCACCCCATTGCCCTCTTGCCTGCATGGTTTCTGCCAAGTAATCAGAGCTGAGTCTTGTTTCCGTTCTGTGTCTTTTCATCGATATACCCTCAGGATTTGTCGTCTTTGGTTTTAGCAACTCTGATTATGATATACCTTGGTTATTTTCATTTGGGGTCTATCCTATGTGGTGTTTGTTGAGCTTCTTGGATGGTCACCTTTTCATATTTCATGATATTAGGAAAGTTTTTTGTCAACAATTCTTCAATGATCCTGTTTTCCATTTTCTCCCTCTGTTCTGGAACTCTGATCACTTGCAAATTCTTGCTTTTGATTGTATCCCACATCATTTTCAGGGCTTATTGATTCTTCTTTATTTTTATTTTTTCTCAAAAGGGGTTTCCAAGTATTTGTCTTCAGTGTTGCTGATCCTATCTTCCATTGTTTCAAACATGCTCCTTATTCTATGACACTATCCATTTCTGAAATTTTGTTATCTTTTGCATTTCCAGTTTATTTCTAGTTGTGAATTTTGATATTTTGTTCCTGCAGTTTTCCCAAATTCTTCCATTGTTTTGTATTTTCCATGATTTATTTTTTCTCACTTTTGTCTGCTTTTTGCTTTAACTGTTGAATAGTAAAAGAATCTCTGAATATAAGAGATTTGAATTCCCTATCAGGTAGTTCCAGTGTTGTCTTCTACTGAAAAGTCATCTGTTTTATTTTGCATGCCTATGGAACCATCCTGTCCTGTGTTTTTGTGTGTTTCAATATTCTCTGCTATCTTTGGAACATTCAGTAGTTACTTTATTGATTGCAGATTTGTTTTGTCACACTTTTTTATTTGGTTATATCTGAGCAGGTAGGCTGTGTTCTTTGTTTCCTCATCTATGGGCACAATACTTTTCACCTCCTTGTCCAATGGGCAGGGCCAGTCACTCATTTATTGTGCAGTGGGGCTGGTCCAGATAGAGAGGGGCTGGGCTGGGTTGTTTATGGCACACACTGGGGCTGACAAGGCAGGACAAGGGTCAGTGCAACCAGATCTGGTAGGTCGTGCCTGTGCTGCTCGGGGGTGCAATGTTCAGTCCACATTGCAGATAGGCAGGTGATTTGTGGAGCTAAGTTGGTATGTAAAAGGAGAGAAACAGGCCCTCCTCCCCCCCCCCAAAAAAGGCTGAGGGAGCCTGCTGTCAAAGTGGTAAGATGAGACACTGAGAAATGAAGGAGAAAAAAATTTAAAAAATGCCCCCAGGGATTCCACTGGTGGCTGGGTGGCTCCCAGGCCTCAGGGCACAATCCGCCTAGAGTGGGTGGAGATGGCACACAGCACCAGGTATTCAGGAGACACGAAAAGATGGAAAGCAGAGATGAGAAATTGAGAAATTAAAAAATAATCAAAAAGAAAAAAAGGCCCCCAGGGATCCCACCAATGCAGTGCACAGGCCACGGAAGTGGCTTCCAAGCTGCGTGGTACAGCCCGGCCAGAAGGAGCAGAGATGGCACACAGTGCCTGGTATTCAGGAGACAGGGGAAAAAAAGTTTAGAGAGAGATGAGAAACCAAGAATTGAAAAAAAAAAAAGGGGGGGGGGAATGCTCCAGGGATCCCACCAGCGTGGTAGCGCAGATCAGGGAAGCAGTTCCCCAGCTGAGTGGCACTTCACAGCCTGTCAGGAAGGAGCAAAGATGGCACACGGAGCCCAGCGTTTGAGAGAAAGGAGGGGGAGGAGGTAAGGCAGGGAAGAAAACAAAAGAAGCTGAAAAAAGCAACACTAGTAACAATAGCACTGAAATAGCCAGCTGGTGTGGGCAGAGTGAATCCAAGTGGCATGGAGCTGACTCCTCCCAGCCGAGTTACCATGGCCCGTTGGGAAGCAGCATAGGCCAAGCAGAGGGATGAAGGGTAGGGCGTGGGAAAGTGTTTGTCACTGGTTACCAGGTGCTGTCTTCTGCTGGGGGCTCCGTGAAGGTACTTTCCTGTACTCCTTGTCTGCCGATCTCTGACAGGAGTCCAAGATGGTGTATCTGTGCTGCGTTAGCTGATATGGGACCTCTGCTCTAATCTCTCCTTGCTTCTGTTCTGTCAGTTTTTTTTATTCCATTTGGTCCTTGGATGAGTTCTCTCTTCATTTGATGCGTAGGGTTCCAGGATTGATGTTTGTATCTGTTTTAGTTTTTCAGGTCTTTGCTGTGGTGGGAGGGTGTGGTGCTTCCGTCTATAGCCCCACGTTGGCTCTGCCTCCCTGAACCTCTTTTTAGGGCACAGCCTCCAGAGGTTTCAGCTGAGAACCTGGCAGGTCTTTGTTACCATTTCAGTCCTTAAAGACTCCAGGAGATTCCTCTAGATGAGAGGTTTTCAGGTTAGCATCTTAGGCTCTTGCCCCATGCAACTTCAAAATCAGATAGAGACCAGCCCTGTGTTTGAGGTCAAGAAACCTCTTCCAAAAGTACAAGCAGGTGACATGTAAAGCTGGATTGTTTGTTTTGTCATTTAAATTTCTGAGGGTAACAGAGATAGTGCCTCCCTTGCAGTTGATTTGAGGCTACATGCCTGAATTCCAGCAAAGACTCAGTGATGGCGATCTGTCACTTCTAGTCTGAGGCTTGTAAGAAACACAACATGGAAGCATCTTGAATGCCTGAGTCACCACATGGAGGAGAGCTGTCTTGAAGAGCTCCCCAGATGATTTACCTAGCCTGCTTTGGATTTTGCATGACTGAGAAATAAACCTTTGTTTTGGGTAGTTAATTTGTTATCACTGCCTCTCCTATCCTATTTACACTAACATTTCACATTAGGATGGGGAAAAAAAAAAATAAGGATTTTATGCTTTGAGGTGTGAAAAAACAAACAAAACCCTTAAAGTAACCCAACACCTTCACAATGCAATCTGAGTTGGGTACCCACAACACGGTGAGACCATTTGTAAGAACTTGAATGCTCCTGTATTTTACTTTCTCATCAATTATTAGTATTTACTAAAATGTATAAATGTGTTTGGCACAGTTTCAGTTTCTGTATCAGTAAAAGGTAAAACAGACACAGAATAACAGTTTTAACCTATGAATATGTTCTTGTAGAGACCAGGATTGGATTCAAAATTTTAATTTTGTGGTGATGGCAAACTGCTACAACTGCCAATGTTTCCATTATGGTTTCATCCAACTGTGTCCCACTGAAAGAAATACTCTTGGTGCCAAGACTTGGCCAGTGAAACAGAGGGAAAAGAGCTTTTTGAAATGTTTATATTACAAGTCCAAAACAAGGTACTTTGTTACCACTTCCAGCTCTCAATGCTGGGCCACTAACTTACCAGTAATGCAATTCCTTCTAACAAACATAGAATCGACAATTTTCCGAAAGCAACTCTTTACATTTTCCAGATTTTGTCTCTGAATATGATTTTTTCCAGAGATGTGAAGAGGAGTTACCTTTATACAATGAATTGCTCTGTGGAACCTGAAACTTGCCTTCAACTATTTCCAGGGTCATTAGCAGAATGACTATCCTCCATACATACCACCAGAAATTCTATTACTTTTCCTTACAAATCAATTTACGATTAACGATTACTACTTTCCTTACTTTGTAATTAAAAAAAATCAACAAAATATAAAGAAGAAAACATCTTAAGTTACACTTTAAAAAAAAAATTAGCATAGCTTAATTCCCTTAAATATTATTTCACTCCCAAAGAAACTACAAAGCACACACTTTTGATCAAACACAGGGGTATGTTTAAATACTAAAAAGCTGTTGATATGAGACACACATACAAACTTGTGCCTATGTTGTTCAAATGCTTTAAGTTTCTAGTTTTATATCAACTTGGTTACTATGTAATTCTGTATCCCAAATAATGCATGACCTCATTATGGCCTGGTCATTCTTCCAAACTCATGTTCTTAAAAAGGTTTCTATTTATAACTATGCATATATAAAATGCATTGTCAAAATGAAACATTAGGATTTTTTGTTTCACTAGTCTGGATACCACTACAGTGTTTATTTAATCTTCGCAGTGACTTGAACACAAATCAATCTTGGGATCCAAATCACATCCCTAAAGTGAACAAAAAAGGGCGGAGCTCCAGAAATGGCCACCAGTTAGGTCTGCAACCCACAATAATCATCTGCCTTCTGTGTGCATGTAGAAACTTCCAAAATAGCTGCATGTACTGGAGTAGAGGAGACATGTATGGAGCCTACCATATGTCATTGTAACAGGCAGGGCTCATACTAAGAAGCTGTGCTAGAAAACAAAACAAACCAAACCACCCCACTGCCATTGAGTAGATTCTGACTCCTTGTGACCCTACAGGATGGGTAGAACTGCCCCATAGGGTTTCCAAGGCAGCGAGTCTTTTTGGAAGCAGAATGCCACTATTCTTCTGTGGGATGGCTGATGGGTTTGAATCCCCAGTGGATCTTTGGGTTAGTAGGTGAATGCTTTACACTGCACTACCAGGGCTCCTTGCAGCTACACACAGATGGGTTAAAACACTTCCAAGCCAGTTGATAGTTACTGCCTGGAGTCTCCTGAGCTCTCCCTCACCTGGAGGCCCCTCCCTCCCTCAGGACCTCCTGGGTGGGCTAAGGAGGAAGGTGTAAGTTATTGTTTTTTTTCTTTTTAGTTCTTGCACTGCATTCCTCCAGCTTCCATTTTCAGGTACTCTAATCATTCCCTTGGTTGAAACTTGAGTCAAGCATGGTAAAACGGTTTCTTAAAAGAATTTAAATTACCTGGGGAAGCAAAGCAGAATGCATCTTATAAATAGGGGAAAAGTAATAATTTTGAATTTTAAACAATAATGAAAATAGCAACTTACATACATGTGGCATTTACTATGTGCTGGGCAAAGGTCAGCAGTTTGGATCCATGAGCTGCTCCCTGGAAACCCTATGGGGTAGTTCTACTCTGTCCTATAGAGTTGCTAGGAGTTGGGATCGAGGCAACAGCAAAGGGCTTTTTTTTTTTTTTTTCGGGGAGGGACAGGGTTCTAAGCGCTTTACAGGTGAATCACTTCTTCCTCACAACCACTCTGTATGGTAGGTACTATTGTTACCCCAGCTTCAGATGAGGAATGGGAAGGACAGGTATTACATAGCAGTCAACATGTGAACCCAAACAATCTGGTTCCAAAACCTGAGCTCTTAACGACTGTATCTTATTGCCTATCTTAAATGGTCATAAATACGTAATCCACATTCCTAGTATTTTAACAAGTGAGGATTTCTAGGTGGAAGCCATGCATTTTGGTCGTGACTAGAAATTAGCCTTCTACTAAGAAGAATCTCTGGCTCTATGCAATTTCTGAAGTTGGTTTACACACATTTACTCATATTTTTTCCATTTTAAAATTAAAGAATTCCCGGGGGGAAAAATCTTAAAAAAGAGGGGGGGAGGTGGGAAGGGGAAAGTAGATGGAGATGAACGTGTTTTAGGAAATAAAGATACTTCAAAATGATGGAAAAGTTATTTATACTCTAAGAACAGCTGCAGAATTCCAGAAACTTGGGGACTAGAATTCTACTAATTCAATTTAAAAAACAGCTGCCAAAAGCACTTTTTGATTTAGATTGTTAATGTCTTCAGAACATTGAGATCTGGTAATATTTGGGAGGAAAATGATCAGATGACATGTCAAAATTTAAAATGGGATTAGAGAAAGACCTGCCAATGTGATTTTAAAGGTAGAAGAAGTAGGGCTTTCACTTTCACACAAAAACAAACAACAATGTAATTAAATTGAAAGAGTAAACCAACAAATGAAATGGGCTGTACAGTCTGCATTCCCACTAAAACAGGGCTAATAATAACATGATGGTAATCAAGATTGATTTAATAAGTAATGATGAACAGCAAACAACACACAATATGCTCTTTAAATGTTTCTCTGAAACTCTCCGCCACTTTGGCTTCATGTAATGAGGTATTTGTAGAAGACAAGTATTTGTTCACATTTTATATAGCATTTAAATGGAAAGAGTTCTATTTTAGGAGGGGGGAATGGCAGTGGGTAAGGAAAAAATAGATTCTTTATTTTTGAAAAAGAATCAAATACCCCTCCCTCCCCAACTTACAAATTATTAGGATGGTTTCTACACTTATTTCCTCTCAACATGCACATTAATCAAAGCAAGGTCTTAAAATTATATGCAGGAATGGTACATTTTTATCTTGCATCAGTGCTGACTCTTTAAGAGAGAAGACCTTGGCAATTATCTCAGGGATGTAAGACATGCTTTAATTCTGAGGACAGACATCAGGACACTAGAAAACAACTGAACCCCAAAAGAGATTAGAGCCAAATATTGCCAGTGACTTTGAAATTATTTAGGTAAGTACCAAGTTCCCATGTAAAGGTAACAGTAAATTATTCCATCTGGTTCAGTTAGCCATCTTGTCCTTGTTGGGTTACTAGCATATTATCCAAAATATGTAGTAGCACTTGTTTAGATAAACCTTAGAGGAGGAGATGGTCTACTAAATTGATTACTATCCTATATATCTTTAATTCTAAGACCCAGGTCAAGGAAGCAGTTTCATTGTATGGCTTGTTTTCCTCCTTTTGACACTAGCAGTCAATCATATTTATTTGTAAATAATATTGTAAAGCAAAGATCTATGTCTGTATTACTTTTTCAACCTCGTTAGATTTATATGTCTACTTAATACTCAGCCTGCCAAAATTTTAAATAAAACTAGGCATTTTCTTTTAATTCATTACTTTAAATAACAGTTACTATATGAACATAGAACTTTATGATTCAGAAAGACGAAAACTCAAACAACAAAATTAAAAAACTTGTGGGCAGTATCTAATACACTCAATCAAGGCTAACATTTCATTACCATGTCAATATGTTTTATAGAATTTCTATCGTAATCTACAGAGGAACAGGTATAGCCCTAAACTGTTCCTGATAGCGCTACATGTTACTTACCCAGGATTAGCCTCGATAATGGTTATTAGGTTTACTTTAACAGCTTGAAACTCTTTATGCTTGTCCTGAAATATACTTAAAGAATTTATTCAGCTGATTCTTAAGTAAAGGAGCCAAGTCAGTCAATATTTTAAATCTCAAAAGCTCCCTTCAAACTAATTTTTCATAGTCTTTAAATTTTAACTGTCATTGTTTATTACTGTTTTGGCTACATTCTCTACAATTTCAGCAGCATCTTAAAGAGACAATGTGTCTATGTACAATGAAAAAACAAAATGGCTTGCAACATGAGAAATAAGAGCCACAGTTGAACTGTACAATATTAGTAAGAGTCTGTGGTAAGTATAGTCTCCTTGTTTTGTAACATGGACAACTCACATGTAAGTATCAGCATTATGAATGTGACAATAAAGAAATAATCTACAGGAGTGAAATAATGGTTTCTACTGAATAAGGCAGTTAGAAAATGTTTCACATTTTAACAAATCTGTCCAAACCACAAGAAACTTGTTTATGGGACCATTATCCCATTTTACTGCTAAGAACATTATAGAACAATTTATAAATCTAGTATCTATGTGCTCCACAGCCCCAAAACCCAAGAAACTGATTTAAAAAAATTCTGTATTTCCAACATTGATCATTTTTACATGCCTTGATTGTTAATGAATGCCTGGTTTTACTCTGTCTGTATGATGTACAGTCAACTTGCACCTTTAAGGAGGTCATTCAATTTTTTAGCAAAGAAGCAACATCATTTAGCAGCAATTAAAGCGCCTTCAAGAAGACTTAAAAAAAATACAATATCCAATTAGAAAAGCCATATTTTTTAAAACATTTTTACAAGAATAAGCTGCTGAAATTTAGTAATTCAAATATGACATCTGTACAACAATTTACAATAGAGCTAGAAGGGAATTTATCATTATCCTGCATAGAACTGGTCTGCATTTGGTTACATACTATCACTTGCTTTTTGTGAACATGGCCTGGTAACAAAAGAAAGATACCTGTTAAGAATCCTAATGTATTGAAAACACTGGAAATATTATAATTTAGTGAATTCAACTGATTTCTAAACAAGCAGCTCATTTTGTCAAAGGTGTAAAGGTATCTAGGAAGAACGGCTCTCCCTTTAATATAACCAGTGAGAAAAACGGACATGTGATTTCGAGGTACAACTTGGTAAAAGCCAGAACAGGCAAATGACAAAGTTAACTTTGTCCAAAGGTTCTAACGCTCAACATTCTATTACTACAAAACAACTGTCAAGGTCATTCAGTTCTTACTTTGGTTTCAACAACTGCCAAATGCTGAAGAATGTATCCAGGCACTGTAGTTCTTATCTGTTAGAAATATGTCTCATTTTTTCCCATGTTGTTTTTAAATAATGAAAAACTACCCTTCATTATTAGAACTCTCCAGTAACAACCAAATGTATTTAAGTATTATAAACGCTATTTACAGTGTTCCCTCAAACAAACAAAACACCATTTTTCTTCTAGCTTAACATGGTACTCCTGTTTATGTGCAACAGGCAGTTCTCCTTCACCGCTCAAGATTACAGTCAGAGCGTACACTTATTCACTGTCCATGATCCACTCTTGTACAAATGATGCTATAAGAACTTTAGTTTACTAACAGTTCTTAACCATATCCTGCATAAAAAAAGAAAAAACAAAAAACACTCAAATGCTTTCAAACTCAAGTGTGCATCTGGAAACAATCCAAAGGTATCATGCCAATCTTGGAGCAAAGTCAGTAAGAAATTATGCTTGAAGAAGGGGGTGTAGGGGATACTGTCAGCCCAGCCATGTGTAAGTTTCCAGAAGAATTTGATCTTCTCATATGAGGGAGAAGGTATGGGTCATTTGCCAGTTGGTGCACATCAAATCGATCTTCTTTCCGGTATGCCAAACAGCGTCTTATGAAGGCCTTACAACAAAAAGGTCAGCAATTAAAACAATCCTTTTCTAAACAATCAACTGAATCCTACAGAAGGATGGACACACTTAAGACAATAAATAGATCTCATTTTACTGGAAGTGCAAACCTTAAAGAAATAAAAAATTTCTGTAGCAACAAAATTATCACTCCAAATTCAACTCTCACCTCACAGCCCCTAGTGGTTCAATTCATAGTCATTATTATTGCAAGCATTTGAACTTATTGCTGAAAAGTTGCATTTCTGCTTATAAAATTCTGGACACTTTTTTTTTCCCTTAGCATTTTTCTTCTATTAAGACAACCTTCCCACCCTCATCCAATTTTACTATCAGTTTAACCTGGCCAAAGAGTAGGGTGCCATTTTTAACCTCAATATTTTTTTCCTATTGGAACTGACTCAATGGCAACAGGTTTTTTTTTTTTTTTTTAATTGCACATAAAGACTTTCTTTACAAAGGGAACACTGAAGTGACATTTTCATTAAAGTTTCTGTTTCTTAGGTTAGCCTTGTATATCATTACACTTTCGAAAAAGCGAAATAATAGAATAAAATCACTCTTTTTTTCCTTTTTGACCCTGTTTTACATATTCTCTTTCCTTGATACAGCTTCTTACAAAAAAGCACTGAAGTATAACATTTGGTAACCTCTGTGCTGACTTCTAACATCATTGTTGACTTTTGCTTGTTTTGAACTTTCTGTAGATGGAATCATAGATTATGTGTTCTCCTCTGCCTGGCTTCCTTCACTCACCGTTATGTTTGTTAAGATCCATCCGTTTTGGGGGGCAACAGATAAAATGTTCTCAAGGGACAACTGATAAAAATTGTTCCCTTTCTTACTGCTGACACTAGAAATAACTTCAGCCTGCCCTGAAATTCCACACAAATTCGCAAATTAAAACATTTGTAGGAAAAAAAAAAAAAAAAACCTAAATGGAAGTTTAATCACATTAAAAAGTAACTATTTTGCTTTGAAATTCATTATAAATTTTTCTCTAAAACCAGGTCTAGTTATTTTTATTATATTATGGTTAGCTTACTTCTATTTATAAAACATCTATTTGATCACTTAGATCTTATCTTTCTGAAGTCTTTCACAAATCAAAAAAAGTTTCAGAGAGCACACTGAAAAGATTAAGATGGAGAAAAAAATCAAGAGTGACTGACACGTTGATGGCAGGGTTTGTGGGGGGGAACAGCTCCCAAGAGCAGGGTTAAGGGTAAACAGTCTATAACAAATAAATGTACTTAAGATTTCCATCCCAGGTCAGGGGGAAGTACTTGGCAAAGAGGGGCTCTGTGGGGATAAGAGGTAAAAATCCATGCGAGCTTCCCTGCCTCCTTCCCCAGATTCCAGGATAGAACCAGAAATGGCTAAATGAGACTCCTCTTTGGCACACTCCACTCCCTCTTGGTCATTTTTTCCCCAATATTTGAAAAATAAATGGATTTTGTTTTGACTAAATTAATTTAATCCTGTTCTCACTGAGGTTGTAGACAAAAAGGGAAGACTTAGATGCTAGCACCATTAAGGTATTTTAATTACATTTATCTTTTTTTCCTTGATTTTCTTATTGTTGTAAGATGCGTTTATCGTCTTAATTGTCAAAATCTTCTAACACAGTCATTCGAATAACTTGCAAAAAACCAATAAAGATGTAAGGGACAAAATGTAATGCTGAACATTTCCAATAAACACAACTTACTTAACTACATGAAAACCAGTACATTTTCAATTCCAAGTCTAGTGTAACCTCAAACAGGGGCTATATTGAGTATTATTTGTCTATACTCTAAGAACGTAGAACATACGTAATACCTGTTTATGAATTATTCTATGGCTTGGGCTATTCACACCAGAAAAAATAGAAACAAGTGTTTTTCTTAGGAATTTCACAGGGTTTAGAAAAGGGAAGACTCCAACAGGAGTTCTCAAAAAAAAATGAGCTCTGTGACAGCAGGCTTTTTCAAGGGCTAGTACAGGGCAGCAAAAAGGTCAAGGACGTGGATTATGGAGTCTGGCAGAAGCAGATACCTCTGAGCCACTGCTCTGCTACTTACTCGGCTGGTATGATTCTAGACAAGGCACTTACTTTTGCTATGGCTTGGCTGGTTTCCTACACTATAAAACAGGATAACAAATGTACCTATACCTCATAACGTTGTTAAAAGACAACGTATATAAAGCATCAAAACGATGTTCAGCACATAGTAAGCACTGAATTTAAGTGGTAGTTATTATTATTACTATTATTACTTCTCATATACTTAAACATCCCAGGTGAAGTATCAATATAAGCTGATACATCAGACATAAAGGTAATAATGGCCCCAAATCTTGTAATTTTCCCTCATTTTCGAAAAAACAAGTTGGTGTGCACAAAGAAACAAACCGTCTTTACGTCCTTAGAAGATAAAAATTACCACAACCAAAGGCCTAAGCAACTCCTCTTTCCAGGGCAAACCACCAGCTCCTACTAGACTGATTTCCTGTGAAGCAGCAATCCCTTTTACTTTACCTACTAATAAGTACTTAGTTTGTCTTAAATGCAAGTTATGAAACAAAATTTACCTTACAGAACTTATTTACATAAACTTAGTACCTTGGCTTCACTGCTTACAACTGGTTTTACAGGGAACTGGACTTCTGTGGCTTTTAATATTGTGTTTTCTTGAAGGATGTCCTGTTGAGATTGATTGTGGCCAAATGGCTAAAAATATTGAATAAAAAGGTGAGAAATTTATCTCTCACAATATTTAAACAAAGATATCATTAGTAAATCCCCAAGATGTAAACGATTCATGTTCTAAAATTTTTTCCTGTTATTTAGAGCTTTAATCGATCCTTAACACTGTTAAGAAGCAATAGAAAACAATGCTGTAGCAATGTAAGTAAATAAGATAAAATAGAAATACAAATTTAAAGTTTCTCTTGAATGTTTAAAAAAATAAAGTTTATTTAGAGAAGAGATAAAGAAGTAGTGGAAATATCCATGAAGATTCCAAAGAATAAAACGCTTTGTGCATGATATGCTAACTTAAGTGAAATAGCTCTGGGTTTGGAGTTAGGAGATCTGGGTTTGGTCCTAACTTGCTGTGTATTTCCCAACAAGTCCCTTAACCTCTCTTTCCATATTTACCAAATGAAGGCATGGGTTGGGAGGTGGACTAGATGGTTATCTATGGTAACTTGTACTTCTGACTTCAATATAAAACAAGGTATGGGAAGAATTAAGACTATGTTAGATGGTATTTCCCTGAGGAAGCACAGGAGAAACTATGCCTGGGCCAAAGGTGTGGTGTGTGTGAGGAGGAGGGGAGGACAGAAGGGAAGGGGAGTATGTAAGAAGTGGAGAGAATGTTTGGAGGATAATGAAGTGTTTTGATTTCAGTATTTCCAATCACAGAACATGTTAGTACTGTTAATAGTTACTTCTTTTCCTTAAACAAACAAACAATAAAAGCAAAAGCAAAAAGCAGGCCAAGCAGACTGGTGTGAAATTAAAGTAATTCTGATCCATGGAAATTTGAGGAAGAAATAGAGCAAAAGCCTGGCTTCCCTTGGAAGGATCTAAACTGACAGCATGTTAATGATACTTTGCCTTTAAAAGGGGGAAAAATTCAACAAAATTTGTCTCTATAAACTGAAACTGGTGTAACTTAACTACCTTACCTTCCTACCATAGAGACACTGAAAAAAGATGACTCCAACCGACCACACATCAACCTTGTTGGAAATCTTTGGTGGCTCTTTTCCAACTACAAAACACTCAGGAGGTAAATACCTATAGTTTTGGGGGAGATAAAAAGAAAAGGATACTTATTAACAACCTGTAACTTAAAACCTTCTAAAAATAAAAATCTTAGAATACTCACTTAATCCATACATGAATCTTAGGACTTTCATCAATGAAAACTATCAATTGGACTTTCAAAGCATTTACATTCTTACACCATTTGACTCTACAACTAAAACACACAACCTTAAACAAAAAATTATCATTAGAAATTACAGTGTTCTGATTTGAATATCTAATGATAGAAGAAATCCCCCCCCACCCCCTTCACCACTGTTCAAACTATAGGCAGCTTTCATCCTAAAATACCTATCTTTTGTTTGAACAAACTCAATAGCATTCACTGCCAAGAAGACTTCATATCTCATTTGTAACACAATACCCATCCCAATCTGGCAGCAACTTAAATCTCCAAAATCTGAACTCATTCCCATATTGGCTAGTCAAAGCCACCTCACTGGGTTCCCCACGGTGCTTTCTCTTCCTCTGTGCTTTTGCAGATGATGAATTCTAATGCCTTCCCCTAATCATTCCAAATCACTTGGTGAGCACTTTCTTCTTCAACACACTCGACCTCCAAAAGCCTTCTCTGCTTCTCTCCAGGCCGTTCTGCTTCTTGCCCATGCTGCTGCAGGACTTTACAGCTCCTCTGTATGGCACGAAACTACAATTACACTAGATGTGAGCAGCTCAAGGGGCTCTCACTTACTTTGCAGTTTGAAGCACTAGCAGCATCTGAAATGTATTGAGTATTCAAGAATGTATGCTATTTATAAGTTAATATTTTTTCATAAAGGAAAAGTAAAAATAAATTTAACACCTCAGGTGATAAAAACATCTACCAGGGATCCAAGCATTGCCCACTTCAAAAATTAAGATAAACTAAAAATTCTGAGAAGAAATAACAGAGCTAAATGGGACCTATCCTTTTATGCGTTAGTTTTGTACTCACTGTGCTAAAATTGTTGAGATTTCACCAGGATGCTGATAGAACTCTTAAAAAAAATACGTGAAATGTCTTTGAAGTAGAACCACCAAGATGACTAATACTTATTCACGATGTAAATTCTTTCCCAACCCCAAAATTAACTGAAAAGCTGTATTTGTCTTATCATTAAAAGTGTGTGATTTGTGCAGGCATATATGTGTGTGTGCGTAACTAAAACAAGAATGGCTCTTAAACACTAAGCTATATATATTACCTCTAAAATGGTTTAAACAAGGAGAGCAGTTGTAGGAATTAACACTGAAGACATTCGGGGGTGGGGGGCGGGGGGAGACCACTAGGACTCAGTGAATGATTGCACTGGAGACCTAAGAGAGAAAGACACTTGCAGAACTTTCCTTCCCAGTGATACTGACGAATACTTCAAGCTTCTGGAGATGAAAGATAATTTGCAAAAGCAATACACATGTGTACTCTAAAAGTCTGTTAAGTATCAGTGTTAGAAAGGATAAAAGGGTTATTAGGACATCCCAGTTTACCAATTACACAGCTGAACAACCCTTGTGACTGTAGAAATTAACATTTTTTGGAGCACTATTTCTATGAGAAACACTCCAGGTTCCTATGTGAAAACACCACAACTCTATCTCCTTCCTGCACAGCCCTGAAACATAAGCTTCCCTGCCTCCTGCCTACCTACCTGTAACAGGGAAGCTTCCCTGCTCTGCCCCACACGAGCAAAGCCAAAGTGAGAGGAAACAATACAGTGGGGAGTCTTTATTTATTTATTTAATAAATAAAACCAACAGAAACCCTGTTTTTGTTGGTTTTATTTATTAAAAAGTTTTAAGATTCTGTAGCTTAAAAAAAAAAACCCTGTCACTAAAATAAAAAGTCTTAATACTGATTGAGAATATTGACTTCTAAGTTTTTACAAGCTGGAATAATTTAAAAAAAAAAAAAAAAAATCCATGACACATTATCTTATTCCTATTAAGACACAAGCAGAGTTTGAAACTTTAAAATGGTTTCCAAAGAATGCAGGAATATGACTAATCCCTGTTCATAAAAAGTAAAATTCATATAGACCAATGGCACCTTGTGGAACTGGTTATTACACGGTCAGTTTAATTGTACAAAGACTCTTCTGGAAGCCCTAAAGTCACACTTAGGTTTGTAGTCACTATCCTGTTCAATCAAGTCAAGTACAGTATCTCTCTTCCCACCAAGATGCCACTCCTTTTCCTAAACTAATGGATCCTGAAAACTAAGTTTGTTTTGACTGGGTTTTTTTTTTTGTTTGTACTTATTCATCTTTAGTGAATTTGAAGGTAAGTTTGAAAATTCATAGTGAAGTAGTTTTTGTCAACACCTAAGTGCTCTAAGGGAATGACATTTAAAGCTTTATCTATGAATCTATAGTTCTATTTATATTTACACTTGAATTTATGAAGTCTTTAAAAGGATTTCTGAGAGTCAAGTTCAAAGGCCAAGAATATGCCAAATCTATCCCCCACCCACAATCACCCATCCCACCCCTAACAAAAAACTTCAACCACAAAACCTCCACAGAAAGGCCTTGATGGTTATGTTTACTGCTTGTAATAGTTAAGGTTACTGCTTGTAATAGTTAAGCTATCATATTTAAAGAAGTATTTGTATTCAAGATAAATATCACCTCTAGACTGTATTAAAAAAACTCATGAATTCTTCATGTTAGGAGTTTTTGACTGGTAGATACTGAAGTCACTTGCTAATGCCAAAGTCATTCTCCAGTTTGCTGAGATTTGCAGTTATGAGCAGATGAAAAAAGAGGACCGAGAGCAGTAGTCTCCCCCTCCCTACTCAGATGCTTCGTATCAGTATCCTCACCATAGTACTCTCGAAGGCTACATGAAAAGAAAAACTAAATTCTCATTAGACTGGGAGAGTCACGAATCTAGATAATTTTGGTACATTTAATAACACCCTTACCAGTAAGTGCCTGCTCCTTGGGAGGTCAGATCCATTCCATCTACACCATAGCTATCATCATCCATGATCTTGGACAGGCCAAAGTCAGTGATTTTGATTTCTCCACATGCTGTTCCATCTACCAGAAGGATGTTTCCTAAGAACAAAACAAAGACTCTCTGAATGATAAACAGATGACAAATACTGTCTTTACTACTTAAACTTCCAGAAAAGTCACTATTTAAAATATTATATTAATAAAGACACTTTTAATTGACTAGTTCTCCACTGAAGTCTTAAAAATAGAACCTAAAAGCATATTTTCAGATAACTTAATGAATATGACTTTAAAATCTATATTCTTTATAGCTTAAAAAATTATTAGACTCATTTCATTATTTACCTGGCTTAAGGTCATAATGTATAATAGGGGGTTTGATCTCATTGAGATATCTTAGTGCATTTACAATCTGCATTACGATAGACCTAGCTTCTTTCTCTGACATTAATTTATGTTGCTTTAGATAGAAATCCAAGTCATTGCCTTCACAGTATTCTAACACTGTACAAAACCTACGACAGAAAATAGAAAAAAAATTAGACATAAAATTGTATCCAATAATTCAGAATCATAATGGAGAAATAAAAAATGTTTGTATCATCGTCACAGAATACGAAAAGCAAAAGCAAACACCTTTAAAACACAGTATGAAAAGAAAATAACATATTCCAAGGTAAGTAATATGGAGTTTGGGTAAAATAGTACGCAGAGATCTATTTAAGAGCCTTCTGTTTAGATAATACACACACTGTATTTATTTGAAATAGGGCCTCATATATACTTTATTTCATTATCATAACACTTTTAAGACTTTCTTAGAAATGAAATCCTCTTAGCCACTTACGTATCTGTGTCCAAAGAGAAATAATCATAGAGTTTAACTATTCTGGGATGGTCCAGTTCTTTGTGTATTCTATACTCTCTGCAGGCATGTCTAAGGGAAGAAAAAAAAAGGGAAGAGAGTACGTTAATTCTCCATGGCCATTATAAATTTTTTTCAATTTATAAGAACAATAATGCATTAATATTTACTTGTAGTAGTTTTCTTTCTTCTCGTCTCTCCAGCTTTTATTAAGCTGATGGATCTTCACAGCAGCATATCTTTGTTCATAAAGGTCAAAAGCCTAGGATTCAAGACAAATAACAGTTATGTCCAAAGACAAACTGAATAGCTGAAGAGATTTTTTTTTTTTTCGGTGTTAATTTTTGCAGTATCACTAGATTAGAATACACACTGCAATTTTTAGCAATCATCTCTGCTAAGACTATATATAGTTCAATGACACATTATGTGAAATGAAATACAAATTCCATGGTGATATATCAGAGAACACTGCACCTTAACTGAATTTTTACATTCAAGTTTTAGAAATGCCAATATATTGAATTAAGATAAACCAATAAAGCTATTATTTGTTTTTAATATAGATCTGCACCTCTATACTGGTAGTAGCAGTAAGCAGCCAGGAAAATGGATGGCTGTGATGCTTCTTGTGGGTTGGATAAAGCAAACCTTTTTCCTCTATTTTTTCCTAGCAACCCTTCACTCTTTTCTACTTATGTGAAAACTGACAAGTTCCTAACAAATTCCCAACTGTTTAAAAAAAAAATCTAAACTATTATGAAACTGTTCAAACAAACATACACAAAAGTAGAGAGAATAGTACAATAAGCCCTTAAGAACCCGCCACCCCAATCAGTTTAAAAAATTATCACTGTGACGAGTCCACTTATGGATTCTTCCCCTGTGGAGAAGGAGGCTTGGAGGAGACACAGCTGGATAAAGCCAGGCTGTGTAACTGGAGGGCCTACAGTTCAGGCTTAACTGCTTCACCTCCCTCCTATCCTGGGTCAGAACTTCCCTCGGGGAGCTGCCAGGGCTCCACTCCCACCTCAGCAAGCCCTGTGTTCAGGATCCTGGAGCCTACTGTGCGGTTCAGGCCTGATGAGTCGCTGAGGCTCAGGACTTCCTGGGAGGGTGCTGGGAGCCTGGCCACAGTCCCAGCCCCTCCGAGGGGTAGGCTTCCAGCCCAGTTCGGCTCACTTTGGGATGTCATTAAATTCACATGCGTTTCTTTTAAACACCCTCTCCAAAGCTGTTTCTTTCCTCCCTTCCCACCCCAAGCAATTCTGAGCTGCAGCGCCTCAGGCTCACAGGCACTATGGCCACAGAGGAGGCCGGCCCAAGGCAGCTGGACACTCTGCCCCTGCTGGCAGGAAGGAGCTGAGGGCGTGGGGCAGCGTGGCCCAGCTTCCCAGAGGCTCCAGGCATGGCCCGGCTTCCCAAAGGCTCCAGACATGGCCCAGCTTCCCAGAGGCCTAAGGCTTCCCTTAAGGGAGGGGATACTCCGCACCTACTGCTACCATGCCATGCCCGCTGCAAAATAGTCCGATCACAGATTTTTTTTATTATTGTCATATATGTGAACTGTCAGATAACACAGTCGATAAGTGAGGAGTAGGTGTGTATCATTTCACCCTTAAATTCTTCAGTATTTATCTCTAAGAAAAAGCCCTTAAAAAACAAAGCATAATCACAATTATCATTATCACCTCTAACTACATTAATTATAATTCCTCAATCCCATCCAATACCCAGCCTTGTCTTCGATTTTCCCTCCTCGTCTCAAAAAAAAAAGTTTTAAATCACCAGCCTGATTCTTAAATAAAAACAACACAGAATGATCGATATTCTTTTGAAGCTTCATGTGATTTGTATGTGTTTTTTAAAAACACTGGTGGCATAGTGGTTTAAGAACTCAGCTGCTAACCAAAAAGGTCAGCAGTTCAGATCCACCAGCCGCTCCTTGGAACCCTACGGGGCAGTTACACTGTTCTGTAGGGTTGCTAGGAGTTGGAATTGATTCGACAGCAACAGGTTTGGTTTTTTTTGGTAAGTGAGAAAAAGAAAGGTATACAACAGCGAACATCAGTAAAAATTTCTACATTTATACACATGCACCTGAGAAACACTGGTAAACTTAGGACATGGAAGACTTCCTGACACGTTTAAATTAAAGAGTATAATCTTTACAGAAATGTACTGCCTTAAATGGCTAACAGCCTATTTTGATTCAAATGGTTGTTAAAATTATTATCCGACTATACTACTACTACTATCTAGATACCAAATATCAGAGGGACTCTGGGGATACAAGGACAGTCTTTAGACTCTTGAGATAAGACAGTATAAGCCACTGCAAACTCTTTTTTACAATAAGGGCATAAAATCAGTCATAAAATCAATCGATAAGAGGCAAATACTTTCTAACCACATACTTTTATATCTTAGTCTGAAGAACAGAATAAAATTTACATTACCTTATATACTTCACTAAAGCCACCTCTGCCAAGCAGATGAAGTAACAAGTATCTTTCATTTAATGTGGGGTGATCTTTGAACCTTAAGGGGGGAAAAACACTCAGGCACATTATAACACACACAGAAGGTTCTCCATTAGAGTTCCACTGGTATTCCATTCCTAGCTGGTGCTCTCCCAGCTACTCTACTGCTAATCTTGAATTGTTTCATATTTCTTTTCTTTCGCTTGTACTTCTCTACCTGTGTGACTATCATCCGTCTTGAGTCTTTGGTGCTCACGCAGTTTAACTTTTATAGCTAAATATTTCGGTTCAGTGACTAATTATACCACTCCTATAAAGACCTAACAACCACTGCATTGCTGTGAGCTTTATGAAATCCCGTATCTTTTCAGCAGGAATTACCTCCCTTGGAAAAATATACTTGTAGTGGTGTGAACTATGGTTAATCAAGATTTTATAATATTGATCTATCATTAACAATAACTAATAAATTGGCCTTCATCCATGATTAAATGTCTTTGAACTTTCATAAAATTTTAATTTCCAATTCAAAAATAAAGCTTTAAAAAACTTAAAAAAAAAAAATCACTCACAGACAATACTACTACTATTACTAGTTAATACTTACTATGTATTAAACGCTTAAATGTATTAACTCATCTAATTCTCAAGCAATCCCATAAAGTAGGCCTGGCTACCATGGCTATTGTATAGATGAGAAGATTGCTACACAGAGATTAAATTAAATAACTTGCCCAAGGTCAACAGCTAATATATAGCAGGACTTAGTAAAAAACGTGGTTCCAAACTATGAACTCTCAATATTAAAAAAAAAAAAACTAAAGTCAATGATAGCTTTATTAATACCAGATGCAAATATGAGACTAAAGTTTATTATTTTATTCAAAATCAATTGAATATAGCTTTGATAATTTAAACTTTTGTTCTAAATAACTTATAAATGAAACACATTTCTGTTCAGCTTTAAAGCACAATGCGAAACTGTGATGACTCACTTAATTTTCATCAATTGGGCTAAGCCATGTCCACAAACAAGTTTGAACATAACTGATCAGCTAATTTTAGCTTCCTCCTGATTTTTTAGAATTTTAGATTGGCAAAATTTAAGCTATTCCATAATTACATTATTTCATTCACTTCACATACTGGAATAATCTGTGTATTTATGAATTATACATACACCAATAATCACAAATAGGTCTTCTTCTAAGCAAGATACTCACATTTCACACAACTGGCCACTTTCCATTCTGATACTCTTATTAAGTCAAGAGGCTTTAAATTAAACAACTTGTCTTAAAAATAACGTAAACAGATGCTCTTCTTCTCTTTTACACAGATTTAAATCCTCTCTAGGAATCTACTGCCTTGCTCAGTTTCTATCTTCTCTGTGAAGCTTGTTTTAAACTGCCCACCAGCCCACAGGTATTTTTCCTTCTTTGAATTCCTTTAGCACCTTGTATCTATGGCATTCACTTTGATAACCAGGGATTAAGGATAGGGACTGTAATTTTCTAGGCTCTGGGGATATAATAAGAACAAAAACTACGTTCCTGCTCTCATGGAGCTTACATTCTAGTGGGAGGAGACAAATAATAACTGAAAAAATAAACTTATAATTCCAGATAGTGATAAAAGCTATGAAAAAGCAGGATAAGGATACCAAAAGAGGAAATGGAATACAGCAGGGGGAGGACTGATATTTTGGATAGGGTGTCTTAGGGATGGCCTCTCTAATGCCTGTACTGAATGAAAAAAGGAGTAAGCCACCCAGATAGTTAGAGAAGGAGCACTCTACACAAAGGAAATGGCAAACACAAAAGCCCTGAAATGAGAATGGGCTTGGCATGCTCGAGGCCAGAGTGTCAAAGACACATAAGTGAGGGGAACATGAGAGAAGTGGGCACATGAGGTGGCCAGGGACCAGACTATACAAGGCCTTCTGAGCCAAGGAAAGGACTTTAGATCTTGTTCAAAGTGTGATGGGAAACCACTGGAGTAATTGGGCAGGCTGTGACATGACCACTTTTACTTTATAAAGGGTCATTGTGGTTACTGTGGCTGCAGGGAAAATTGCAGGCGCAAGAAGGAAAGAAGACCTAACAGTTTAAAGGCAGTTAGCCTAAGTGATAGGCATCGCATCTTTACAGAGTACAATCTAAGTATGTAATACAAATAATGACTTACTGTGAATTATCTTCATTGTTTATTCTTTTGAGTTCTCGAATGTGAAGATTTCTGACTCTTTCCAAACGTTCAAGTTCTGCCTGGATTTCTGCCTCTTCCTGAAAATGAAGAGAGGAGACTATAACAAGCTCAATTTATTTCTGATATAAAATAGATATTTTTTACCCATGCATCAATTTTTACAGTGATGGGAAGAATATTATATTATAAAGCACCACTGAGTTAAAAGACCGAAGTGCACTTTCCAATGCCTGAGAGATAGAGATAAGGCAAAAGTGTATTTCAAGAATCCATCCTCCACATAAAAACCTATACATAATGAGATGCTCAGTTTTATTCTGTACTACAAGAAATCTATTTTTATTACGTCTAAACTGAAAATGACTGTGATGCAGTTTGAAACCAACGTATAACACAAAATGAGCTGAAAATTTTATTTCTGGTCCATCCAAAATTTAAGAGGAAAATACACTAGAACAAAACAAAGACAAAAATGAAATGACATATTTTACAATAGTTGAAAGAAGGGAAGAAGGCAGAATTGATTATTCCTAGACTTTAGAATATTTGAAATACGCAAACATACACAGACAATCTGACCACTCATTTTGGCTAAATCCGACTGTAATCCTAAAAAGACATTAAAACAAAACTTTTATAGATTGCTGCAGTAGATCTTCAGTTATCTTAGCATATCTATGCAAATTCCAAAGGAATTTAACATTCATTTAATATAAAAACTTTGATACTTTTTTTTTTACTGCCTCAAGATATACAATTTTTAGGACAGCTTTTACTTTTTAACTAAATACCTAAAACAAATAAGCAAATGTAACCACCCATATCACACATACACAATAAATAACCCTTTGATCTGTCAATGTCAATTTGATAGTACTATAAGGGCGGGTAAAAATATACCAAATTTCAGTAGACAGCTCTAGAAACGTTCAATTTTATATTTTGAACAAATATTTGTTGAGTAAGTAAATAAAGAAATACATTACTTTGGATTAAATGTGTGCCCAATGCAATTATAAATTACTAGACCATGCGGTATAGAGGTTATTTCTAAGTACAGCATTTAAATACTTCTCTATTCAATTAGTTCCTTCTCTTCTCTTAGTGAGATTAAGAAAAAAAAAAAACTATTTCTAAAAATTAATAATGTCAGCATTTACTTTAAAAATCTAAGTATTATTCCTTCATTCAAAGATAGGTCATAGGAGTACAAGTCTATTAAGACTCAAACCAAAAGGAATATTCTAAGCATTGTGAAGAAAAATTCAATCTTCACAGATTAAAAAAATAAATCTAAGTATATTGTTTGTATTCCACTTGACTCTTAAGGCTATTCTTGTTATTTTAAAATGAAATTCAACCATTACTCATTGCAGAGATATTTAATGTAGATTAGGTATTAGATGACAAATTTTGTTAGGTGTCGTCGAGTCAGTTACGACTCAAAGCGATCCTATGTACAACAGAACGAGACACGGCTCAGTCCTGCACCATCCTCACAATCATTGCTACGCTTGAGCCCACTGTTGCAGCCACAGATGACAAATAGAAGCTTTAAAAATAAATGTAAATATTCAAAATAAAGGTAAATAGAGAAAATTTCTAGAATTTTTGAAGAATTTTTCTAAAATATATATAATAGAGTATCTTAGTTTAACTGAAATTTCTTCATTTAATGTAGCTTCAGTCACAAATATTTCTAATCTTAATAAGAAAACAAAACAAAACCAAAAAATTCTAAGAGATTCAATAACTAAAGATTCACTGTAAGGACTGGGAATGAATTGAAAGTTGTGGAACAATAATCTCAAAACACAGCTTAGTTGTCTTAATTTAGTCATATAAAGCAGAATAAGAAACTGGTCACAGGAAGGTATACCCTTGAGTATGAAGGAATTTAAACTCATTTAAACCACAGAACCCAGGAAACAGTAACTCTGTCTCTTCATGTTACTAACGTTTGCAACCTTAAAACTTGCCATTAATTTGATTCTTATAGATGTAGGAAGCTATTAAACATTTAGTAGGCTGGTAAAATTTTAAACAATCTGATAAAATCGTGAAGCGCCAATTAGAGTATCAGCTAAAATTCTTGTTTTCAATTTTACTTGAAATCATGGCATGGTGATACTGCTTACCAGTGAATTTACAGAAGTTAAATTTTATTGAGTCATAAATATATAATTATGATTCTTCAGATGTCTATCCAATGGTAGTAATTAATATCACAAACTACTAATGACAGTAAAATGTATATCTATGTCAGTAAATTTAAGAAGGGATTTTTTTTCTCCGTAACACATGGCAAATCTGTCCTATAAAATCTTACAAAGTGAGCACAAACAAACAAGCTTTGTTCCATTTTGAATAGTTTACTGCTCTCCCCCAAAAAGTCAGAAGCACTAGAGAAAAAAACAAAAACAAGCTTGAATCCTAGGTATTTAAGAGGAAATACCAAAGAAGGAAATATAACCGAGCCTTATATACAGATAGACATAAATCTTCCACAGTTAGTGAAATTTATTTCCATCTTCCATCTTATAGCTTAGTGTTTACTCCACAAATACTGAACCTTAAAATAAAGTGACTTCTGGGGGAAACATAATTTTGCAGCTCTAAGTAACTTCTCTGAAATGCCACTGAGAAAAAAGTAAACACATCAAGGCAAATGCTAGGGCAATACTGTCCAGTACGTTTTTCTTTACAGGAAGAGGCAAAGCCCAGTTTGGGTCTGACTCCACAGTACAAAGCTCTAGAATACAGTAGTCTCAACAACTAATTTATCTTTGGCACAGATGGTTTCCAAAGATCTATCCTGTGGGTTATTATGCTTGACCTGAGACTGACATTAACCTCTGGGCCATCATTGAGAATTAACCTTATTCAGAGGGTTCAGGAGGAGCTAGGATGACCTAAGTTTACAACTGATCTGAATTCATTCTGGAATGGAATCCTAAAACTCACAGCAAAGCTAGGCCAGATTACTAGAATAAAAGGGAGACACAATCCAACCAGCTACATCGTGCTTTGTAAGAATATCATTTTGATCCTTGATCATTCACTGGCTGAGCAGTTAAAGCAGAGAAAGCCTAGGAGAAACAAAGAGATAAACAGCACCTTGGGAAATGGACTGATCTAGGTAGGTAATTACAATATTGGAAGAATGTTTAGTAAGAGAGAGACTTAGTGATCAAACATACAATAAAAGGACAAAGCTATTTTCTGTTTAAACAGAAAGGTATAGCAATGAACAATTTAACAGTGTACACATTACAACTGTTTTAACAGTATTTTAAAATAAGCTTTCATATTCTGAGTTACATTAAAAAATTCAAGTCATACAAGTATACAACAGATCTCAATATTGCCTCATCATTGAAGTAACCTGCAGAAACAACACCTCTCAAAATTTTTAATGTTTAAAAATTTATATAGGAGGTAAATCCCATGGCAACCTGTCTTTGGCATAGAAATGCTTTTTCTATTTGTAATCAAATTCTCTTCTGGTAACTTAATATCCCCTTGGCGCAATTCTCTAAGCAAAAAGTAAGTCACAGCAATGTAGAATATCTGCAAAATGTCAGGTTAAAACAGCTGGGTAGATGTGGGATATCTTTTCCCAAAATGACATTTAAAAAAAATTAATTTTACTGTTATGAAGATACACATAACACTTATTCAATATTTTTCAGGTGTACAACTTAGTAAAAAAGAGATTAAAAAGTTGGGATGTGCAGACATAAAAGCTACAAAGCTTAGACAGTTGTAAAATGTATTGTCACATGTAAACCTGACATATTTCCTGAAAAAATTAAACATATTAGCTTAAAGTTATTTGGTAAATATTCCTGAATTTATGTTACATGTTATCTGCACCAAAAAATTTCTAAGAGCTGTCTTTCTATAAAGCCAAGATAAGACAGAAAGCATTTTCATGTATCACTCTCAACTTGCCTATTATCTGTGAGGACTGATAAAAAAGAAATTTTTTCCAGCATACTGTGAAACATACAAAAGCATAATGCTTGCAATGTTATTCTAAAGCACCCTAACAACACTACCTGGTTTAAGAAAACCGGTTCAGAAAGAGATTTCAAAAAGTTTAACGCTAAATTCACTTTAGGAATATGAGTATCTATCCCCCAAGTCCTCAAATCCAGGTCCTCAAATTAAGTTTTAATATCATAAACTATGCCATTCTACAAGTTTATTATCAGGAAGTGAAAGGTAAAATTAACAACAAAAAAAGGCACTAATAAAAGCTAATGGAAAGAAAGGACAATGCAGAAATAGAAGGATTGACAAAATCATTACCAATTTACTTCAGATTTATCCTTTATATATGTCCCCAGATTATTTCTATAATATGCTTTCTCATATCTTAAATATGAACATGGGCGATATAAACCAATGGAAATGAACCACCCAACCCACCTAGATAAAGCAGGTCTGAATTTACAGAGATTAATTGTGAATCTACTTCCCCATAATCACTGTTTTGCTCTGAACGACTGTTCAGATTGAGAAAGGCAGTAGGAGGAAGAGAAGGGACAAACACGATGCAATTCCTGAGCTTTCTTTCCTAGCTACACTCCCTCCACTCCCACCCAAGTCACTGAACTGGTTCTTACTGATGGAAGCAGGTGTGTTTAACTGGCTTCGATAATTACCTTAGATCCTTTACTACTAATGTTCTTCTGACATTTTCTTTAGTTCTCTTTTCAAAGGCATACACACATTTGTTGTTGGAGTTGGCTCTAACTCACAGTGACCTTACGTATAACAGAACAGAATGTTGCCCAGTCTGTGCCATCTTCATATCAAGATCGTTGGTATGTTTGAGTCCACCAAAACCCCCTAAACGGGACTATTAAGATGGGCAGGTTTTGATTGTCAGTTCCCCACTCTGTTTAAGCAAAACAATATAAAAACCTATCTTCCTGGCAGCAAATAAATGTAATAATTCAACTGACTGGCAAAATTAAAGTATTTACTATACCTCTTGGAAAAAAAAGTATGGCTGTTGTATTATGAGGGTGAAATTCCTTGATGCTACACACTGACCAAGGTGCTGACAACAAAGCCTTAGCACATACAGGTATTATACTTTACTACAGTACTGCAGGCCTCCTCCCAGCTTTGTTTCCCTTTAACCCTTCTGAGGATGTTAGTGGATTCTACAGATTTTTAAAGTACAAAAAGATCTGACTTTCTAGGCGTAAGGGGAATAGCCTAGTCTTCTACACTGTAATTATTCCTATGCATATAAGTGGCATGCATTTATAGTTTGATTGTGAAGACGCCAATAACCAGGCAACTGTTTTTTCTTTCTTTTTTGGTGAAAGTGATCTTTGGACTGAACTTACAAACCTGAATTAACTAAGCCTGCTCTAACCAATGGCTGACATAAATCCTAATGTTTCTTCCAAAATTTTTTTAATTCCATTGCCTATACAACTGGATTAATATTAAACACTAAGGAAGTCAAATACATTTTACCTCTAAATTTTCATTTTGGTAACTGAACATCATCTACTACCAAATTAAGGTATATGGTTATGAATGGGGAAATACGGAGCCAGGAATATGTGCTGTGGGTCTATAATGAGAGAAGGTAGAATAAAAACACTGGGGAGTCGTTTTTATCTATGGCTAGTTCCATATTCTCTCAGTGCAGTCATCTTTTAGAGAACTCTCTTTTGTACTGGAAGCACTAAAAATATATATATATATAAAGAAAATAAATATAGTACTGGAAGCACTAGTAAGGGCAAAATATCAAGTTTAGAATTCCAACACTCTTGTTGGCAACTTTCTTGCCCACAATGCCAAGAAGCTCATAACATTCTTCATGGACAATGGCTTAGTAGTGACTTTTTCTAGTATAGTGCATTTCCACTAGAATTCCACTGAAAACTACTGCCTAATAGTGTCCTGTGTTATGTTCTACAGAAACACATAATGTACAAAATATGTTGGCTTTAACTCAGAGAAGAACTCTGAAAAGGTTTCTTCTAGTCATGGCCATGAACAGAAAGGTCAACAAATATAGAGATTAAGCCCTCTTGCATGATATTGGTAATTATTTTCATATTTTTATTCAAACCTAAAGTGACATGAAACGTCACATATGCAAACTTATTTTTTGTGGCCATACTAAGGGTTGGATAAATCAGGTGACAATGGTATTCTAGAAAGAAATTCCAAAAATATTTGGGGATCAATTCACCTAAAACCAACGCCCTGTATTCTCCACTGTTCAAAAGGCTTGTAGACAATCCATTGACTTCCATTTCAACTAGTTGCATGATCCACTGTGAAGGAGTGAGAAAAGAGCTGTGTACTTGTTCTTGACCTGTAAAGATTTCATCATGGAAGATTAATACTGATGTTGCTGCTGCCTGATACTGGTTGTTTCTCTTTGCAGGTGCCAATATCGATCAGAGAACAGGATTTCAGTGGCAGAGTTGTTGCTATATTGTTATCTCTTCAGAACGGAGGCACAAGGAGAGATGAATGCCACATCGCAAGGAGCAAAGGAGAGAGAGAGAAAGAAATGGTGTCAGGTGGCATGTTGGATGCGATTTTTGTTTTAGTAGATTGAGGTGACTGAAAATTGTTTAGCTGATTCCTTCGGCTGCAAAGATACATTTGTGTTGCTGTTGATGGTTCTTGACTAATCCTGTTTCAATTACAAATTGGTTATGTTTTTTCAATAAAACTTCTGGCACTTATATTCAGGGCTTATATATCAACACACACATACACACAAACTCATATATTAAAGCCAGTTCCTACCATGTTATTTAATATCCCACATGGAGATATCAAACCTTCTATATGCATTCTCTCCAACTAATCAAATATTTAAAATCAAGAAGATGACAAATCTTGAAGACTAGCAAATAAAGACCAACACATATGCTGTGTTCACAGGCTGTTCACTTCACAAATCTCAGTAACAAGGAGTGGTGACACATAGTTTATTGATCCTGATAACTTTCCAAACTCTTGTTTTCTCACCAAACGGGCATTATGATTGGTAACTTGTACCTTTTAAACGTTATGATGACTATGGAGAGAATGTATTACAAAGAACGTTCGTTGCACAGGAACAATAATAAAAGCAAACTGGTATATGGTTTGTTAGTTTCCTTAAAGCCACAGACTCCACATGTGGCACAGGCACATAGAACGGGAGAGCTAACAGCTTTGCCTGAAAGGAACAACCTTGTAAAGATTTGAAATGATTCCCTTTGCAAAGACAAGTTTTTAATAAATGACAGTTGGAAAGTATACGCATAATTACTGGTAACAAAGAAACTTATTTTTCCTTTTTCAGGAATAATTTGTATATTCTCCATGTATTTTACTACTCAGTTGTATTCTATGAAATCCTTATGATATATAAAGGTAAAATTGTTTCAAGAGTATTGACACTTGTACAAAAAAAGTACTTTTTCTGTTGACCTTCAAAAATAAACTTAGAGTGAAAATCAACCTAGTAATAAACATTCTAAATGATACAACAGTCACTAACATAATTCCCAAGGAAGATAATATGTGAGAGAGAGAGAATGTATGTCTGTAAAAAACTGATAATTAATTTAAAACTGTTTCCAAAAAGACTTAAGGATAAAATAAATCCCTCCAGTATTCTAAGAAAAATACAAAGAAAACTACAAGTGATTTAATTTTTCTGAATATCTAAAGAGTATGGGTATACTTATTGAAATAGGAGAAAAGAGTCCAATTCTGGCTTTGTCACTTACTGGCTGTGTTATTTCAGAAAAGCATGTAGAAGACCTTGGCATTTCAAGTTAACAAAAATGTTCACTCAAGAATGGCTAAAACGTCAAAAGTACTTCAAATGTATGTATGCCATAAAATGCAGTATTATGTAATTCTGCTGAAACAGGAATTTAATCATGCCTGTATCAGGCAGTGTGTGGAAATAAGTCACTCAGAGGATGAAAACCAAAATCCCAGTGCTGTCGAGTCGATTCTGACTCATAGCGACCCTGTAGGACAGAGTAGAACTGCCCCCATAGAGTTTCCAAGGAGCACCTGGCGGATTCAAACTGCCGACCCTTTGATAAGCAGCCATAGCGCTTAACCACTACGCCGCCAGGGTTTCCCCTGCGGATACAGCCCTGGCAAATGTCAGGGATTACAGTTAACTCTCTGATCCTCAGTAACCACATCTGTAATGTAGGGATAAAACCTGGCTCAAGACACTTATGACTGTCCAGGGACACAGTATGTAAAAGTGTTTATAAATTGCAATGATTGCATAAACTGATATTAAATAAAACAGCAAATGTTAAATAAAAATTCCTGATATATTAAAAAAAGTGACACTGGACAGTGATTTTCCTAACCTTATAAGACAAAACTGGTTAAGTCCTTAACCAAGTTTACATTTACTTTTTGGTGATAACTAGCAACACCTATTTATTTTAGCCATACTACTTACTTTTGCAGGCTTCTGCCTGACTCTCATGTCTTAAACCAGTATTTCTAAACCTATGGGGCAGCATACAATGTGAACTGAACTCAATACTTATTCCATGTTAATTCTACCGTTTATTAAATGTTAACATACCTTTTCATATTTCAGTTTACCTGTTCAATTATTATTACAATTAACACTATAAAATGCAATGCATGTCATATATTACCCATTTCAAGAAAAAGTAAACAGGCCTTTTATTCTCTTATGTCCATATAGCCATACAGCATGGGCTTCCTCCATGTAAGTTTTCTCCTTCATTGTTAACAAATTTCATCTATAATTTTGCTTAACTTTAAGAGTTTATTAAAGGGAAAGTGAGAGCAAGAAAGTGAGTCAAACACTAATTTAATATGCATGTGTGGGGGAGGGGTTTAGCTGGTTGGAGATGCTAACATAAGTGGTGGGGTTCGACTCTCCTCTGGCGAAACTGGGGGGCTCTCTATGTCTTCAATTATGGGTGCCCCTGCACAGGCTCTCCCAAGGTGTTCTGCTGTGGACAGGGAGCTAGCCACTTCCCTCTGTGCTGCCCTTTCTGCTAATGCAAGAAAGAGTACGCCAGACTCGAAATCAAATGCCCTAAACTTAACATACCCAAAGTTAATTTTCTGTACAGATTACATGAACATCGAATACTCAGAGTTCAGATCCAGCCTGTGGCAGAAGCTACAGAGTTACAAGCTGGGGTACAGTTTATTGAACCCAGGAGTATAGAGAGCTGATAAGACAGAAGTGGTAATACCTTTCCTCTTGATTCAAGTCTGTTCTCTATGTTAAAAGTCTGTCCAATCTACCTCTTTTGTAGAAAACTGAATGGTCTATTTTTATTAACCCATTTTCTGCCTATGGTTTAGCATGCCAAATAACTTAATTTTAAAAACATGTAACATTGCTAATTATTTTTTAATGGTACAACTCAAAATTTTAATACCCAGCAGTAAGCAGGCAAATGCTATTTATTTGTGCTCTAAGGTGACACTACTTGCTCAATTTTTTTCCTTTGTATATATCACTAGCAACTTTCTTTATAATGCATTCATTATTCATTTTTTCCTAAAGAATGTGAGAACTCAAGACACGAGAGTATGTTCAGCATTATTAGTTCATCCCCTCTCCCGAAATATTCATTATGGCCGTCAAAGAAAAGTTATGTTGTAAACTGCTTAAGAAGAAGATAAAGTTAGAAATCTGAGACTGCTCTCACTGTGCAGTAAATGTGATAAAAGCTGAATAGAAAGAGAAAAAAAGATGACGGGGGACAGTTACTAAGAAAGAATGAGTAAGTACAGAAAACGTGTAAGTCAAACACTGAGAAAGAAGCTAATATGAAGGTCAGAAGAGAAGGTGTTGTATTCCAGAAGAGTTTACAAATGCTACCATAATATTTGATACTGAAGTATACCTCCCGTTAGAAAACAGAAGTGTTTCATAGAAACCAGGTATCTTCAAAGTACCAGGAAAGCCTTAAAATCAACCTTCAACCAACAAAATCAAAAACAAAAAAACCCTCCTATGAAGTCTTTTCAAAAGTTAAGTATTCTTCTCAATTCAAACAGCCAATTCCTAATTTAACAGCTTTATAACATCAGATTTTATGTAACAGGTATTCATTAAGTAAGGCACACATGTAAAATGCCATCATTAGAAAGAGTAATTTAAAATTTGCTATTATATGTGTAAACAACCCTCCAGTCAAACTTCTAAGTATATACTTAGTATCCCAGCATCACAAAAGGCAGGTTAGAAAATAATTGGTAAATCTTTATACAGGTGGTACAAGCTGATTGCACTTGTCTTCTAGCCTAAAGGTTAGTGGTTTGAACCCATCAAGAGGCACCGTAGGAAAAAGGCCTAGCCACCTGTTCCTATAAAGATTACAGCCAAGAAAACCCTATGGAGCAGTTCTACTCTGTTAACACATGGGGTCTCCACGAATCAAAATTTACCTGATGGAAATGAGTTTGAGATATATGCAATATTAAGTATAGGTCCCTATGAATTCATTATCAAAAAAACAGCTTAAATAGGCAGATACTTGTGACTCGTTCTGTACTACAGAATTCCTTCTTCCCTTCTGTAGTTCCATGATAGCTCCATCGTTTATATAGAATATACTGAAGTTGCCAACCATATCTCAAAGAGCAGAAGAAATTGTAAATAACTTTAACAGAACAAAAAGGAAAGACTTAAAAAAAAAAAAAAAAGGCCAAAATAAATCATTTTGGAATTCGCTGTTCAAGGAGTTTAGGTTAAAAGCTTTTCTGAGCACGGTACAGACAGCTATGGCACAGTAAAGAACACTAATGCAAATGAGTGGTGCCCTGGAAGAAAATCCTGGCAATCTACTTCCAAAAAAATCAGCCATTGAAAACCCTACAAAGCACAGGTCTACTCTGACATACATGGAGTCACCATGAATCAGAATCAACTTGACAGCAACTGCTTTGGTATGTGTGTGTATATATATACAAAACAATTTTTTTCTGTTCCTTATAATTAAAGGGGTCCCCAGTGTGCTGATAACATTCTAAAAATTATTATATAGTGATAGTAGTTGCTACCAGAATGGGTTTCTCTGCTCTACCTCACCCTACCCCAGGCAGATGACATAACAGATATTACCTTAATTCAATTTGTTTACCAGCTCAATTTTACCTATAACTTAACCTATTAAAAATTTTAAATAACCTGCCAAAGGAATCAGAATAAAAACTGGGTCAAAGAAAAAGAATTTTACAAGTTCGTCAGTACCCACATTTTAAGGGGGAAAATCTATTCTGTTATTATTACTTCTTTGAAACGGTCTGAACTAAAATTAAGAGCTGTAAAAAACAATGGACTGGTTACAGTTTCACAGTTTACAAAGTACAAAGTTATACATTATAAAAATTTACTATAATAACACATAGCAACATTTTTCTAAATTGTATCACTTTATACTACTACTGAGGACTCGGTTCTTTGAAATTTTCCCATGTACATATTTTAATTGAAACATTTCATCGAGCGTCCAACAGCTTAAAAATTAAGCCAAAGAAAAGAGTGCTCATATATTACAATTTATTACAAAATGGACACAAACAACATGGAATTTTATATTTGGTCTTAATGAAGCATTTTTTACTACAAGGTGGTATTTAAACAGAGTAATCTAGAGACCCTGGGGGTCTGGCCAGAAATTGCTCTGTCATCATAGGGACAAGGTATATCAGCATCACAATGTTTTTAAGTTGCTGCAAGGTAAAGGAGTATCATTTTAATATGCTCAACATAAAAATGCAACATTAATGCCCCCGCCCCCCCCCACTTTTTTTTGGCGGGGGGGGTCCGAAGTTTTTAATTTGGGATCTTTCTTAAATTTTGGCTCCTTAAATAAGAGACCTACAACACAGCTCTCCACAACCCCTGGTAACAATTTAAGCTAAAAATACAGCATTTGCTTCACATACCTTTTTGAGTTGTCCTAGTCTAAGTTTGAAAATTTCTTCCTGTTCATGATATTCTGCCAAAGTCAACCTGTCAAAAATGAAATTGTAATTCTAGATATTAAGATTAATACTATTATTTCTTATTAACAGCCAGAAAAATGGGGTAAAATTATCTGAATAAAAATGCTAAAATACTGACAGCTTTCAGTCTAAAATATATAAGCCAAATATTATTTAAGATATTCTTCACAATATATTTGCTATTATAGACGGAATAATTAACTGTATCATTTATTCAACAACTATTTATTGAATACTATGTGCCAAGTGATATTCTATATCCTAAGGATGCAGCAAAAATCAAGACAATTTCTCCTTACATTTTAGTCTGAGCTTACACCCTGTAGTGAGGATAGAAAAGTAGACAAACAATTTAATAAAGAAATAATTACAAATAACAGTACATGTTATGAAGAAAACAAAAAAGGGTGATGTGATAACGACTGGCTGTACTACATTATTTTGGGCCTGGTATTAGGGAGGTGGCCTTTGATCTAAATGTCAAAAAGATAACCACGACAGAACTTGGGGGAATGTATTCTAGACACAGTTTACAGCAAGTACAAAGATCCAAAGGTGGGAACAAGTTTGCCATATAAGCAAGCATCACCTGGAATACAGTCACAGAGACGGAGTAGCAGGAGAGGAAAGCGAGAGACAGATCCCGTACAGACTTGCAAGCCAAGTGAAAAATTTGAATTTTACTCTAAGAGTAACGGGAAATCACTGCACAGGGAGTCAGTCCAGTGTGAGCACCAGTTTAAAACACACACACACACACACTAAGGAAGAATGTTAAATTCCAACGAAAGACATTTTAATCTTCTTGCTTCACTATATTGGGAGTGAATCAGCAAGATAAAGAAATGGTAAAACTGCAGCCAAAAGACCAAATCTTATTCTTCAAACTATTAATTAAATGGATAGACATAAAACGTTAATCTTGGAAGTGTTTTATGGTTATTTCACCAATTTTTCAAATACTCTTAGAAACTTCAAAAAATGATCAGTTTAATGTATGCAGAACCATAACATGATATATTCATTTTATAACATTGCCTAAGAAAAAATGATTTTGTTTTGTGATAAAGAAAAAAAAAAAAATCGATCCACAACAAAAGAACTTCGATTTCATACCCTGATTTTGCAAGAATTACTTTTATCTACCACACTGCATGCCCTTCTTCATTCACTCACTTATGTACTCTGAGGAGATATGGTTAAGCTCCTAACCCAGGTGTGACTTATTTAGGGCTGGTTCAAGCACTCAGGAACATTTCCTGTAAGTGCTATTTTTTTTTTTAGATGGTACTTAAATTTACTAATTCTAAAGAAAGGGATCCAAAGAAACAAATAAACTCTAAGAAACACAGTTAGTAGTCCACTAGAAACATCTTAACATTTTAAATTAAATCCTTTCTATTCTGTCTTCTGCTAACACAACCAATGGATTTTATCAAACTGACTATAGCAATAATTGATAGCTACAGCAATTGTTTACAGAAAATTCAGAGAATAAATGCTGCAGGATTGAGAAAAAGAGAGAGAAGACAGTGAGGTTTGAAACTAAAAGTGGTCATATCTAAACTAACCCAGTAAAAAACTGTAGGAATTACAGCAAACCGTTTCTGCATATGCATATAAGCAACCGATAAAAATTTAGTTACGTGTATAATAATATCATAATTTCCTATTTTGAAGGTATGGTTTTAGGCCCACTGATAGTCCATAGGATAAGTGGTTCAGAACAAATATTTTAAAATATATATTTTTGCTTTCTCTGCAGAAATATAATTCTGTACTTTGATTTTTACTTATGACATTGAGGCCATTTATCAGTTTTTTGGCATTAATCCAAAAAACACAAAATAATAAATGTTGGAGAGGTTGTGGAGAGACTGGAACACTTATACTGCTGGTGGGAATGTAAAATGGTACAACCACTTTGGAAATCGATTTGGCACTTCCTTAAACAGCTAGAAATAGAACTACCATATGATACAGCAATCCCACTCCTTAGAACATATCCTAGAGAAATAAGCCTTTACACAAATAGATATATGCACACCCATGTTCATAGCAGCACTGTTTACAATAGTAAAAAGATGGAAGCAACCAAGGTGCCAACAACGGATGAAAGGATAAATAAATTATGGTACATTCACACAATGGAATACTAGGCATCGATAAAGAACAATGATGAATCCGTGAAACATTTCCTAACATGGAGGAATCTGGAAGGCATTATGCTGAGCGAAATTAGTCAGTTGCAAAAAGGCAAATATTGTATGAGACCACTATTTTAAGAACTCAAAAAACAGTTTAAACAAAGAAGAAAATATTCTTCAATGGTTATGAGAGCGGGGAGGCAGGGAGGGAGAGGGGTTTTCACTAATTTTAGGTGACGGTAAAGACAAACACAATACAGGAGAGGTCAGCACAACTAGATTAAACCAAAAGCAAAAAAGTTTCCTGAATATACTGAATGCTTTGAAGGCCAGCGTAGCAGGGGCAGGGGTTTGGGGACCATGGTTTCAGGGGACATTTAAATCAACTGGCATAATAAAATCTATTAAGAAAACATTCTGCATCCCACTGTGGAGAGTGGTGTCTGGGGTATTAAACACTAGCAAGCGGCCATCTAAGATGCATCAATTGGTCTCAACCCACCTGGAGCAAAGGAGAATTACGAACACCCAGGACACAAGTTAATTATGAGCCCAAGAGACTGAACGGGCTACATAAACCAGAGACTACATCATCCCGAGCCCAGAAGAACTAGATGGTGCCTGGCTACAACTGATGACTGTGCTGGCAGGGAATACAACAGAGAACCCCTGAGAGAGGAAGAGAACAGTGGGATGCAGACCCCAAATTCTTATAAAAAGACCAGACTTAATGGTCTCAGTCGAGACTAAAAGGACCCCAGAGGTCATGGTCCTGAGACCTTCTGTTAGCCCAAGACAGGAATCATTCCCAAAGCCAACTTTTCAGACAGAAATTGGACTGGACTATGGGACAGAAAATGATACTGGTGAAGAGTCAGCTTCCTGGATGAAATAGACACACGAGACTATGTGGGCTGCTTCTGTCTGGAGAAGAGATGAGAGGGCAGAGCGGTGCAGAAGAGGGCTGAATGGACACAAAAATAGAGAGTTGAGGGAAGGAGTCTCATCAGAGGGAGAGCAACTAGGAGTATATAGCAAGCTGTATACAAGTTTTTGTATGAGAGACTGACTTGGTTTGTAAACTTTCACTTAAAGCAAAATAAAAATGAAACAAAGTTTGGTTATCATGCAAAGTTCATGGACATGCAGATGGCTGGAATGTCTGCAATCTGGGGGAAGGATATTTTGTTATCTTGAGTTGACAGTGGTTTTCAATTGCTACTATTATTGTGATTTAATGACTAATGTTAATTAGCTCCACGGTTTTTTAGTTTGTTGAGTCTTGTTGAGTTAATATTATAGCATAATATAACGCACATTTGCTTTAATAGTACTTTTAGTACTAGTTGCTAACATACGTATGTATTGTGGTTCAGATATAAATCATTCACATCCCTAAAGCAGATGCACGCAAGTAACTCCCTCTCCTTCAATGATTTCAAAAGCTTTGACTTAGAGCATTATCTCATAGGTCTAATCCTGATATCAAACACACACAACTCTCACTAAAGACTAATGGTAAATTTCAGCAACAGAACTTTGCTATTACAGCATTTTGATTACTACTACTAAGACTACATTAAGCTTCAAATAGTATAAAAATATATTTAATAATATCTCTGCTTGGTTCTGAAAATTCAGTAGAAACTACATTAAGCATTAATAAGCCAATTTTATAGATAATACTAAATACTAGGCTACTGACTTTCTAGGGCAGTGGTTCTTACCATTTTATGATCATGGATATCTTAAAAAGTTTAAAGAAAGTTATAAACACTCTTCTCAAAAAATTTCATATATGCATAATTTTGTGGTTCATAGATTTCAGGTTAAGAATCTCCAAAAGGCCGAAAGAGTCATTTCTTACGTTTCTCTGTATTTCCCTATTAGGAATTAAATGTTTTTAAAAAGAAACTTATGTATTTAGATAAAAAAAAATTGGGACATTCTTCCTTAGAGAAATAGTATTTTATTACACATAATGAAAAGAGCTAAGCTAGGATGATGTTAACCTTAAACCAAAAAACCAAACCCGTTACCATCAAGTCAATTCCAACTCATAGTGACCGTATAGGACAGAGTAGAACTGCCACATAAGGTTTCCAAGGAGCAGCTGGTGGATCTGAACTGCTGACCTTTTGGTCAGCAGCTGTAGTTCTTAACCACTGTGCCACCAGGGCTCGGTTTTTAATTACCACATCAATTATTTTTATGACATGATTTTAGGATACCTGAAAAACGTATATCCTCTTAAGCGGGTCACTTGGTTAAGTTACCTGGCAAATCTTTTATTCACAGATAGTGCAAAGATGCAGCCCAATCTCTCCCTATATGAATCATATTTGATGAAAACAGACTGAATTATTTTGTTATGTACACATGTACATACATACATGCATATTTATTTAGGAACATGCTAAAACTTCTAAATACATAAAGCTGTTTAATAGATTTATATAAAAGTTTTATTTAAAAAGTTAAGAAATTTAAAGCCCAAACATAAGGCTTAATTAACTCTTGATAATCTTCTATAGTAAGTCTGAGTGAATGAGAACTTTATTTTTAATTTAAAAAACTGTTTTACAATAGCTTAATAAAAATGTGGGACCACAGTAGTGGAAATAACTAGCAGAATTCCAGAAAACAGGAAACATTAATTTTAAACAAATTTGGTGGTCAATTCTCTAGGGACATATTCTCTTTAAGCAGGATATAAACCTGAAGTTTCAGGTTTAAGGATTATAAGGTATGATAAATAGATTATTACAGACACTTAAGAAAAAAAATACATAGTAACATAGCCCATTTATTTACCTGAATTTAGCAAACTTTTACTGAACATTCAACTATGAGCCATGCATTGAGGATTAAAATTTTTAAATTGGGAGGGGGGGTGTTGGTAAGACTAGTCTGCTTTTGAAGAGCCTATGAAAACGAGGAATAGAAAGGAATCTGCCACTGGAAACCTTTTGGAACACAGTCCTTCCCTGACACCCAGAATGGGAATTAATTAGATGGTACACTGTTTCAAGATGTATCTCACAAGTTTTTCTATGCAGCACTTTCACTAACATATACTTCAAAAATATGTTCTCATTTCCACTGAGATTTTTCTGCTATTTTTTTGTTACTGATTTCTAGCTAGCTTAACTCCACCACTGTGGTCAGAGAAAATATTCTGTATGATTCTAATCCTTTACATTTCATATGTAAGCTCTACCAAATATTTAAGGAAGAAACAATGCCAATCTGATACAAATTCTTTCAATCCTCTGAAATTACTTAAGACTTCCTTTATGATCTAACATATGATCAATTTTTATATACATTTCATGTTTAAAACGATGTCTATTGTACAGGTGTTGGGTGGTGCTCTATAGTCCATTAAATTTGTCAATCCCACTAAAATCTTCTGTGCTTGCACTATGTATTCTGTTTTGCACTGCTTTGTATGTATCTACACGTTCTATGTATTACTGATATGTGTGTGCTTAAATCTCCCATTGTGATTTGTAGATCTGACCATATCTTTCTACAGTCCTACTAATTTTTACCTATCTCGAGGCCATGTTGTTAGATGCATACACATGTAAAATTATAGCCTTCTGGTGATTTGAATGTTTTATAACTATGAATAATAACTTTATTTCTTATGTTTTTTTGCCTTAAATTTTACTACATTTGATTTAATACGGGCTTCTTTTGCTTGTGGTTTGCCTGGTTGTGGTAAAATGAGTTTATGTGGCCTTTTGACTTGGTTCTTTGGAAAAACAACTTGAGAGATTTTCCCCTGTAAACCCTGTTCTAGTTTTCTACCTCAGAGGGGTTGTTACTTTTGTCCAGGTTGACTGACATTTCCTGGGTAAGCTGTGAACAACTAGTTTTTGATACTTTTTGGCTGGTCCCGGCCTGCAGCTTGCCCTGTGATTGCTATGCATCTTGCAGGGATTGGTCAACAGACTATGCAAATGAGGTGAGTTGTACCCCAGCAACACCCACTATGCAAATAAAGTATGTGTAGCCTACCGTGAGGGGACTGGTCAGTTTGTGGCCCTGGTGGGAGTGCCAGGCCTTGAAATTGACAAGGAGTTGTGTAAGCAGCCAGCCCCACAGAAGGAATGTGAGACAGAAAAAAGCAAGAAGAAAAGAAACTGGAGAAACAGGAGGAAGAAAGCAGAAAGAAGAAGCAGAAAGAGAGAGAAGAGGAAAGAAACCTCTTTAAAGAGCTGTAACACTGGTCAAGGACTTTAACGCTGAAGACTGTAAGAGGCCAAGAACTGGCTCAGTGGCAGAACTGGTGCTGACAGCCCTGGGAGGGGCCCAGCAGCAAAGCCAGTGGTGATAGATGACAGGGCCAAGAGAAACCTGGCCTGAGGCGGGTGAGAGGAGCCTTGCCTGAGGGGGCTGAGAGAGCTGTCTTGCACTGAAGAAGGGAGACTCTGCCTACATACTTCCTCGTCCTGATTCCTGAGTTGTAGCCTGTTGATCCTGATCCTGAGTTATTCCTTAATAAACCTCTTAACTGTAAATATGCTCTACGTGTTCTGTGTGGCCACTGAAAAGGATTATCAAACCCAGCAAAGAAGTGGAAAGTGCCATGGGAAGGACAGCTGGTGCCAGAATTGGTAAAAAGGTTGGGGCGTGGAGGTTATGTCTGACTTCCACCTCATAGGGATCAGCCTTTGGCTGATCTTGATTCACATTATCCTCCCTCAAGTTAGACAGGTACTGATACTATTACTTCTATCACCATTTTACACTTACATATCTTTTTCTAACCTTTCATTCTCAATATATTTCCTTTCCCTCTGGATGCTTTTGAGAATTTTTTCTTTGCCTTGGTTTTCTGAGATTTCATTATGACTATCTAGGTAAGTTTTTTCTTTTTATTTATTCAGCTTGGGATTTGCTAGGCTTCATGAATCTGTAGAGTAACACTGTTCATCTGTTTTGAATTCCCAGTTATCTTGATCGTCAAATATTGCTTCTACTTTATTCAAAACTGTTTTCAACAGACTGTCAGCTGACTCGTCAATAATAATAATGCAAGTCAGAAGACAGGAGAATAATATCTTTAAATAACTTTTAACCTAAAATTCTGAAACCATTAAAAATATTTCAAGAATGAAAGCAAAATAAAACAAAATCTGAGAGGTATCACCACCAGCAGACTTACACTAAAGGAGAAATTCTCAAAGATATTCTTTAGGCAGAAGTAAAATGATTCCAGACGTGAGATCAGAGATGTAGGAACGAAGGAAGAATGGCGAAGATGATTTGAATGTGGGTAAAGTCTACAAGAACACTGATTCTCCAAGATGGTAATAATATCTTGCAGGTGTACATAAACACATAAACAGAGGAAAAGAATCAAATAACAAATCTGATCAATCAAAAAAAAAGTTAATAAAAAGATGAAAAAGGGTGAAGATTAGGAAAGATAAATAACACATAGAAACTTGAACTTCAATAAATAATTCATGAAATAAAAATGAATTAAATGTTCCAATGAAATGAAGATTTTCACACAGGATTAAAAAAAAATCAATTTTGTGCTACCACAAGAGGCATATAGCCTACTAAATAATAATTAAATGCTTTATAAAATATATATTTAAAAAAACTTTAGTAAAAACCACTTCAATTATTCAGAGTAAATAGTTTGTATAGCTATTATCTATATATAAGGGTTCAACGATCCTTGCACTGATTGTACATTAATACATTTTTGTCAAGATTTTGACTTCATGTTAAATATATTTCAAATTTTGATTCTATCTATCAAACTTATACATTTCATGTTTCATAGAGGGCAACTACAAAGTAAGCAGAGAATATTTTACCTTATATTTTATACTAATGACATTCTAGAGGTCACTTTGTTTTTCCCATTACGACTTTAATTTTAAATCGAGAATATACTCTATAAAGCATTAAATTATTATTTGGTGGACTACATGTCTCTTGTCCAGGGGTTAAGAGCTCGGCTACTAACCAAAAGGTTGGCAGTTCGAATCCACTAGCTGCTCCTTGGAAACCCTATGGGGCAGTTCTACTCTGTCCTATAGGGTCGCTATGAGTCAGAACTGACTTGACAGCAACGGGGTTTTGACTAAAATTACTACCTAAAAAAACAATCTACTAACAAAAACAACGCTAGCTAGTTAAAAGCTATCATTTATTAAGTGCTCATTATATTCCAGACACTGTTACAAGTGCTTTATATATATTAACTCACTGAATTTTCACAACTCTGTGAGATATGGACTATCATCATCTCTGATTTAGGGAGAAATTACTTAAGTGCAGACAGGTTAAATAACTTGCCCAAGATCCTACTGCTGTTAAGAAGCAAGGATATAAACTCCAGAACCTATGCTTTTTTTTTTTTTTTTACCACTTACGCTATTCCACAAAAAAACTGACTGAATCTTGCTGGCAGTTAAAAATAAGTGAAGAGCCAGGAACCATGTAAGTAGTTTACATGCATTACTTTTTTTCATCCTTTTAACACTGTGATGTAGGTACTTTCACAAGTGAGGAACCAGAGGCTCAAAGACGTAAAACAGCTTACCAAAAGAACATAATCTGAAAGAGTCAGGGTTGGAATCCACCTCTGTCTGACCCCAGAGCCTAAACTCTTAATAGAGTAAGTAACTTGTGTTTAAAAAACTACCACTCAAAATTCACTATATATAAATCAAAACTGCTTTTTTTCCTCTATTTAAATCTACATTTAATCAAGTTGCTACATAGTATCACTTCATTTGCAATTCAAGAACCCACAGAGTATCACTCCAGGGTTAGTTCGAAGCAAACATATATAATATAATGGGTTGGAAATGAGATAGGACTATGATTATTAAACTACAGTTAGGGCTCTTAGCAATCGTGGAAGACAAGTAGAAAGGAAAACACCTGTGACAAACTAGAAACATGGTCTACTGAGAAGAAAATGAAAGTTCAATGAAACGCTCATGCATGAAGGGACACAGGGCTCTATGGAAACACCTCAAAGTGACCATTAACTCCTATCCTTCAGGAGTAAGGAAAGCGTTTTCGGAGGAGGCAATATCTAGTATGGGACTTAGAAGATGAACCGAAATTAGACAATGGGATGAAGTTTGAAAGTTGGGGTGGGGTGGGGGTAGCACTGGTCAATAGCCAAAGATGAGGCAAGAGAGGTCAGAAGGAGTCAGATCATCAATAGAAAGCCTGAGGGCAGGTAATACTCAAGGAGAATGTGTAGAGTGAGAAGTGAGATGGCCTAGGGACAGATCCCTAAAATACACCTATGTTTTACAGGTTAGTAGGGGCAAATGATATCCATAGAAGAGTTTAAGAAGATGCAACCAGATGAGCTGACACGAAAATTAGGAGAACAAGATAAACTCAAAAACTAAGACAAGAGTCTTTTGGGAAAAAATCGTAATTGTCAACAGTATTCAAAGCTGCCAAGTTAAAGACTCAACCGTCAATGAAATTTAAGATCAATACAGTTAATAATCTTTAAAAAAAAATTTCAGTTAAGAGAGACTGGAAGGTGAGACAGCAGAGACTACAAGCATAGGCAACTTCCTCAAGAAATCTAGTTACGAGGAAGACAGAGAATACAGAGACAGAAGATTTATAATTCAGTGAGTTTTTTTTTTTTTTTCCACTTACATGGTTTTTGAAAGGAAGAAACCGGTAGAGGGCAAAAGGTTGAAGATCCAAGAGAAAAGGATTATCAATAGAAGAGGTCCCCTGATGTAGCAGAGGATGGGATTCGAACTGTGGATAAATACCGCCTTTCAACACAGTCAGACACATGTATACAAAACATTAAACAGCAGAAAGGGGTATATGCATTTTCTTTTCATGTAAATTTATACAAGTTCTTATAGGACAGAAAAATCATGTAGGTTTGGATGCACCTGCATCAAAATTTTAACAATGGTGTTTTCTGAGGGATGGAATCATGGTCTATGTTGTTTCACTATCCTCTTCCATGGGTTCTACAGTTATGTAACTACTTAAAAAAAAAAAAGTCTTCATCTCTCAAATCATAAAGAGTAATTCATCATTAATGCAGAAAATTTAGAAAACAAAGAAAAGTGGAAAGCAGAAAAACCATACCCACAACCCACCAAAATGTTGCTATCATAGATTGAAAAAATATATAAATGTCAGGTACATTAATTAAATTAACACAATTCTCTCAGAAAAGGAATATTTAATGGGAACTCAGAACTAGAATAATCAGAACTTTAACTGATTCTTTACCATTCAGATATGGAAGAAAGAGTGTATCCTGGTCTCCTCTTCCCTAAGTCTCCATTTTAAAAAAGAACTGCTAGATCTCCATTTTAAAAGGTAGCATTCAGGTATTTTGGGCTTATTATTAATTTACAGATAAATTTTCAATACTGCCTTCCTTCCTGGCTATAACTATTTTTGCTATTTAAGTATTAATTTCAGATCACATTCACCGTTAACATTCATGCTCGTTGTCAACAACTTAAAAAAAAGAAAATTAAAATGGAGGCTTACAGTTGTGGTAAATTTGGTCTAACAAAGGGATCGTTTTCTGCTCCATTGACTGTTTTGTTTTTCCTTTGTTTTGGTTCAGAATTTGTAGAGGGTGCCTGAGAATTATTAGCTGTGGGAGGTTTGCGTTTGGCTAGAAGTTTCCTTTGCCTTTCAATATCTTCCCTTTGCTGATTCACCCATTCTTGCTGCCTGTGTAAAAACAAATAAATAAAGCCAGTTAACCTTCCATTATTTTTCACAATTAAAACATCACACACAAACACAGGCACACACACACACAAAAAAAAACCTTATTAAAAATCACACAATATAAATTTATAACCTCATGATTCTACCCTTTTGAACCAACTTGTAGTTATCCTTCCCGTCTCATTTGGAACAATCCTTTCTAAGTGAGGTCTTCCCTAAGCCTCCTGGACTAGGGAAAGATGTGATGCCATATATAATATAAACCCAATAGTATCTTGGGTTTAGAGCAAAGGCTCTTGCCCATAAAATACTCAAAGATTATGACTTCTATCTCAAATCTATCTCCACCTTCCCAATTTTATTGTTAGTATTTTAGTTCAAGCCTACTTATTTTTGAATTACAATTTATCTCTGTCTTAACTGTCAATAATTTAGTCTCTTTCCAATATTATTTCCATATTACCAACAGAGTTCTTTTTCAAAAACTCAATTCTGATCATACACACTATATAACAACCTTTAAAAGCTCCCCATTTCCAACAAAATTAAAACTCAAACTCCGTAGCATCAAAAGTACACTGTCTTTTTTTTTTTAACATCTAGCCCAGCTGTGCTCAACAAAAGCTGAATAAATCTACTGAGAGAGAGAGAGAACAACTCCCGGGAAGATGGCTGTCCTGTAGCAAAACCTGGGACCCAGCAGCTGAAAAAGCAATGCTGTTGTGACACCATGTGAAATAAAGCCTTGCTTTCATTTTCTGTAACTGGATTGACTCTGGAAAAGCTTATGCAGATGCTTACACCACTTCTGCTTTTCAGGTTCTTCCAAGTTTTCCATCAAAAAAGAGGCAGCATAAGCCCTGGCTCTTTAATACATAAGCAGTCAACTTAATTTTACCTACCATCATCTAATCTCAAGAAAATAAGGTAACAATGATTTCTTTGTTTTAAAGTTTGCCTCAGAAATGTTAAAACCTCATGTTCAATTCAACTGATTTATAAGTTACTATATCTGAATGTGGCAAGAAGGCCTGGCAACCTAATTCCAAAAAATCAGCCACTGAAAACCCTATGGAACACAGTTTTACTCTGACACACATGGGGTCGCCATGAGTAGAAAATGACTTGATGGCAGCTGATGGTGGTGGTGATATCGGAATCAGAAGACAAAAAGTTCCTGTCTTTTCCTTAGGAATAGAGGGCAGGCAAGTGCTGAATATTAACACTGAAGTATGGATTGGGTAATGGGAAAAAGTAGAAAAATCTCTGGATATAAAAAAAGAAAGAAAGAAAAACTTATAAGGAAAATTACACTTTCAACAAATTTCCTCCGAAAACATCATCTACAAAGCTAGACAGTCAGTTTATATTTTGGAAAGTCCTATTGAGAATAATACATTATGCTCTATGGATAAATGTTAATCAACAAGTCTGTTAAAGCTAAAATTGTAATTCAATACTTTTTTTTACATCTTCCTTTCAAATATATTAAATTCTGTAATTTCAAGAACAGTAAGGAGGGAGTAGATGTAGAACACAGTTCAAAATCTAAAGTCTTTTAAAGCAAAGAAGACCCAAATGAATATTAAATTAAAAAAAAATATACAAATGACTAACTTGACAAGATTCTGAAATGCAAAACCATCTGTCCATTGTTCAGTAAATGAAGCACCATGTCTAACTGTTGTAAAGTGCCCAAGGCGTAATCTGTCTTGCATACTCTTCTCTCTGCTTGACAGTTTTTCTTGCGTACTCTGAAAAAAAGGAATAAGACTCATCACTCAAGTTTATTCATTTAAATTTTAAAAGCTTACATAGGGAAATGGATCGGTGAAGGCATTTGGAACTTTTAACTTACTTTTTCAATAAGAAGCTTCTTGCTCATTGATATGCACTTATTTAATCGTTCTTTGTATTTTTCAAGTAATTTTTGTTGTTCGTCTATTTGCCGTCTGAGATCACAGTTAGCCTACAATGTAAGTAGAAAATGCAAAAGGTCTACAATTTATATGTATATGAGACAGGAATGTATTTAACAAAATGAATAAATGATATAAAGAAACAGGTTATTAATAAGTTTAAATACTCTAGTGTTAACACTAAGCGGAAAAAAAAAAAACCCTACTTTTCATAGGATAATACTGTTAAATGTTGATTAACTGTATAGCACAAAGTCTGTGGAATTTGTATTCATATTCGATGAGTCCAAATCCACATTCTAAGGTATACAGCTTTGGCCAAGTTAGTTATTTGGATCTAAATTCAGTTTTCTTATTTCTAAAATAGGGGCAACACTACTGTGTAATAAAGAAGTTGGCCGGTCTTTGTCCCAGGTTCCTCAGAGGTTATCTCTAAAAGCCTGGTAGGCTCTGATGGTTTATGCTGAGACATGACTCAGGATGGGGGCTGGCCATGCCTGAAAGACAAGCCATGTGATTGGAGGGCTGGAGCTCTGAGCCAGCTGGTATCAACCAGACTTCTGCGGAGGGGAGATCATGCCTATGTAATGAAAGCCCAATAAAAACTATGGACACCTAGTTGGCAATATTCTGCATACTGTCATACATCAATGTACCAGGAAGGTGACCCATCCTGACTCCATGGGGAGAGGAGAACAGAAGCTTTGCATCTCGAACCCTCCCAGATCTTGCCCTGTGTGTCTCTCCCTTTGATGATTCTGATTTGTATCCCTTTGGTATAATAAAACTGTAATCCTAAGTACAGAGTTTTCCTGAGTTCTGTGAGTTGTTATGGCAAATTATCGAAGCTGAGGGAGTAATAAGGGTGGCTTGGGTCTCTCAACCTTACACCTCGTATCTGGAGTGAGGGCAATCCTGTGGAGAGCTGTGCCCTTAACCTGTGAAGTTTGGTTTAAATCTGGGTAGTTGATGTCAGAACTCGTTGGTTGGTTAAAATAACTGAAATGCTGTATATAAAAGTAAAACTTAAGAATAAATATAAGTTCTCTGCCATCTTTTATAACTAATACAATTTTTTTCTCCACTAAACTTGTATATGACACTGCAGTAGTCTATCCAGTAACTATCCCACCATTCTTCTTCCTTTGCAATAGACCAACTTTATTCACTCTGTAAGCAGCCACATGCTCAGAGAAATGGCCTCTGCCTAAACTCAGGAGTCTGATTAGTTTAATGTAGTGACAAGAGAATCACCTCGAGGGCTTGTTAAAACACGGACTGCTGGGACCCAACCCAGAATTTCTGAGTCAGTAGGTCTGGATGGGACCTGTAAATTTCTGTAACCTGGTAATGCTGATACTTCTGGTCTAGGGACCACACTTTGAGAACCACTGGTCTATGGGGTCACCATGAATCAGAACTGACTAGACAGCAACTTTTTTTTTTTTAACCAAAACCTACTACAAATATCTTAATGGTGAAACATTAGAAACATTTCTTTTTAAAACTAGGAATAACTCAAGGATGCCTAGTATCACATCTGCTTAACACTGTACTAAAGATCTGATCCAAAGCAGAAAGACCAAAAATAAAAGTTATAAATAGGCTTAGGAAAGGAAAAAAAAAGTATTTGTAGACAATGATTACCCACACAGAAAACCCAAAGGAATCTACAGAAAAATTATTAAAAATTAAAAAGAAGATTAGCCATTATGTTAAGCAAAGTAAGTTAGACACAAAAGGACAAATATTATATGAACCCAGTTATGTGAAATATCTAGAAAAGGAGATAAAAGTTTATTACTGGTTACGGGGGTGGGGGATGGGGAGTTATTGCCAAAGGGGTACTGAGTTTATCTGGGGTGATGAAAAACTTTTGGGAATAGTGCTGATGGTCATACAACATGATGAATGTAATTAACGTCACTTATTACACACTTACCAACGGTTAAAACAGCAATTTTTTGCTATACATATTTTACCACAATAAAAAATGGGTGTTTTTTTTTTTTTAACAAGGTGTCTAGACATAAGGTTATTACACAAAAAAAGACTTTCTACTCTCTGGAAACAAATTATAATTTAAAAAAGATAATATGTACTTGTGCATCAAAGAAGGTAAATAAAAATAAATCTAACAAAAGATGTGTAAAACCTACATGGAGAAAATTGTAACATTTATGAAAGATGTTAAAGAATACCAAAAAAAAAGAGCACTACAATGTTCACTCATAAAAACATTCATTATTTTAAATATGTCCATTCTCCCAAAATTAATCCACAAATTAGGTACAATTAAATCCCAACAAACTATGTGGGTATAGCTTGAAAAAACAGATTCTAAAATTTCTCTAAGACTGCCAAGGGTCAAAAGTAGCCAAAAAAAAAAAGGGAGGCGGTATTTGTTCAACCATGTTTCAAGATATAATACAAGGCTGTAGTATTTATAGTCATTCAAATCTATCCCCCCACCTTCCTTAGTAATAAAATCCCAACATTTTATTCTGAGTTGAAATGTGCCTGGCTAAAAGATGGTATTTCCCAGCTTCCCTTGCAGCAAGGGATGGTCAATGAGCTGTAAGCAGAAGTTGTTCAAAGGAATATCCAAGAAGGCTGCATGCAGTGTTGTTGCCCTTTTCGTTTTCTTCTACTTTTTCTCTTTTCTGCTTAGAATACAGATATTATTACTCTGACTCTAATACATACTTTGGACTTTGACGTGACCTTCAAGATGGAAGCCATGCACTAAGGACGAAGGGGCAGAAAAACTGAAGGAGTCAAAGTTCCATATGACACTGTGGAGCCATCAAACCTGGGCTGTCCAATTTTGTTCTTTCAAAAAATAAACTTCTATCTCATTTAAAGTATTGCTGTTTATGCTCTCTATTCAGCCAAAGACAATTCTTACGTGATAGAATGATGCTGTGGTACAAGTGTGGGGATACACAAATAAAACAATGGAACATAATAAAGAACCCAGAAATAGATCCATTTGTATATGGAAACTATATTATACGATGGAACTGGCATTATAAGAATGGACTTTTAATTACATGGGGGTGGATAACTGGTTATCTATACAGAAAGAAATTAAAATGGAACCCTACTACTTTACACCATACCTAAAAACAAATTCCAGTGAGATCAACAAGTTAAACTCAAAGACCAGGCAATAAAACTTTAAAAAATCGAATCACCAAAAGACAGCATGAAGAAATGTAAAAACAACCTATATGTCCATCAAAAACTGGTGTCAGTAAGAAAAACACTAGCAAAAGACATGATTAGCTACTTCACAGAAGAAACACAAATGGCTAGTATTTTAAAAGATGCTCAAAATCATTAGTAAATAGTGAATCATAATTAAAAGTCATGAGATACCATATCACATCCATCAGATTGAAAAAAAAATTTTTTTAATCTGATTATTCCAAGTGTTAGCAAGGATAATGAGCAATAAAGTCTTTTTTTTACCCACTGCTGGTGGGAGTGTAACTGATCCAATCACTGGGAAAAAATAGTATTACAAGTTGAAGATGTGCATGCCCATATCTGGCCATTCCTCTCTGAAGCATACACCATAGAGAAACTCTTACACATTTGCCCTAGGAGACATGTACAAGAATGCTCTTCACAGACCTGCCTGTATTAGCAAAAATGGGTAACAAAACTCCCCCAAACGGAAAAGATAAGTAAATTATGGTATATACTTATAATGCCTTACTACAAAGCAGTGAAAACCCTGGTGGTGTAGTGGTTAAAAGTTTGGCTGCTACCCAAAAAAGGTTGGCAGTTTGAATCCACTAGGCGCTCCTTGGAAACTCCATGGGTGGGGCAATTCTACTCTGTCCCATAGGGTTGCTGTGAGTCAGCATCAACTTGACAGCAATGGGTTTACTTTGGTTTTATATAGCAGTGACGTGAACAAACTACATTACATTCACTGATGTGGATGACTCTTCTACACATAACGTTCAGTAAAAACAAACATGTTTAAATGAAGTTTAAAGTTGCAGAACAAACTGAACCAATATATTGTTTAAGAATATGTATATATGCAACAAAACCATAAAGTAACGCAAATACATGAAAAATATAAATTCAGAATAGTGGTTAATGGTAAAGGGAGGTGAGAGAGTGAATGGGATGAGATCAGAAAAGGCATATCAGATGGTCCAGTGGGCTGACTGGTGTTGGCTTAATTTTATTTCTATACAATGGTTTCCAAAGCTGGCTTAAATTAGAATCATCTGGGGAGCTTTTAAAACTATCAATGCTCACCCCCTATACCAGATGAATTTAATTAGAACCCTCCCAAGTGGGGCTTCAAAGACCTGGTGGCATAGTAGTTAAGAGCTATAGCTGTTACCCAAAAGGTCAGCAGTTCAAATCCACCGGGCGCTCCTTGGCAACTCTACTGGGCAGTTCTACTCTGTCCTGTAGGGTCGCTGTGAGTCAGAATCAACTCGACTGCAATGGGTCTGGATTTTTTTTTTTTTTGGTTTTAAGGTGGGGCTCAGATAGTATTTTTAAAAAGTGCCCCCACCCTTTCCATCTGGTGATTCTAACAAGCAGTAAGGGGTGAGAACCACTGCTTTATTCCTTACTTACATTATAAATATACTTTTAAATGTATTGTTTTTAAGTTCCCCTTATTAAAAAAAAAATTTTTTTTTTTTTTTCTTTAAAAATTACACAAGACTGTTGGAATTACTTCATCCTGTATAGTTATCAAATGTCAGTCAGGCATTCAACAAAATCAATTAACTTTAAAACTAACATGAAATATATGTTTTATGATAACTGATGATGGTATATGTCTTATGATAACTGAGCATATAAAAATAAATTTCATACTTCTATTTCTTCAACTGTTTCTCAATTCACATTTAAAGAGCTAATAATTTTCACCTTAAAGCTACTATTTTCAACCATGAACTTATACTACCAAAAAACTTATTCTTTTTCCATCTATAGGATTTTTTTTACAATGCTAAGGGCTTTCTCTTCAGAAAATTAAAAGTTGTACCACTGCAAAACAATTTATTCAAATTTTTTTCCTCTATAACTTATTACTTACCCTGAGCAAATCATCTATACGACCTTCTTTCTTTTCCAGGTCCTGGTTTTTATTACTTTCTAATGCTGCTAATTTCAGCATTGTAAGATCAGTCTAAATGAAACAAAACTATTTTATTATCTTTATTACATATATCACCACACACAAACATAAAACTACATTTTACTCTGATTTTAAAAAGCAAAATAAGTAAAGATGTGCATTTGTATGTGCATGTAAAGGGTGTTCCAAAAAGTCTTTGTGCAGTTTTAAGCTTTAATAACTTCAAAAGTATAAATTACTATAAACTTACAAAGAAACATTTCAAAGGGTAATTATTTAACTTTCTAGAATATTCATATGTTCCTCATTAAAATTCAGTATCACCGCTGCCTTGGACTATACATCACTCCAGTTGATTTCTTTTGAATTCTGCAAACTTTCATGAGCTGCTACTGAAAGGCCTGCACTTGTAATCCTAGCCTCAAGATTATCCGAAGAAATGTTTGAGGCATGCACAACAGTTTGGATGTGACCTCATAAAAAAAAGTCTAATAGAAATAAATCAAGGAGCTCAAGTGGCCAAGCAAAAAAGAACCTCCTCTCACAAACCCCAGTCTTGGAAAGCGTCATCCAGAAACTGATGCACATAAAAACTAAAAAGAAAAGTTTAGTACTCGAAATTTATAAAACTAAGTAAGTGTACAAGATCATCTGAGTAATTCAACTTTCAAACAATTTTCTAACTTTGTAGCATATACGTATATAGATAAATACAGACACTGATTTATGACCTGCTCTATTTTTTTTTCTAATGTCTACTTATAACAAATGGAGCAGCCTAAGGAAAACATCAATTACATGCACTTGGATGTCAGGTTCAAAAAGAATCAGTAAATAGAATTGACTTGTTATGGTTGTTCATTTGATATGCCTAAACATCTATATTTACCAGTGTGTAACAAAGTAAATCTGATGGTAAACTGGGTGTTTCAACTTCTTACCTCCTAAGAATTTTGCTTTTTTTGTTGTTTAGTAAGTTCAATTTCTTGGTTTACAATTTTACTTTATGACGATGACTAAAACAAACAGCAAATACCTTAGCTGTTTGTAAAGAGCTGGCCACCAGTTTCTTACAGTCACAGAAAAAAATTTAATTACATTTACCTGAGTAATTTTTAAGGATAACTGCTTTGGTTGTACAATAGGGTGGTCCCCAAAAGTTAATGCAGTAGGAGAAGGGCTAATCGGTCGAACCTAAAAAAATACGCATGAAAATGTTTACCTTAGCAGGGAAAAAGTAGGTGTCTACTTGGTAATAACTACTTGACATTCCTGAAGAGTTTTCATGAAGATAATATCTGACTTGAAACATAAGCAACTTTTAAAAACTTAATAACCATTTACTCAACAAGCATTCACTGAGTACCTCCTACATGAGGTCCAGTGGGAGATACGAAGATATATTTACTACCCTCAAGGAGCTTACTACAGTCTACCGCCATAAAATAAACCTTAATCTTTTCAAAGTATTAAACAAAATAAGGCCAAAGAAATTTTAAAACAAAAATATTAAAATCAGATTAAGATGGTTCAAAAAGTAAAATGAAAAAGATATTCATATAGAGTTTTTACTACCAGGGGTAATAATGCATGTTCAGTTGTATTATACTATCAGTGTATTGATAAATGTCATGGTTTATATAGTCACTAGTTTAAAAACACAACTCACTGAAAGCAGCCGCTTACAAAATTGTATCTATCTATCACTACAACTCCTTATTTAATAAAGTTATTGCTGAGTTCTATACTTTACTTTGGACATTACCAGATGATGTGCCCCGAGGTATAAAATGAGTAAGACACATTTAACTGTGTCTATAGACAAGGATGGAAGCCTCTGGGTAGTGTAAACAGTTAACGTGCTTGCTGGTTAACCAAAATGTTGGAGGTCTGAGTCTACTCAGAGGCACCTCAGAAGAAAGGCCTGGTGATCTACTTCTGAAAACCAGCCACTGAAAACCCCACGGAGCAGAGTCCTACTCTGACACACATGGGGCCACCACGAGTCAGAAGCGACTTGATGGCACCTGGTTTTACAGATGAGGACTACAAGGGGACACAGGAAAATAAAAACAGAATATTTGAATAAATAAGTAAAACTCTTGAGTTCTCTTAAATGTTTCCCTTTAAATTACAGAGAACTAGTACTGTTTTTCTGGTTAGATACTGAACTTTCACATAATGAAAATAAATAAAAAATAAAACCTAACATAGAAAATCATCAATGTAAAAGAATTATATCTTAAAATGTTAGAAACAAACCAAAAAGCTCTAAGATGACTTTTAGGTTCAAGCCCCTTCTCCTACACTGAACTAAATGATCCAAAAGCGATGGCTGCCTACCTTTTTCTTAAGGATTCCTATAAAGAAATTATGTTATCATTCTAGTGGTTACAAAATTTAACTGATGAGAAAGTTAGAAATCAGAAATCAATAACTGAATATGGCATGACACAAGAGGATACATTTTAGTCCCATGGGCTTAATGCAGTCTTTTACAAAACATTACTTCCTGGATACAATGAATTCAGGAAATCTTTAACTTAAGAAGCTCACTTTCAGAAATAAAGCTCTAATAGCATCAGAAAATCATTACAAAGGATTCAACTGACCTCACAGGATGCTTTTTCTTAAACGCAATTTATATAGAAAGTTCTCAATAAAAATAAATTGTAAAAGTAATTCAATATGCATGACCTTCTAGACACAGAATAAGCACGAAAAACTTGAAAGGTAAAAACCTACAGACGAGGAAGGAGTGGAATGTGAATGTGAATTTTGAGGAGAACGGATTGCAGGAGGTATGCCTCTTACTGGACTTGAGCCATTCCCACCTTGGTACTAAAAAAAAATAAAAAGGAAACATTACTATTTATTAAGGCAGGCTGAGATTACTGTTTTATTTTTTGGCATGGCATTAAGAATTCATTTAAATATATCTTATTTTAAACTAAATCCAGCCGTTACTTGACTGGCTCCAGAAAAAGCAAAACTAAGGTCAGTCACAGCTAAGTCCTAAGACTAATTAGAGCATACTGGTCATAAGGACATGACAAGACTAGATAGTGTAAAGACTCTTTATTTCTCTAACATTCTGATTATAATTCCCTCCACCCCAAATCTTAGCACAGTTCCTCTATACATGTTTGTTGAACTAATATGATCCCTAATCTCAAGAAACTTTAGAAAATGTTTATATGCAGATGTTGGTGAACAATCAACTATCTTAAAACAGAACATCATTCTTAAGGTCTATTAAATATCCTAATGCAGAATGTTCATGGCATGATAAAGGAAAATAACAACCAACTCCCTTCCCTTTAACAGCATAAAATCTAATAAAATCAATTTTTTACTAACTGTATGATTTAGCTGCATAAGAACAGAAGCCACCTCATCTCCTCCAGAGCTACATTTCTCATGTCTCATGTTTCTGTACCAAGGATGGAAGGTGAAAACAATTTGCTGCAACTGGTTTCCTCTCAGGGTAGTTTATTGTCCCCTTAGTCATTTTCAATTATTCACTTAACTGTGGCAGGAACAGCAGACATAGGGACCTCCAAGTGTGTTCAAACAACCTAACGACTTTGTCTCATTTATTTTATCTGTAGTGCCTACCATAATGCCTGGCATATAGCAGGCATTCAAGAGACATTTGTTTATTTGAAATGAATCCACCTTTGACCAAGATTCTTAACAACAGTAACACTGAGGGACTAATACTGACTTCAAATGCAGAGCATTAGGTATCTTGTGGTCAGCCAACAGTTTTAACTTAATTCTATAAACCCAAGAAAGAAAAAACAAAACAAACAAAACGCAATACCTCAGCCCTTCCCGTCGTAATCGGCCAATTCTGTTCTTACTCTCAAGTAAATATAAATACTTTTCGATCGAGTAGATCATGTTTGTTGTTTTAATAATCTTATTAATTCTGTGTAAAATAAAACTGGTTTCTATTTAGAAATAAGGAAATATTCCAGATTGGCTAAGAATCTAAACTTACCACTCTATTCAGAGACCCTTAGATTCACATCTCTATCATTATTTAATCTCCATCCACAGGCTCAAATGTTGTTACGGTATGATAAAGCCTTTATTGATAGTAGGAAGAACTCTGAACTAGGAGCTGGTAGCTCTTCCATTTAGAATTTGCCTTTAGGTAGGTCACTTTACATCTCTGGTCCTTAGTTTCCTCATCTGTAAAACGGGAATACCAATACCTACTTTGCCTATCTCACGGGTTGTTATAAGGAAATTATGAGAAAGTACTTTAAAAACTGTGATGTGCCACACCAACATAAAAGTAAAATTTAACATTCCTAGGAAGACAAGATATCACTTAGTACTAAAGCTCTGATCTAATCAAGCAGCTAATCAGAAGTTGACCTTGTACATGGAAGAAACTATCTTCAGCCCACAGCAAAATTCCATTGAATTAGGAACTGGAGATATTCCTCAGTGAACTTACTTCAAAATAGTCGCTAATTTTGTGGCCACGTCCCCCAATACTTTTTCCTAAAATATAAAAGTAAAAAATTTCATAGATTTTAAGTCAGTCATGACTATCATATACGACATCAAAAAAGAATGTGCCAATTGGCATGATAAACCTACTAAGAAAACATTCTGCATCCCACTTTAGAGACTGGCATCTGGAGTCTTAAGATGCATCAATTGGTCTCAAGCCACCTGGATCAAAGGAGAATGAAGAACACCAAAGACACAAGGGAATTATGAGCCCAAGAGACAGAAAGGGCCACATAAAGCAGAGACTACATCAGCCTGAGACCAGGAGAACAAGATGGTGCCCGGCTACAACCAGTGACTGCCCTGACAAGGAACACAACAGAGAACCCTGAGGGAGCAGGAGAGCAGTGGGATGCAGAGCTCAAATTCTCATAAAAAGACCAGACTTAATGGTCTGACTGAGACTAGAAGGACCCCAGAGGTCATGGTCCCCAGTGCTTCTGTTAGTCCAAGACAGGAACCGTTCCCAAAGCCAACTCTTCAGACAGGGATTGGACTGGACTGTGGGATAGAAAATGATATTGGTGAGAAGTGAGCTTCTTGGATCAAGTAGAGACACGAGATTATGTGGGCAGCTCCCGTCTGGAGGGGAGATGAGAGGGCAGAGGGGGTCAGAAGCTGGCCGAATGGACATAAAAACAGTGTGTGGAGAGAATGAGTGTGCTGTCTCATTAGGGGGAGAGCAACTAGGAGTATATACCAAGGTGTATATAAATTTTTGTATGAGACTGACTTGATTTGTAAACTTCACTTAAAGCACAATAAAAAAATTTTTAATAAGTGCCAATTTCCCTAATACATGTAAAAATTATCTATTTAATAAAAAGGCATGTGATTATTTTAGTTGGGTAGTGATGAGAATCAAGGGAGTATCAGGAGTCCTCAGAGGGTCAGAAACCAATTTCAGAAATCCAAAAATCAAATGTTACTTCAATAAACATGAATTTAAAAATCTCTGAATTATTAGAAAATCAAATAAATAAATAAGATTAAGAAATCTCTTGCTTTAAAACCACATTATTCACATTGCTTAATAGCTATTAATTTCATAAAAACAAGACAATGAATAAAAAGAACAAGTAGCAACTACATAATTGATAAACTATGGCAATTCATACCTGTAAATAATAATAAAAAAGCTTTGGTTAACACAAACCATAATCTCTAACTGATAATAATATGCTTCTATATGAATGTTATTTTGTAAAATGTGTTTTGATTTTCTAAAAAGCATTTCCAAATTAAAAGGATGTTTTCTAATAAACTAGATTTCAAATATTGTTCTTACATGGCTATAGTGATAAAGTGAACCATTAATAGGGGGTTTTGACTGGGTACTGTTCTTTTATTAGAAGTTTTGCTTTGAAATGTAGACTTTATCAGTTTTATAAATACTGAATTAAGAACTTGCTAAGAAGTTTTTTTTGGGGGGACTCATCCATCCTTAGTTGGAACTATACAGAATATATGATTTAAGTTACAACAGAGAAACTAATTGTATCATGGAGTCGAAAGCCTGCATAATGTAAACATATATATATATATCTCAACACTGACTTAAATTCATTCATTTATTTTATTCAACAAATATTTCTTGAGCGTTTACTACATGCCAGGCACTGGTTTGTTCACAAAAATTATTGAGATGAACAAACAATATAAGGTTCAATGACCTTAAACTCCTTCTCGGAACAGAATGGGGGATTTTAAGAAACCTAATAAGTACTAAGTACTCAGGACTACATACGCTATCTAAAATCTTGAACAACAGTTTTGTACAGATTTATTTAGAGGTCAGAGAAGGCTGTAAAGGTTTTCAGCAAAGGAACTTCCTTCTGCCTTTAACAACTTTCCTGCAGATTCTAAAGAGATGTTACTTTTCAGTGAAGGCAGTTGTTCTGGATGCCTACCAAGAAGACATTTCCCTAATTCTTCTTCCATAACTCAGCCTAGATTTTGTTCCTCTACACAGTCATGTAGTTCCAGGGAAGCTGACTCCTGTCCAGCCTTTTCCCAATTCCCTTCACCTCCTTATCTGAAATCTAATTTTGTTTAGGTAACCTCTCCTTTTCCACACAGCTCATATTCCAAGAGGGAACTTTATCCCATTTTCTATTCCAGAGATGAGCCTGATGTTTTCAAGAATAGTAACACCTCTGTCGTACATGATTGGTTTTGGAATGGACACGTGACCCAATTCTGGCCAATAAGATGACAGGAGAGGTTTGCTCTGGAATTCAAGGAAAGAAGCTTCCTTGTTCTTTAGGAAATAAAACACAGAAATCCAGCTTCTCTCTAAAGCAAATACAAGTGAGAAACCTGAAACCATTAAGTCCAATTACAACTGGCAGCCATCCTAAAACCCTGAGACAATCAGACAATTCTGTGGATTGAAGACCAGAGATAGAAAAAAAAAAAAAAAAAGTGGGTTCTTAAAGACAGAGGTTGGGTATTCAGTTGGGCGGTGATGGGAATCAAAACAATATTAAGAGTTCTCAGAAGGTCAGATACCAATCCCAGAAATCTAATAATCAATTTCAACAGAAACGTCAGTTTAAAAAGTCCCAATTATTGGGATAAACCAACCCAGAAGCCTCTTCTTAGTTGCCAGTTTGCTTTAATGTGAGATTTTTATATCTGCATTACAAGCATTGCAACTAGTATCTTACACCAAATAAAGCTTCAAGCCCACTAGTCACAATGCGGGGGAACTACACTAAGACCAAAAAGAAGCTCAACACACACTGAGATAAAAAGTATCATACACCTACAGAAAAGGCCCTAGAGTGACTTAACCTCTTCCTTCCAAAAACACAGTTGCTGCAAATATATTCCTTGACTCTAGTACCATATATAAATCAGGGACCCAAGGGTTCATGGTCCTAGACCTTATGGCTAAAAATTGGCTCCAACACATGTCAAATTATGTATAACATCATCATTACACATAATTTAAGCGCCTAATTTATGATATTTATTAGTGCTCAAATTAAATGACTACTATTTTGCTGTCCAGTACCTACGATTTTATAGTCTAATGAAAATAATTTTATTAGTTCACATCACAAAAGATACGTATACAGAAAAGGATGTGCAAAGAACTTTAAATAGAGTGGCCCTTAATCATTTTTATATAGCCTTTTTTAAATAAAAGGGGTAACAGTTTGGGTACGTGTGATATCTAAAGTTTTTATTCAAAAATAACAGAACATTTCAAAACCATAATTCATATAAAGAGAGAAAATGAAAGGTGATATGGTAATGCTTGCCAGATTTGGACATACTTGTCTAAGACCCAGATTTGAAAATCAAGAGAAATGTTAAAAAGCCTAAAAACAATGACCACAGGCTAATTACCTGTGGTACAACAAAGTTCCATTTTCATATTATTATTATTTCTTATGCAAACTATATTCCTAAACTGAAAGTACTTTATTATTAACGCAGAAATTACATAATAGCTATAGAGTTCACAAAAACACAAAACTATGTATTTTACAATTAAAATATTAACTGATTAAAATTCAGAGCAACTAATTGTAAACACCTATTGGGCTCTGAAGGAAGATTTTGTTTCACTTACCCTGACTACTTTCATTCTGGCTTTCTGCTTTTCTCTTTCTTCCCCTGGATGATTCGGATTGTTTCTTCTCTGGTGTCTACAGAAAGCAAGTTAAAAGCATTTTAAATTACAGTTTTAACATATAAAAACCTACAATCAGCAAAAAAATTATTTTTCAAGGCTAAAAACTTTTTGTTCATTAGTGCTGATGGGATGTAAATGTTTGGTTATTCACATATTATTTATTTAAAAGATAAAATTCCTATTATGAAATTTTTTAAACATCCAAGCAGAAGACTTGTACATATTACATGAAATTCACATTTACAGAATTTGACTTGAAGTGGATGAAAAATCTGAGATTAATTAGCCTTTAAAAGACATCCTTCAAATTCTTAGCAGGAATGGGGTGCAGGGGAGAAATCACCTTAAATTTTTCCTGCTAGTTTTCTACTAGTCACATATTTAGTTTTTGGAAAGTAAACTTGGATGAAAAAAGAGAGCAGAACATCAACCCTGAAATACAAAATCCCTATACTAAGGATGGCCATTCATCTCAGTGCCTGGCAATTATTACCCAACAACAATCGTAGCAAACTTGTAGATTATGCTCGAGGATCAGCAGTATACATAAAGTTTTACTGGAACACAGCCACACTAATTATTATATGTACTGTCTATGGTTGCTTTGACTCTACAATGCCAGTGCTGAATAGCTGCAACAGAGATGGTATTGGCCACAAAAGTCTACAATATTTATTATCTGGCCTTCACAGAAAATGTTCACAGACCCTGCCATAGATGGTGGTTCCATTCCCAAATTACAGGTTTGTTCCATTAACTAACAGCAAGTGTTTTCTCAGGCTAACACAAGTAATTTCTGTGCAGTCAGACAGATTATAGTTGTGCTTAGTCAAAAAACTGCAAAACAGCAGAAACCATTAGCAGAAGCACAAGGAAATGACCTGGGGCCCTCAAATTCTAGAAGCTTGTTAAGTACCTCTAAGTGCCAGAACAATTCCTGAACTTAGTAGGAAAGCTCAAAAAAGATTTGAATGAACAAATGATTTAATGAATGAATCACATCAGGGAACCTAAATCTCTTAAAAGCTTGTGGTTCCCAAACACGGGAGGGACTTAATCCAATATTTGATCTGAGAGTCCTATGATTAAATAGTATGCATGACAATTCATAACTTAACTCATATTGAACGTCTATTATTCTTTTAAGGGGCCCTGGTGGGACAGTGGTTAGACACTTGGCTGCTAACTGAAAGGTCAGCTGTTTGAATCCACTAGCTGTTCCTGAAAAGAAAGATGTGGCAATGGTTACAGCCTAGGAAACCTCATGTGGCAGGTCTACTCTGTCCTTTAAGGTAGCTACGAGTCAGATTCAGCTAGATGGCAGCAGGTATTGTTCCTTTAAGTACCATCTTAGGCATTTTATGTTCTCTCACCTCCATTTTGCCAACAAGATTAACAGATTTGGAGAGGTTGGTCTGAATGTTACCTGCCTCTGAGTTCTTTAAAGACAAGACTTACATTGTCTTCCTCCCCCCTGCTACTTCTACCTCCACGTCTGGCATATAGTTATTACTCAGTAAATACATGAATGATTATTAAATTATTTATTCAAACCTTGTCAGTATGGCACTCAGGATTCAAATCTAGTTCTGTATAATTCCAAGGCCCAAATACTTTTTCTTCTATGTGATACACTATATGCCCTATAAAATCTACCTGAACCAACTGTACAAAAATATTTCAAAAATTTACTAAGCTTGTAAATAAAATTCAGTATGTACAATAGATTACATATATAGATATTTCATATCACAAACTAGAGCTCTTAAAGAAATCCATCCTAACTGGCAATCTACTCAGGAGGTAGAGTGATGTACAGCCACCAGTGTAGGTAGTTCATTTGTTTAGTTCCATTGTCAAAGTTATCAAACTTGAACTTAAACAATAACCAATCTTCTATTCTCCTGGGAATAAAAACATTACCAAGTTAAAAATTCTAAGTTAACATTTGTTTAAAGGACACTTAATCTACAAAAGAAAACAAAAGGGGATCCTCGAAATTTATTCATATCCTTTCCAAATTAATTTATGTTAAAAAATACAATTTAAGGTCAAGAAAACAGGATTTTTCAGAAGTTTAATGTTATACTAATATTTAAGTATGGCAAGATCCCATCTGTATTCCATCTTAAATCCTGACTACTTTTAAATAAATAAGAAAAATCACACCAAATACTAAAATTCTGAAACAGTTATATTAGAAACAACATTTTCTACCTAGAAAAGAAAGTGTGATGTTCTAAACAGTTCTATATCATTTTCTAAACTATATCCATGGAACACTGGTTCAGTGATATGTTGAGAGGCTACCTTTAAAATGGAGGAGAGAGTTCAACTGGGTTAAACAAATTTAGGTTTTTTACCACAAAGCTTCTCAAAACCATCAAAATGCTAACATGTACTGGCAATCTACAAAAGGTGGGGAGAAGGAACAGTGTATATATAGACATTTGCAAACATATTTGGGAAAAAATTCACTGAACACTTCACTGGATATACACTGAAGGATATTTAAGGTTTTTTTTTAAGGCATGTAAATTACTTAGTAAAAGCTTTCTTCTCCAAGGCAAAATTTCCTTAAATTTAAATTTTTCTAAGATGAGGAAGTGAGACAGCTCTTTGAGGGAAAAGATCATTCTGTCTTAAAAAAGATAAATGCATCCTTATCATCAGCAAAGAACAATCTAAAAAGAAAATTAAGGAAACAATTCTATTTACAAGAGCACCTAAAGGAATAAAAAAATTTAACCAGGGAAGTGAAAGACTTATACACTGAAAACTATGAAACACTGCTCAAAGAAATTAAAGACCTAAATAAATGGAAAGACACTGCATGGAACATGTAAAAAAAAAAGGCACAGCAGCACTTATGAAAGACTTTGCGAGGAGAGGACACGGCTGGCAAACATAGAAGGTGCACGTTATTTGCGTAAAAATATGGTAATAAAAACAGTGTGGCACTGGCGTAAGGATGGACATACAGACCAACGGAATAGCACTGACAGTCCAAAAATAAACCCATACATCTACAGGCAATTGATTTTTGACAAGGATGCCAAGTCCCTTCAATGGGGAAAGAGTAGTCTCTTCAACACACGGTGTTGGAACAACTGCAAAAGAATGAACTTGGACTCCATACGACACACCACATATGAAAATTAACTCAAAATGGAACAATAATCTAAATAGAAGAACTAAAACCATATGCCTCTTAGAATATAGAAAAGAATATAGCAGAATGAGACCTACAGAGGAAATGTCACTTATTTTACTAGCCCTACAAGTTATCTGTAAGTTATTAGGGCAGAAGCTACTTAACATATAACACATAATTCAAGTTTTGAAACATCAAAGTATAAACTGATATTTGGAGTGACAGACAGAAAGGACAGCCATTCAGACAAGAGAATTCACTGCACACTTAATGACATTTAGTGAGTACCCTCTACATGCCAGGTACTGTACCTGTCTGAATGGCTGTATTCTAGACCACATGACAGTCTTTTTTCCTATGTGACAAACTATACACCTTACATCATTAGAATCGTAGTCTGGCCCTAAGTATTACATCACTAACCCTTGGACGATTGTACATTAAATAATTTTTTTTTTGTTTTGAATTTAAATAAGCAACTCCTATACACACCAAGGAAACCCTGATGGCATAGCTGCTAACCAAACGGTCAGCTATTCAAATCCACCAGGTGCTCCTTGGAAATCCTATGGGGCAGTTCTACTCTGTCCTCTAGGGTCGCTATGAGTCGGAATCAACTTGATGGCAATGGGTTTTTTTTTGTTTTATATACACCAAAAAACAAAACAAACTCAAAGAAGCCAATGTTTGCCAACTCTCCTGAGTGACTCATTTGTATAGGGACTTATTTGGTAATTTAAAAACTGTGTATGTGTGTGTGTGTATATGTGTAGGATATGCAGAAACTCACCAAATATTTAACGTCTAAGGTGGCTCATCACTAAGAAGAAGTTCACAATGATGTCTGGGACTTTCAAACTGTATTACAGAGATTCTTAGGGGAGAGGAGATTTGTGCCTCAGAAGTTACGAAGGGGGAAATGAAGGTGAAGGAAAGAGAGGGTAGGCTGAGCTGAGGCTCTAGGATACCAGAGATACAGTCTATCCCACTTTCACCTGCCGCTGCAAACACAGCATCTCTTATTTTAATACTGCGATTCTATATGAGATTTTCTTTGAAAAGAGTTCAGTGGCTTAAAAAAGGTTAGAAAAACCACTATTCATGACCAATGACTTCCTTGAGAAAATCCAAGGCACCTTAACCAGGCCCCTTATGTATTTGCATAAGGTAAAATTTGCACATATCAAGCATTTTATATATAGAAACATTTTAAAGCTTATTAATGTTCCCTTTAATACTGTCATTTTTTCCCTTTTCTTCTTTATTTTTTCTCAACTATTGTACTATAATTGACTACCACCCCCCCCCGAAAAAAAACCTAAGGATTAATATAATATGGAAGGCAAAATAATAGGATTTGGTTTTAAAGTGAAGATGGAAGCAACACATAACTATAAAAGGTCAAAGAATTCCAACATATGGTGGGACAGGGGTTAAGAGAAAATGATGAAAGGAGAAACTGGTACTCTTTATATCAATTCAGCTTTGTTAAGTGTTACATTTGTAATTATACCCAAAACTTGTACGGTTATTCTGGCATTTAAATGTTCTAAGATATGAGCGTGAATTTACATAGTATTTTCTGGCAGTTTAGAATTTGTTCAAAAAACAAAGACAAATTTAAAGGACTCAAGAGATAATTGTTATTAGGCTGAGGGCTGGGGACCATGGTCTCAGGGGACACCTAGCTCAATCGGCATAACATAGTCTATAAAGAAAATGTTCCACATTCAACTGTGGTATAGCGACTGAGGTCTTAAAAGCCTGTCAGCGACCATCTAAGATACTGGTTCCATCTTGGCTGGAGGAAAGGAGAACGAAAAAGACCCAAAATACAAGGGAAAAACCAAAACTCGTTGCTGTCGAGTCAATTCCAATTCACAGTGACCCTGTAAGGACAGAGTAGAACTGTCCCATAGGGCTCCCAAGGAGGGCTGGTGGATTCAAATTTCTGACCTTTTGGTTAACCGCTGAGCTCTTAACCACTGAGCCACCAGGGCTCCAAGACACAAAGGAAAGATAAGTCCAAAGGACTAATGAACCACAATTACCACAACCTCCACCAGACTGAGCCCAAAACTAGATGGTGCTCAGTTACCACCAGCGACTGCTCTGGCAGGGATCACAACAGACGGTCCCAGACAGAAACCAAAACCAAATCAAACCCAGTGCCGTCGAGTCAATTCTGACTCATAGTAGAACTGCCCCATAGAGTTTCCAAGGAGCACCTGGCAGATTCAAACTGCCGACCCTCTCGTTAGCAGCTGTAGCACTTAACTACCACGCTACCAGGGTTTCCGTTCCAGACAGAACAGGAGAAAAACATGGAACAAAATTCAAATTCATTTAAAAAAAAAAAAACAACAAAAAACAGGCTTGCTGGTCTGACAGACGCTGGAGAAACCCTGAGAGTATGGCCCCCGGATATCCTTTTAACTCAGTACTGAAGTCACTCCTGAGGTTCACCCCTCAGCCAAAGATGAGACAAACTAGGGCCAATAATAACATACGTGATGGATGTGCTTCATAGTTCAATCGTGTATATGAGACTAATGGGCACACCAGCCCAAACGCACAGACAAGAAGCCAGGAAGGGACAGGAAAACTGGACGAATAGAAACAGAGAAACTGGGGTGGAGAAAGGGAGAGTGTTGACACATTGTAGGGTTGGCAACCAACATCACAAAACAATTTGTGTATTAACTGTTTAATGAGAAACTAATTTGCTCTGTAAACTTTCACCTAAATCACAGTTACCAAAAAAAAAAAAAAAAAAAGGAAACAAAAAAAAGAAAGAAGTAATTGTAGTATAATTAAAATAGTGTTCCAATATAAGTCAGTGGTTATTAAACAAAGTTTTAATATCTAACCATGTGGCTTCTCAGTTTATCTTAGAATAAACTTTTTTCAGTGCAAATAAAACCAACTATAATAGAATCTTAATGGTATTACAGAATAAGGGAGATAAACCAATATGGATTATTCCATGAAAACAGATGACCATCTCCACAGGCCTCCAACTAGGTAGATATTTAAAGTTATCTGCATAAATGCATTATAGAAAATTGTAACAGAACAAGTGAAAACAACAAAAAGGGAGGGAGTGGATATTAAAATGTTATTTTTCTCCTCCACCTTAGGTAGAGTAAATAAACCCTGATGGAACAGATAACCAAAAGGAAAGTTTAGATAATATCACCTCTAATAAAATTACTAACATTAATAGACAAAGGTATTTTAAATTTCTTTCATTAAATGGGAAAACACTTTTAGAAAGAGAAGTTACTCTAAGAATAAATAATATCCCTAACAAAATATTCAATCCTTAAACTTGTCAGAATGGTTTTTTTCTGGTAAATTCATTCAGCCGAGGATTGGTTTCAAAATAACAACTCAATGGCTATTCCAATGATTTATACAGTTACTCAGGTATCAAATTCAAGGTTACTATGATTTAAACAAATGGTATGGCAGATCTTTTTGCCTTCAGCTGGTAATAACAATGTTCAATTTTTACCCATATTTCTAGGCAAAATTCATTGAACTAGATGTGAGTCAGGAAAATATTGGAGAAATATCTTTATTACTTTAATGGCACATATCAAAACAGCACTGAACTGGAAAGAAAAATCTGGAGCCTCACAAGAAACAGGCAATGTGAAACAGATGTTTTTTACAAGAACATCAAACGTATACCACACAGTTTTCCCCAACTCTTTCACTGTAAAAAATAGGTTAGAAAAATGCACTACATGACAACTGAAATTCTGTTGTGAAAATTTCCTTGCTGCTTTGTATTCTATTTACATTTAGATAAGCCCTATCATGAAATATATAAATCCTAATTCAAGGATGATTATGAGCTGACAGGGCCCAAAATTCCTAGTCTGTCTCTGTCCAAGAGTCAAAACTTTCTTAACTATTATCTAGAAATGTTTGCTTGAGCTTTGACCTCTAAAAGTTCTTTGTTATATTGCTGATCTCAGTATTTAGTGTAAAGCTAATGTACCCAACAATTTTTTGGAGCCCTGGTGGTGCAGTGGTTAAGTGTTTGGCTGCTAACCAAAAGGTCATTAGTTCAAATCCACCAGCCATTCCTTCGAAACCCTACAAGGCAGTTCTACTCTGTCCTATAGGGTCACTATGAATCAGAATCAACTTGATAGCAGTGGTCTTTAGCACTAAAGAAGGACATTTCCTTAGTGTTCTAAAAATCTAAAATGACAAATCAGTCAATTCTGAGTATAGTCTATTTTTTGCTGTATTACTTTTATTATTTAATTACATGTAATATCAAAGAGGAGAAAGATGTGGCAGTCTGCTTTCGTAAAGATTACAGCCTCGGAAACCCTATGGGATAGTTCTGCTCTGTCCTATAGGGTCACTATGAGATAAAGTTTTACAGATATTGCCAAACGGCACTTTCAAAGGCTGTATCAGTCTATCCTTACACTGACACTGCATAAGAATGACCACCAGTCTTTTGAGATATGTCCATTTGGTGGGTAAAAAATTGGTATTTCATTGTTGTTTTATTTTACATTTCCCTGATGGCTAGTAAGGCTGAGCAATTTTTTATACTTGTATAGTCATTTCACATCTTTCTAATGTAAATTTTTAAAATGATCTTTTGTTCACTTTTTGAGTTGCTTATCAACTTTGTTGCTGATCCATTTTAGATATTCTTTATATAATCAAGGAGTCTTGGTGGCACAGTGGTTAAAGTGCTCGGCTGCTAACAGAAAAGGTCAGTGGTTAGAACCCACCAGCTGCTCCGTGGGAGAAAGATGTGGCAGTCTGCTTCCGTAAAGATTTACAGCCTTGGAAACCCTATGGGGCAGTTCTACTCGGTCCTATAGGATCACTAAGAGTTGGAATTAACTCAACGGCAGTGGGTTTGGCTTGGTTTTTATATAATCAAGTCTAGACTTTAATCTTTCCTATTCTGCAAATATATTTCAGGACCTGCCTATTGTCATTACTTCAAAAGGCTAAAAAGTTTACTTAAATCATACCCACCAATTGTTTTCTCTATAGCAATACTACATTAATAACCAGAAAAGTGTTTTATTTTCTTAAAGAAATTGTTCTATCATTTATCTATCAGCATTGATTCTTAATGTTGACTATACATCATAGTCACAAAGCTTCTATTTAAAGCTCATGCTGGAGTCCCCATCCCATATCTAACCACCTCTGGAAAAAGACTGAAGGAATCTTTATTTTTAACAAGCTCCAGAAGTGATTCTGATGTATCAGCAGGATTAGGAACAATCTACATATACATAAAAAGTTATGTATTTCCTAGACATTCTATTTTAGAGGATCGCTAAAATTAAGAATATTATTCTTTATATAATGTTCTGGTAAGATTTAAAGATCAAAATTGTGACATATAGCAGAAAACTGGGTTATAAAATGTTCAAAAGGCTGTCATGGTTACTCAAAGTTAAAGAATTAGAATTAATCTTAAAGAAAATTAATAAGGCATTCTTGTGTTCTGCTGACACAAAATGTATGTATCTTTCTAATATTTTTTAAACTCTAGAATAAAATACTGTAACCAATTTCTCAGTAATACCAACTTGTGCTAAATGACTTTAAAATTCAGTCTAAAAGCAACATTCATCTGGGTAAACATTTGTGAAATGCTATTAGCCCAGATTATTTTTTAGATTGGCAAACACGATGATTTCTGCAAATTATCTTAAACTTAAATATTTCCAAAAAGAATTTTTTTTTTTAAGACTAAGCAAGGTCATTTATCTGACTAATAAGACAAATGGCACATTACCTTATTTATACGGATAAAGTTTTGAGAGTATCACTTCAAAACAAGACAGATACTTTGGAATGAGAAATGTGACTAGGTTGTTATCTTACTATCTATCTGTGTGACTACCGGCAAATTAATTAATCTCCTTGAACATATGTTTCCATGCTTGAGATACAAAACTTAATCCAGCTCCACAGGTAACATTCTACAACTTTATTTTCTCTTGTCCATTAATGAAGTGGTACTCAACCAGGGGAGATTTGCTCCTCATATCCAGAGGACATTTAGAAATATCTGGTGACATTTTTGGTTATCACAGAAGGGATAGGAAGAGGGTGTGAGTTCTACAGATATCTAATGAGTAGAGACAGAGACACTGCTAAACATCCTACACTGAGCAGGAGAGCCCCTTCCACAAAAGAATTATACAGTCCAAAATGTCAGTAATGCTGAGGTTAAGAAACCTTGCTTTATTTAATAAATAGTTGGCACATAAACAACCTATATAGTATGCTGCCACTAAAGTGATGTTAATTTTATGCATTCAAGAAATATTTACTGAGGCATATACTGTAGTCAAGTACTATACTAGGTTTCACTTTAAAAGCCTGTCTCCATTCTTAAAATGATTTGGCATTTTTCTTTTCCAATCTTGTCAGTTTAGAACTTTCTTGCTGTAAAAGCAATCAGCCACCTATACCGGTTTTACAAAAGAAAATATTTAACAGCTGTTTTTGATTTGCTAAACAAACGGCTTATAGCATCATTATTTCAGGATTTTATGATCTATAAGAACTCAAGAAACTATCTAGACAGAGTTATTAGAATTTACAAGCAGGTCTGCGTACTCTGCAAAAGCTTCCCAGTTGGGTCAATACACATATTCTTCCACCTTTATAAGGATGGAGGCACAGAAGCAGCATTAGACCTATATTTTGTTCCGATTCACTTTTCCTTCCAGGAAACGAAGGAATGTACGTACTCAAACAGGATAGACCCACTTCCTCTGCTAAGAATTCTGTTGCTACAACACATTTTAAAGCTAGACACTCTAATTTCTAGCTAAATATAATCCTTATAAGAGCATGTCCTTTCGTGTATAACTGTAGAATTAAATACAGTTTTCTCTTTTTAAATAAAAGGAAAAGTTACAAAATAACTCCAGGTTATTTCATAGGAAGTTTTAATTCTTAAGAAGTCTTAGAATTCCTAAGTCTGATTAACAAACTTGAAATTTTCCTACTGACAGGTATTTATTAAGGAGCCTTAGCGCTAACTGAAAGGTCTGCCACTCGAACCCACCAGCCCTCCACGGAGGAAATATGTGGCAGTCTGCTTCTGTAAAGAAAACCTTGGAAACTGTATGGGGCAGTTCCACTCTGTCCTATAGGGTTGCTGTGAGTTGGAATCAACTCAACAGCACACAACAACATGTATTTATTAGTGCTACAAGACAAACCATTTCCCATGCATAAAAAGAGTTATCTTAAGGACAATTTGTTACTGTGCATACTATACACTGTATATAACACTTTATATACAATGTCAGAATAAAACAACTGACATAAGAAGAATCACAATGAGAAAACACTACCATCAGGAAGATACAAAAAAGGCAAGACAGTCAGAGGAGCCCATCAAATCATTTATCAGGCTAAAACATTTTAGAAAATAATTTAGATAACAGGATCTAAAGAATATTTCTTAAACCTGATGAGGGCACCAAACTAGATATCTAACAGTTTGAGAAACTGAACAGATTTAAAAGAATAAAGTCAAACGTAAGGTAGTTAATTCGGGGGAAGAGGCACAAAAAAATGTAACTTTCGGTGATATTTAACTCAATGCTAAATTCATCTTGGACATCCTCTTCTTTCTTACTGGATGCTCAGACAAAAGACATTAAAGAAAATATTTATACAGATTATAAGTAACAGAAAATTAAAATTTAATGAATTAAAAAAACTAAAATTTAAGAATATAATCTTTATTATTTTCAAATAGGATAATTTCCAACCAGTCAAGAGTACCAAAGTGTTTACTGAGGAAAACAGTCAAGAGGACACAAAGGAAGTATCACAAAGTAGAGATGGACACATATACATAAAAAGTGAAAAAAGGAAATGCTCTTGCCACTCTAATCCAACCTATTTACTAATATCGAGAAGACAATCTATTTTAATCAATGCACTGGGTTTGGTTTTTTTTTCTTATACTTGTTTAGTGTAGATTTGAAATACTTTTTTCCTAAAAGGAGACTGTATATAAAAAGAACCTTTTAAAGAACTCTGTAATATGGGTAGTTCTAGAAACTGAAATAATGCCCTCCTTGACAGGTTCATGCTGCAAAGTGTCTTGAACACCGTAACTTCAACTCAAATGGGAAAAATATCTGATTTAAGTTCCAAGACTACTTCTATAAACTCAGTTCAAATGAGACAGCAATCAGATCTTTAATAAAATGGCCTTCATTTAAAAACATTAGTGGTAAACTAAGACAATCAGGGCACCGTATCTGTATGTTGTATATCTATGTCTGTATATTCTTCTTTCATTACAATCACAATTTTCTGAAAGTGGGTCTAAGTTTAAACTTCTAGATGCAACAATGTTCTAGCTTCTGTGTACATGTAACTTAAAAATCTTAAATACACAAAAAACCTAAGGTACACTTAGATAGAAAATAAACAAACAGTATTTTAAGGCCAGTGGATAAAGGTTTAAGGACTTGGTAATTACGCAGAAGAAAGAAAGCAAAACTTTGGTTTTAGGAAGAAACAGAATATATTTTAAAACATGCAAATCTAATTCAGGTAATAAAGAAATATTATAAAAGATGAATATTAAAGGTTAAATTGAAAAATATATATAATCACTTGACATGTGTCTGCTTTACAAACATGAATATTCTGTAGTATATGGTGTATAAGCACAGATGCATATATAGCTATGACTGATTCTCTATGGAAACCCTGGTGGTGTAGCAGTTAAGTGCTACGGCTGCTAGCCAAAGGTCTGGCAGTTCGAATCCACCAGGCACTCCTTGGAAACTCTGTGGGGCAGTTCTACTCTGCCCTATAGGGTCTCTATGAGTCGGAATAGACTCGATGGCACTGGGTTTGGTTTTTTGGGTTTGGTGATTCTCTAAAGGTCCCTAGGTGGCGCAACCAGTTTGCACTCAATACTAACATAAAGGCTGGCAGTTCAAACCCACACAGTGGTACTGTGGAAGAAGGGCCTGGCAATCTGCTTCTGTTAGGATTATAGCCACGAAAACCCTATGGTACAGCTCTACTCTATAACACATGGGGCTGCCATGAGTCAGAATCGACTCCATGGCAATTGGTTTGGTTTTGGTGCTTCTCTAAGGTCCCTAAGTGGTGTGAAACAGTTTGCGCTTATCTATTAACCTAAAGATTGGCGGTTAAGACCCACCCAGAGGCAATGCAGAAGAAAGGCCTGGTGATCTGCTTTCACAGAGATTACAGCCAATAAAACTCTATAGAGCAGTTCTACTTTGTAACACATGGGGTTGTCATGAGTTGGAATCAACTCAACAGCAATGGGTTTAGGTTTTTTTTGGTGCTTCTCTAGCATTATCAAAGATGATATAATTCAATGATATTTGTAATCACTCACAAATATCCCAACCTCAGCAGGAAAAAAAGCAGAGAAATATTGTAGAATATCCAAAAGTAAAGATAAGAAGAAGGAGTGCTTATGGTATTAATAACCACTGTAAATTCGAAATGATCTAGAAGATACAGAATTTATCTTAGCATCCTGGGGTACAGTTGGGATGAGAACAGCAATTGCACAGAATTTAGAGAAAACAGAGAAGGAGAGTCTTTGTGTTTAGACAGGTAGGGGTTCTGCAAGGAGAGCTATAAGTAGGTGGATCCATGGGGAGAGTGTCAGGGAATTCTAAAACTTGGAAAACATGGATAGCCAAGAAACATGGGCTGCTTCTCTTATTCTGATAAAAAAATTTAGCTAGCAGAGAAGGCCCACAGACTATGTTTCTAACTTCTTCAGGCATTCTAAGACGTTAAATAAGGGATGTGTGCTCCAGCAAATTCCCCTTTCCATCCCTCACATAAATTATTAATCATTTTCCTCAAACCCACAATCCACTCATGCTTCTTTCCTTTCACGTGATAACCTCTATTTTCACTGTTAAGTAGGAGAAAGGGTTTTCTGGCACACAAGTTCATCCTTCTACGCCCAGTTCAGAGGAAAGGATATGCCTGGTTATATCCAAACTACCGTGCTCACCCAGGCTCTGAATTTCATCCATTTATAGGAATCGACTCAACGGCACTGGACTGGATTTTCAAGGAAAAGGTGTTTTGTTTTGTTCTTGTTTTCTCCTGTTGCCCTGTCTCCACCACAGCTCTGCTATTACCCTTTCCTGAGCACATGGTATGTCAAGCCTGTTGACACTAGATACTGTTTCCTTTCCTTCACAGTCAATATTCTGCCAAGAGTAGTCAATACTTGCTGTCACTATTTCCTCACTTTCCAATCACTCCTTAATGGACTACAACCTGGCATCTCATTCTCATTAACCCACTAAAACTAATACAATGTGACAAATTCTGTCACTTTTTAGAGTCATTATCTTAACTGACATCTGTGACAAGATTCTACTATTCTCCTCCTTCACTTTCTCCTCCTTTCCTACCTACTATCTACCTACCTCTGTAACTCTTTCTCCAGCAAGTCCCTTTTCCCTGTCTTTAAATGCTAGCATTTCCTAACGTTACACAATCAGAATGAGTTCATCTAGAATAGCAATTTGCAAACTTTTTCGTTTCGGGACCCCTCTACAACTCTTAAAAATTGTGAAGGATGCCGAGGAACTCTCATTTTTGTGGGTTATACTGATATTTACTGTTTTAGAAATTAAAACTGAAAAACTTTTAAAACACTAGAATACACTAATACACAGTTTGTAAATTGTCAGACCAATGATGTCATCGCATGTTATATAGTCTCTGGGAATTTCCACCGCAAACTCATAAAAATGAGAATAAAAAAACCAAATAATGTCTTAGGCATTATTGTAAAGAAGGCAAATAATATCTTATTACCAGTATCATGAAAACTGTTTTCACTTGGTAGACCTCCTGAAAGACTGTCAGAGATCCCCTCAGGGAGCCTCAGACCACACGCAAACATCCTATTCATCTTTATATCGCCTGTGCTTGGGTACAGACTAAGAGGTAACAGATAAGCGATAAATGCTTATTGAAAATCTGATTTTTGGGGCCAGCAGAACAGACCTTGAGTGATGCAAAACAAAACAAAACGAGCACCCTTCCTATCTACCAGGTGATTTTGTCAGAGGAAGATCCTTCTTATTTTACAATTAGAAATAAAAGGCAAATTCATATATAAAATAATAGTTAACTATGAAAAATTTCAGTTGAAGTAGATTTAATCAACCTAATAGTGATTATCAGATGCTCTTCAATTTTAATAATAAGAGGATTGATGAAAACAGGAGGGTTCTGAGTGTCTGAAAAGAATACTGTGTAGCAAAACAGGAAGTACAGAAAGGGGATATTAATGAGCTAAAAATCTTCACAAATACTAAGAGGGAATCAACAGGTTATGTCCAGTTGATAAACTGAAATAGCAGGATATGAATACTATTTACATTAAAATATGAAAATAAGTATCAAGAAAAAATTTGAAAGAATAGAGAGTAGTTGCTTGCTTCAGGAGTAGGGGTGGGTGGTAGAAAACCGCTATTTTAAAAAAAAAAAACCTTTTAGTACTACTTGTTCATAAAAACAAAAATATTATTTAAAAAAATGTAATGAATCAGGGAGCGAATTACCAAAAAAATATAATGATACCAGAAGACAATGGAATACTTCATAAATTTTACCCCTAGGTGTATCCTTAAGTATATTAGGAAAAACAGAAGTACTTCTATCTGTATTTGTTTATTCTCAACAGCTTTACTTAAAACTCCATTAATTAAGGTATCTAACTACTTGGGAATCATTTTTCAGACAAGCAGCTTCTTAAATGAAAAGAATGCAAAATAAAGAAAAAAGGAAAAGTTGCTACTTCAAATCTTAAGAAAAATGTATTATCCATAGTCATTTCCAAAATAGTGCGCCACCTGACTTAGTCATCAATTTGCAAATATTTCCGACATAAAGTATTTAACAGCAAAAGCCAAAAGATTTTTCAATATTTTTATTGCTGTCAAAAATTGTCAAAAATGCTATACAAATAAAGCTAGGTACATCTACCGGCTAACCAAACTGTATTCCACTGTAAATGATCAATTAAAAAACAACAAAAAACACCCCACAACCAATATTTTAACTTAGAAACACAGCCTAAAGTAATCCTCACAATTTTTAAAAAGGAAAACGGAATTTTCTTATAGACCGATTCCTTTGAAGAGATTCTAAATACTGAATCTATAACTTATAATTGGGACTATGGGTACTTATAAAGAATATGGAAAACCATAACTATTATAGGTGACCTTTTTCTACTAAAAATCCATCAAAAACAGATTTGGTGACTGTAAGAGGGAGTATAACATCTAAAATTATTTTATTGCCCTTCACAATACAAAAGCCTAAGAAATCACTAAATATACCCACTTCTGTGAAAATACCAAGAAATGTTCCAAACTCCAGGAAAAAACTGTACTTTGACTAGATCTAAACCTACAAATTTTAAGGACTTAGTATAAGCGTTAATTTGAAAAAAACTAAACTGTGATAATCTGATACTACAGGGGCTACTAACGCTTACCTCAAGGGAACCAACCTACTGCAGATAAAGTCCCGTCACTTGCACAGTCCTTTCAGCTGCCTGCCAGTTGTCTCTGTGGAAGGGAAAGCCTGATGAGTGAGAGCCCTATGCCACACTCCTTTGGAGTATCAGGGTGCCTGCATAGAACTGCACAAAACTGTCCACCTACAGATTCCTGGATGCTTTCAAATAACACAGGGCTTGAAAAGATGCCACCTTTAATGGTCCTATCCACTGAATACCAAATGTCTAAGAGTTTCTGAGTACTAACGGCCTATTGGTAATATCAAAGTGATGCATCTACACTAACTCAAGCAGAACAAAGACTAAAATGGATCAAGTGGGAATAAATTAACATTGACAGGGAAAACATACATAACACACACACACGTTAAAAAATAAGCAACAGAACTCTATAATCTGAGAAGATAAAATATTACAGGCTATATTCACAAAAAGTGAAGTTGTAGCATCAACAAACGAATGTTAACACCCAAAGAACTTCCAGTCTAAACATTTTAAAAAGATGCCATCAAGTGTATCACGTTCAAAGTGAACTATACCATGGATCCAAATGCCTACATAAAATCCGATGTATTTTTCTCAGTGGGGTTAGTAAGTGGGCATATGGCAGGGGGAAGAGAGGAGTCTTCAGATTTTTTTAAATATAAAAAGTGAAAACTAACAGTATGATTCCACAAGAAATCCTAAAATAAGAAAAAACATGTATTATCTACACCACAGAAAATATACAACCCTTACTTAGGATCAAAGGAGGAGGGAAGTACAGCAAGAAATAATAGAAAACTGTGAAACAAAGTATTTCAAAAATGACCTTCATCTCATAGAATTATGAATGAGTAGTAATAATCTATTAAGAACATCTATACCACTAATGTACGAGTTCAGCTACACAACAAAGAAACTATATTTTCTTTCTAATGGCAAATATAGTCTTCCTTCTGAATATTGTTTCATAAGGCAAAACAAAATATACTCCTACAAGAAACTTAAAGAGCATTAAATTTTAGGGCAAGGGCTGACGAAGGTTAAAAAACAAAACAAAACAAAAAACCCATCTGATTAAAAAAGGTGATTCCGGATTTTACTTTAACAGCACCACAGCTAAGATGAAATTACTTACCTCTGATTCTTTGTCACTTAAAGATCCCAAGCTTCCAAAACTGTGATTAGAGCTTTCATTATTTGTTGAGGCCTGTTAAAAAAAAAAAAAAAAAAAATTAAGGTAAAAATTAGGATCAATTTTTAAATAAACATATTACAAAGCAAATAATCTATTTATAGAAATAAAAATAAAATATGATTCCTTTAAGCAAGGAAGTCATATAAAGCAAAAATAATTACCAAGTTCTTCAGACTATAAATACTGAGAAAGTTCATCAAGTCAATAAAGCTCTGCTGTGTCTCAGTAACCAACTTGTTTCAGCTAATTTTTTGGGTCACCAAATTAAAGAGCAAAGGAATCAGGCCACTGTTAGGAAGATCCCTAAAACTACCACCCAATGTATAAAACTAATGCTTTAAGTGAAAGTATTATTTGTATTCCTCAATTCCTTTCACGAACTTATCAGAGTCCATCATATCCCACACACACCCCTGGCCTTTCTTTATATTAACAAACTGGACAGTTCTTAGGGTTGTTTTGGCTTAGTCTTTTATGAGGTTTATTATTTTGCTGATTTTTTTTGGACCATCAGTACATTAGATCAATGTCTTCCAAGAATGTTTAAACCAGAGACTGACCAAAGATGACACATGAATTAACTTCATGTACAGGCAGCTCTGTTAGTTTATCTATGCTTTCCTTTCATTTATAAGAATAGCTGCTAATCCAACTATGAAAGTTTGCAAGTCAGCCTATAAATTACCCACAGATAAATTCTTAAACTGATGATTCTGGGTCATAAATCTAATTAGGCAACATTTATAAAATGTTTACTATATACATGTCCAGTGCTATGCTGGGCACTGTACAGGCTATTTTAAACACAGGACAGCACTTGAACTGATAAAGATTCAAGTACCACCTGGAGGAAAGTTATAATTGGATTAGGGCAAGATTATCAAACCTGAAACAAAGAACACCATCAACAGCACTTAAGAAATGCTAAATTAGAAAGATTCTGACACAATAGAGGCAGTGGCTAAGTCTTAGAGCATCCCTAAAAACTCACATAAAAAATACAAAACTCGATAGTAAACCAAAAACCCACTGACAACACGTACAACAGAACTAACGAGGAATCTCCATGAATTCCCCCATCGCTCCAAAAAGCAGGTGGAGAAAAATCACTGACAACCCCAAGACCTACAGGATATCATTATCCGTACGGAGGAAGCAGAAACAAACAGGGTGTCTGATATATCTGAGAACAAGAGACTTCAAAATATAGTGACAGGTATTAACTAAAACCAGCAGGTCAATTTAAGTACAGAAGCTATAAATGGAAGGGTTTTTGCCCTTTCCAATAGTGAGTATCTAAGTATAAGGAGTCCACAGTAAAGTCTGAATAGATTGAAACATTCTAACCTCTATGAAGTCTTGAAATTAATCCTTCCCTAACAGGGCCACACGATGAGGATAAACTACTGGGTGTGGAAGCAAAACAAAATACAGTAAGTACAAAAGAGATAAAGGAAAGAGAATATTCAAACAAAAAAAGGAGGAAGCAGAGCCTAGAAATCTCAGAAATCAAAGTCCACAGTTTTGAAGAGTGCTCAAGGACAGCAGCAGGAGTTCCATCAGAAAACTCATCCTGAACCACACCTCTTTTAAAAGTTCAGGAAAACCAATTTCACATGAAAGTAAGCAACAGAAAATGATTTAGGTCAATCCTATAAAGTTATAAGAAAAAAAAAAGAATAAGGTGCAGAATAACACCCTGATAATAAAAGCATACCAGGAACATATACTCACAAAACAGATGAAAAGTATAACCTACTATTTCAAAATGAGCTAAAAAAATCTACGAAAATGATTCAAGACATGAAAGAACACCATAAATCAGATTAAAAAACAAAACAGAAAAAAGGTAACAGAATGCAGGAAAACATTAGAAATAAAAGTAGTTTCAGAAATGAAGATTAAATCTGAATGAACCCAAGAGCAAATATACACCACAGATAATGCTTACAGATATCAAGAGTCACAAATCTCTCAGAGAAATGACTCCAGGTTGTCTCACCGCACAACTCATCAGTCAATAAGCCCTGCCTACTCAAACACAGCTTCCCAGTATTTAAGCGCCTAACGCATTGATAAGAACAAAGTCCAAGAATCACTACACATATGAAAAAATGTAAACAAAAAGTAAAAAGAAACTCATAGGAAATAGAGACAATTCAGGGAGCATGAAAAAAACACACACAAACATAGAACTACTACGAATACCCTAATAACAGCAAGCTACGAAAAGGGAACTTAGAAAACAACAACAGCATAAGCTTCTGGAAATTAAAAAAATACGATAGCTGAAATGGAAAAGAAAATAAAAAGAGATTCAAAGATAGAGCTGAGGAATACTTCCAAAAAAAAAGAGACCAAACAAATTAGAAAAGAAAATTAAAGAATCAGTCCCAAATAATAAGAGTTCCGGAAAAAAAGAATAAGAAAACCAAAGAGCTGAAATTATCAAATACAGAATTCAAGAAACTTTTCCAGTACTGGAAAGCACCAGTCTCTGGATTGGAAGGGCACTTTTTTCAACCAAACACACTGGTTCAACCAAGCACCCACATCAAGGAACATTACAGTGAAAATTTTAAATGCCAGAAATAAAAAGAAGACCTAAATCCTTTCAGAGAAGAACAAAAAGGACACTTACAAAGGATTAGGAATCAGAATGGCATTGGACTGCTCAACAGTAATTTTGGAAGCTAGAAGGCAATGGAACAATGCCTTCAAAATTCTGAGAAACTGACTTCCAACCGAGAATTCTACACCTAGACAAATGACAACCAACTGGGAGAAGAATAAGCAAGGTCTTGAAAAATTTACTACCATGTACTCTTTCTTAACTACAGAGAATCTACTCTACTCACTCTCTTTCAAAAAAAACAGAGAGGAAAATATGGGATATGGGAAACAGGACCTCAACACAGACACATACAAAAGAAATGTTCAAGATGTTCAAGAAGGGAGATTCCAGGATGACAGGTAAGCAGCAGAATTAGAAAGTAATTAGCCTAGAAAAGAATGGAATAAAGAACTTCAGTCTTCTTAAAAACCAAACAATAGATTACCAGTTAAAAAAAGTCTGCCTTGAACATTATGCTCTTTTAAGCATTATCTACATGGAATCAAATTGACAACAGCAACTCAAAAGATTACATAGGAACCTTAGAGGGCAGTGAGTCTATATTATGCGGGAGAAACAACTCAGAACAGGAGGGTGAGAATGGTTGTGTAACTCAGAGAACATAACCAATGTCACTGAATTGCACATGTAGAGACAGCTGAATTGTTGTTTGTTCTGCTGTATATATTCTCAACAACAACAAAATAAGTAATTTTTTTTTAAAAAAAAGAACAAAGAAGAATAAAGGACTTCAGGAGGGGATGTCTGGGAGTGGATGTATTTGGAAATATTGAGGGGAGATTTATGCACCTCTGCAGTGAGGATGAATACATAGAAAACTAAAAAAAAAAAAAGAAAGGAGGGGGCAACTACTACCTTTAGAGAAAACAAAAAGTTGTTTGTAATGATAGGCTCTTACAAGGTTCAGCTGTGAATAGTATTTATACAGCCGTAATACAGATTGAAATACTAATTTAACAAACACTGCAATATATCTAAATCAGGATGGGGAAGTTTAGCTATTTCTGTAGGGGGTTGGATCATTTAAAAGAGTTAAGTCTCAAAGCTACCAACACTTGTTCTGCTGTGGCTATTACTAGAGAATAAGATACCTGAGGGCAGGGATCTTGTTCTGTCTGGTTGTTTGCAAATCCAGGACACTAAATAAGTGCTTACACATAATGAGTACTTTAAAATGTATGCTAAGGGAATAAAACAACTAGATTTTTTTTTTAATGTGATGTTCTCAGCTTCAAAGTAAAAAATAATTAATTAAAACAAAAACTGGCCCTATTTTCAGTTCCAAAGAGCTTGCTGAGACTGGCTAGTGCTAAGAGTACAAGTCTACAGTAGAGCACAAGTGAATTTTTTTCCCAGTGCCCTTTGGAATATATTCAAGTCTCAAAATTAGCCTTCTAATTGCCTCAGTCTTTCAAATATTCAAACCAGGGATATGAGAGAATCAGGATATACAAATTTCTTGAAAACCAAAAAACACCAAACCCATTGCCGTCTAGTTGATTCCGACTCGTAGTGACCCTATAGGACAGAGCAGAACTGCCTCATAGAGTTACCAAGGAACACCTGGTGGATTCGAACTGTCAACCTTTTGGTTAGCAGCTGTAGTTCTTAACCACTACACCACCAGGGTTTCTGGGAGAACTAATAATACAAAATAGGGAAACTGGAGCAGGCCTGCCTTTCTGGAAAAAACCTATGGTAAAGAAAGTCTGTCCCAGGACTGCTCGAGAGTAGGCCTAGCAGCTGACTTGAGCTGATTATTTCTGCTTCATGTGCTGGTCTAGAAGGCATATGAAGTCAACACTAGGAATACTGTGAAGAAACATCTTGTTTATTCCTCACCACCAGCCAATCCACCATTGCTGGGAAGACCCAACTGCCTGACCTGAACAGATGTGGTAGAAACCCTCACCAACAAAACACAAGTTGGCAAGAAAATATTACAGGTCATTTAAGGAGCCTAATTAGCTAAAAAAAAAAAAAAAAAAATTTTTTTCTTTTTTTTTTTAATTAGCTTGCGAGAGACAGACAGAGAGCAAGAGAGCCATAGACAAACACAGAATAGGTGGTTCAACTGGTGCAGAAATTGCATTAGAAACAGAAAGATATTTAAAAAACATATAATGAGGAATTGTGTTGTTTGCTGTCAAATTGATTCCAGCTCATGGATACCCTGTATGTACAAAGTAGAACTGCTCCATAGTTTTCAAGGCTATGACCTTTTGGAGACAGGTCACCAGGCATTTTTTCTTAGCTGCCTCTGGGTGAATATGAACTGTTAACGTTTTGGTTCGTAATCAAGGGCTTTAACCATTTGCACCACCAAACTTTTATCTCAAATTATACCTATTTAAAAATTCTCATTCTGAAACATGACTGCAAAAATTTAAATTCAGTAAAAAGTGGGAAGAAACACTGCTAGAAGCTGAATCAATAATGTAGAAAATGAGATTTATTTTTAATATCAAAAATATGCAGAAACTGAAATTATGGCAAAAAAAGGAGACACAGAATATGTATCTAGGAGGCCTACCATGAAAATAACTGGTGGAAGAGATTAAGGAAAAATAATAATCAAAGAAATATTAAAAAGAAAACTTCCTTGAGCTGAAGAAAGATTGGAAATGAGAAGCTATATAAACAATGTCTGTGGACAACTGAGGTACTATGGGAAAGCAACAGAAAGACATTTTTAAATATACAAAGACTCAAAACATATGACAGTATGTATTCTGAGGAAATTCCTCAAAGCAAAAGAAAATTAAATCAGAACCAAAATTTATAGAGGAAGACAAAGTAAGGAGAAAAGTGATTCACTGGGAGGAGAAAAAAAAAAAAATGGGTCACTATCAGTAGTATATAAAAGATAGACCTTAGATAAAGACCAAATATGACAGTAAAACTGTAATAGAATAAACCACAGAATATTTCTGTGGCCCAGAGGTGGGGAAAGTATTTAGCCCTTAGGTTACCATCAGGATCCACTGGACCCAATTTTAATATTTGAGCTTCTTTTTCAAGCAGTTCCAACTATTTTGAGATTAATATTGCTGGACTTTAAGTCTTTCTTAAAGATCATCCAAAGAACTAAAATACAGTTTACTTTTTATAATAGACTAAAACTCATTCTATCTTATAATAACCATATGTCTGCCTGACCCTTTCATAAATCCAAGATAAATTATGGGATCTTACTGATTTTATTTTTCCTATACAGTACCTGGAAACCCTGGTGGCGTAGTGGTTAAGTACTATGGCAGCTAACCAAAAAGGTCAGCAGTTCGAATCCACCAGACCCTCCTTGGGAACTCTATGGGGCAGTTGTACTCTGCTCTATAGGGTCGCTATGAGTTGGAATTGACTCGATGGCAACAGGTTTGGTTTCAGTTCGGTATACAGTACCTAGAAATATTTTGTTATTTCAACATTCTAGGTATTACCATCATTACTCATCATCATTCATCAATTATTTCCAACTATACTAAAATTAAATAATAAGAAAACAGAAGAATGACGTGAAGTTGGCAGAATAATGGCTCCCAAAGATGCCCCTGCCCCAATCCCCTGAATCTGTGAATATGTTACCTCACATAGCAAAAGAAACCTTGTACACACAATTAAGGGAGGTAAGGAGGTTATCTTAGATCATCCTGTGGGCCCAATCTAATCACATGAGTCCTAAAATCAAGGGAATCTTTCCAGGCTGTGGTCAAAGGGAGATGTGACTTTGGGAGTAGGGTCAGAGAGGTGCAACACTGTTGGCTTTGAAGATGGAGGAAGGGGGTCATGAGCTGAGGCACGTGGAAAAGGCAAAGAAACAGGTTCTCCCTACAGCCCCCAAAGAGGAGTACAGTCCTGCCAACACCTTGACTTTAGCCCAGTAAGAGCTTTGTCAGACTTTTGACTTACAGAACTATAAGCTAATAAATTTGTGTTGTTTTACGCAAGTAAGCTGGCAGTGATTTTTTATAGTAGCAATACAAAAACAATACAGATCTAATGGTCTAAATGGCTGATGTAATAGCGAAATAAATTATCTCTTTCAGTTTTCTGTTTGCCTTGCCCAAAGTATTACATCATCTTTCAAGAAGGTATAAAAGACTAGAGATATACCATCTTTATAGTCTGATTTTAGCATTCACAGAATCCAACTGAGAATTCAGAGATTTTCATTTTCCACTCATAATGGCCAAGAGAAGAAAATAACAAAGACATTTCACATTAGACAAATCAGAAAATAAACACAAAGAGAAAAACGGCAGCACTCCAGCCTCTAAAATTGATGACAGTGAAATCTCTCAGAGACAGTCTTCAGATGACATTATCCTAGACGAATTTTGTCAAATTCAAGAATTAATGAATTCAACAATTTATTTCTAAGGACAAAGATGAAACATGGTATTCTCATCCAGTTGGTCATTCAACCAGAAGGATTTCATTATGTAATATTCTTTTGTCTTTTATGTTTGTGCACCAAAATGTACTTGATACAAAGAGGTTTACTATGCTTAAATTCTTATTAAAATGTCTAATAAAGTTGTTTTTCATTGTATCTTTATTCTTACTCCTGTAAATTAGTGGTAAAATAACTTACAAATATAAAAAGAGTCCATATGACCCAAATCGCTAATGGTGATGACCATTTTTCTTAGTATACCAAGAGTTAATCAAAACTTCAGAGGTGTACACCATAATGCAAAAAATGGTGAATTTCATAATAAAAAAATTAAGAGTCCTGTGCAATGATGGGTACCATTCCTGTACAATTACAGACACCATGAACAAAGTTAACAGACACATGCTGAAACGGAAGGAGTCGTCTGCAGTGTATAAAACAAGGAATTAATATGTAGACTATACAAGGGACATGCGCAAATCAGTTCAAAAAATAAAGCAATCTAATAGAAACGAATGGGAACAATTTAAAAGTTAATAATCGCTACAAGCTAATACGCATATGAATATTCAAGATAATTGGCAGTACAATCAAAACGAGGTATTTTATACCTATTGGCCTGTCAAAAATGAGAAATGTGGATAACTCCAAGTGTTTGTGAGGGTGTGGGGATATGGAAATATGCATGCATTCTGCTCAAATTGCAGATCAGCACAACGGTTCTGAATAGCAATCTTGTGCTGTTTACTCAACATAAGTCTATACATACGCTATGATCTAACAATTCTGCTTTTAGGAATGTTCGCTAAATAAATCCTTACAAGACCCTTAAGAGAACGAGTACAAGAATTTTCATTGCAGTCTGAGGTAGTGGGGAGTTGAAGACAAACCTGGTGACTATCATCGGGAGGCCTCACAGGCAGTTGTTGTTTTTGGTTGCCATCAAGTCAGCTCTGACTCATGGAGGCCTTATGTATAACAAAATGAAATGCTGACCAGTACTGTGTTGGTATGTTTGAGTCCATTGTTGTGACTAGTGTTGTCAACTATCTCAAACTGAAAGTTTCCCTCATTTTTGCTGGCCCTCTATTTTACCAAACACAATGTCCTTTTGTAGCAATTGGTCTTTCCTGATGATGTGTCATAGTCTTACAATCTTTGCTTCTAAGGAACATTCTGGTTACATTTCTTTTAAGGCTGATTTTTCATCCTTTTGGCAGTCCACGGTATATTTAATGTTCTTTACCAACACCACAGTTCAAATGCATCAATTCTTCCGTATCCCTTTATCATTTTCCAACTTTCACGTGCATGTGAAGTGACTGAAAAAAACATGGCCTGGGTTAGATGCACCTTAGACATTAAAGTGGCATCTTTGCTTTTTAATACTCCAAAGAGGTCTTTTGCAGATTTGTCCAATGCAATATGTCATTTGGTTTCTTGACTGCTGCTTCCATGGGCATTGACTGTGGATCCAAGTAAAATGAAATCCTTGACAACTTCAATATTTTCTCCCTTTTTCATGATGTTGCTTATTGGTCCAATTGTGAGGATTTTTGTTTTCTTCATTTCAGGTGTAATCCATTACTAAACGCTGTAGTCTTTGGCCTTCATCAGTAAGTGCTTCATCTTTCTTTTCGACATGCAAGGTTGTATCATCTGCATGTTGCAGGTTGTTAATGAGCCTTCCTCCAATCCTGCTACCATACTCTTGCTTATGCAGTCCAGCTCTCCCACCAAATAAGTAAGGTGAAAGGACACAACCTTGTCACATGCCTTTTCAAATTCTGAACCACACAGTATCCCCTTGTTCTGTTCAAATGACTGTCTTTGATCCATCTATAGGTTCCACCTGAGCACAATTAAATTAAGTACCCTGAAATTCTCATTCTTCACAATGTTATTCATAATTTGTTATGACCCCCATGGTGAAATTCCTTTGTGTAGTTTGATAAAACACAGATAAAAATCTTTCTGATAGTTCTCTGTTTTTGGCCAAGATCTATCTGGCAACAGTCCCTCGTTCTACATCCTCTTCTAAATCCAGCCTGAACTTCTGGCAGTTCCATGCTGATGTATAGCTGCAGTCATTTTTTAATTATCTTCTGCAGAATTTTGCTAGCATGTGATATTAATGATACTGATCAATGATTTCTACATTCCATTTGATACTGCCTTTCTGTGGAATGGGCATGAACATGGATATCTTTCAACGGGTTGGCTACATAACTGTCTTCCCAATTTCTTGGCATAGAGGACTAAGAGCTTCCAATGTTGCATGCATTTGTCAAAGCATTTCAATTGGTATTCTGTCCATTCCTGGAGCCCTGTTTTTCACCAATGCTTCCAGTGCAGTAGTCCTGATCATATACTACTTCCTGAAGTTGTTGAACACCGACCAATTCTTTTTGGAACAGTGACTCTGTATATTCCTTCCACCTTTTTTTAATGCTTCCTGTGTCACTCAGTTTTTTTACCCATAGAATCCACCAGTATTGCAACTCAAGGCTTGAATTTTCACTTCAGTTCTTTGAGCTTGATAAATGCCAATTGTGTTCTTCCCTTTTGGTTTTCTAACTCTAATCTTTGCACATTCATCATACTTTACCTTGTCTTCTTGAGCTGCACTTTGAAATCTTCTGTTCAGCTATTTTACTTCATCATTTCTTCTGTTTGCTTTAGTTACTCTGAGCTTAAGGGCAAGTTTCAGAGTCTCTTCTGACATTCTTTTTGGTCTTCCTCCTTTTCTGTCTTTCTAATGATCTTTCACTTTCTTCATGCATGATGTCCTTGAATTCTTCCCACGATTCTTCTGGTATCTATCACTAGGAGAGCTCATAGGTAAGAGATACTCTATTAAGTTTTATGCAGCGGTTAGAAGTAGTGGATTATACAGACAGCAATACGGCAGGGGCAAAGGAGAAACAAAGAAGAGGAAAGGTAAAGAAATTATACAACGGGAGAAAGGCAGTACAATCGACCAAAATTTCTTTTATCTCTGAAACATATTATGCCATATGGGAAAATAATGTCCTTGAAATACATCATGCCATACTAGAAGTCAGGTTAATCAACACTGATTTCACTTTTTCAACACATTATAGAAATTAAAATAAATAGTAATTTGCCATTATGCATATATGCAGGGATCCTTTACAGAATGTATTTTAGATCATACAAAGAAAGTCAAAGATTGCAAATTTACTCACTTTAGCTCCAACACTGCAACTGCCAGTGCTCCCAGTGCTCCCACTTGCAACGCCTGTAAATCTAGCTTCCAATAATTCTTGCCTTCTTGGATCCAGACTATGAAGCTCATCCATTGCACCTATTAAGAAGTGAAAAAAATATATACATATACACATTATTTGCATGTATATACACATATTATATATGCATACACATAAACGGTATATCTGTATATGGTTAGTTAAAAAGTCAATAAAAAGTCTATAAACGAATGCTAAAGAAAGATGAAATTAAGAGTCTTATCAGTACTTTAAAATTTATATAATGTCTACACCCCTGGGCAAAATATCCTATTCCTTTAAAACAGTGGATTTCCAACTCCTTTGACTGTAATCCACAGTGAAAAACATATTTTCCACCCAACTCAGTTCACAGGTATGTACACATATATATTAAAAAGTTTTTGCCATTACATTATAGGGATAGTATCTAGGGTCACATAACAATGTGTGTATAAGTTTTTGTATGAGAAATTAACTTGAGCTGTGAACTTTCACCTAAAGCACAATAAAAAAAATTTTTTTTTTTTTTTTTTTTACAAACACAACGTTACTGCATGCAATGCACTCTAACAGTTTCTAGTCTATTCTAGACCATTAAAAAAAAAAACACTGGTTCTGACCCATTAAATTGAATTCATGAACCATTAATGGACCATGGTCCACAGTTTGAAAAATACCCTGTTCTCCCAGAATAACCTCCTTATTCTAGGCTTACTTAGAATTCTGTTAGTTATTTTGTTTATATATACCTCATCTGACTATATATTAAACTGGGAAGGATTGTATTGTTGTCACATCTCTGGAGATTTCTTGCAGTTGCTAATTTTCAGTTTCCACAGGGTAGTGGAATATGCACACATGTAACAAACAGACC